>NC_061110.1:76836132-76876132 GCF_015104395.2 Macrobrachium nipponense | reverse complement strand
TACAACTTTCGAGACATCATCTATTGCTGGGTTGGACTCGGTGTGTATCCAGCCTCTCCGAGGTACCATAGTACTAAACATGGTGGAAGCTCCTTGGGTCGCCGTGGTTAGTACTATAAGCCCCTCGAGGATCAAAGTATTATATAGGCCTACACCCATTTTTATCTTATGTGGTTGACAAATTATATTCATAAACGGTATCGTCGTGCGGCCGTCTGCTTTACTTAGCATGAGTTTACTTACCTGGAGTTTGGCAAAGGTGGATACATACCTGGTTAATTACTACCCTATTGTCGACATCCTTAATGCAGTCATCTTCAGAGCATTTTCACTGATCATTTTCATCTTCATCATGAAAACCATGACATCACCCAGGTCATCATCATCATTTTGCATTCACAATTTTCAATGCATTCGCAGGCGTAAGTAGATTTAGAAAGTTGAAATCACTAAGGTTGGATCATTCTCAAGATTTATGAAGATAAGGAGATGTGATGGATTTTGATTTTTCATGCAAAGTAATGGTTAAAATTCAAGATAATTTTTAGCTAGCGAAGGGAAGTCTCACATTTTGAATCTTTACGATTGTACAGGGGTAAATATGTTAAGAAAGTGTTCATTTGTGTGTGTGTGTATGTATGTGTGTATATATATATATATATATATATATATATATATATACACACACACACACACACACACACATATATATATATATATATATATATATATATATACATACAGAAATACAAACATATATGCATACATTTATATACTTATTTATCATTTTTTGTTTTTTGTTTTTTTTTTGTTTCGAATGTATGGTTTTATCGCAGACTTGCGGTTACCATTACTCGAGCGGAGTCGTGAGAATATGAATTGATCCTTAATATCGGGTAACGTTGGGTTCATTCTACCTTGTAAGGAAGGTGAAAGGTTTGGGATCTACTTCCTGTTATGTTGCGGTTAATCCTTTTGCAATTTATTATTCATTTTTTGGTCATTTTGTGCAAGATGGGTGACAGCATTCCTGAACCCTGGGGGTTACCTGTGTTTTTTCATGTCTCGTGTTGGAGCCGTAGTTGCTGGTCCAATTACTGTCAACAGTCGTCATTACAAAAACTGTTTCTGTTGATTAGGTGTTCTCTCTGTTGTCGTTTTTTTCCTGTTCGTGTTGTTGCGTTAAGACTGTTGTTATTACATTACATAAAAACGATAGAAACTGTATTATTGCTATTTTCTATAATTTCTGTATCTTTTGGAGAAACTTGAGTCAGTCGTGTACTTTAGTATCTTCTTGTTTGATATTAAAAAGTATGATAAATTTTTTGTAACCTTGCCGATAATAGGCAGTTAGATATAACTTTTTTTCCGAAACTCTACCATTCTCTTTTCTTCGCACAAACGAAAGAAACCAATAAAACAAAAACAAGCAATGTTGCTCATGCACACATACATACGTATATAATTTGGTCCGTTGAAATATGTGGATAGATCAAGTTAGTTCTCAAAATATGAATGTAGTACTATACTCTGGCTACAAAATGTTGAGACTCGAGGGTGATTAGCACTACTGCCATATTATCTTAAACTCTTTTAAACTTTTCAAGAAAAAGGGTGACAATTGTTATTTTCTGCTGTGCTCTTGTCATTTTTATATACAGTTTTATTCATTCATATCAATACTACAACTGACTTATAGTGTGATGGTTGATGCAATCTTAAATATGTTTTGAGTAGGTTTTTTTCCAAAGGTACATTCTCTCTCTCTCTCTCTCTCTCTCTCTCTCTCTCTCTCTCTCTCTCTCTCTCTCTCTTGCTTTTTCTGGCGTTGTCAAAACAGAGCAATTTCCTCAACCACAAATAATGCAGCCATGCGTTTTGGTCGTGCACGTTCCTCTTTTTCTTCTTCTTCTTCTTCCTCTTCGTAATCTCGATTTTGTTTCTTCTACCAATCGCTTGCATTTACCCTTTCGTTGTTATGTTTATGTACTGCGCCAAGTATTGTAATGATATGTCATGAATAAAGAGGGTTTTATGCAACGTGCAACTGTATCAAATGTATGTAGTGCATAGTTCGTCGTTTTTATGCATTTAGTAGGTCGCTGAAGTTAGTAACTTCTAGAGAAACTCTTCAATTTCCTCACACTTTCTCCCCAACTCCCCTTTCCTTCCAACTCCACTTCCCTTCCAGCCTCACGCCCCTTCCCCCTTCCACCAATTGACCACCACAAGCTTTCTTTCTAATTCTAATCTTATCGCATCGAAGGTAAACAGATAAGACTAGTGCTCACTTTAACACCGCAGATAATTAAGTCTGCTGCTGGGTTCATTTTTTCGGTGGGTTTCCTCGTAAACCCAAGTATTATTATTATTATTATTATTATTATTATTATTATTATTATTATTATTATTATTATTATACAACTAAATCTCTTCAGAGAGCTTTCAGGAATCGTGACCCATGCTACCGTGCTATTATTATTATTATTATTATTATTATTATTATTATTATTATATTATTATTATTATACTCTCTTTGGCAGATTACTCTGTATGATCCAGATATTCGTTGGGAAAATTTGTTAGTCTTTTCGTGTTCCCCTTGTTTGTTTTTTCTTTCTTTTTTAAGTTTCTCGTTAATATTATTTATTCCGTTTTCATATTCTCTCAAAGGGCGACGTTAATACTTGAATTGACGTTACCAAGTCCTGAGAGAGAGAGAGAGAGAGAGAGAGAGAGAGAGAGAGAGAGAGAGAGAGAGAGAGAGAGAGAGAGAGAGAGAGAGAGGTGGGGGGAGACGAATGAATGTGATCTATTTATCTATCAATTTATATATATATATATATATATATATATATATATATATATATATATATATATATATATATAGTATATAGTATATATATGCTGTTCCTGAACGAGACTGTAAAGTTCCATTATAGTCTGTCTGTTACTTAACTTTAATTGGTCCCACCATATGAAACGTTTGTATTAATTTAACACAATTAATATAACAATTAGGGTAAGTTGTTCATGTTACACTATTATATAAAGTTACTTCTAACTTGACTCTAATATATAGAGTCAGAAATAATTTTAAATCATTAAGGTTATTGCTAATTTTACCCCATGATATGGAGATGTTATAAATTTAACCCCATTATGTGATGTTAGTAATAATTTGATCCAAATTTTTAATGTTTGATCCTCATTCAATAAAATCAGAGTGAATTTAACACCTTGATATACCACTGTGAAATGTTAGGGCTCAATTGACCCCAGTATGTAAAATTTGTAATAATTTGATCCTATTATGTAAAATTAGTATTAATTTGACATCCCTATGTTATATTATTACCTTATTATGAAAAGTTAGTACCAAATTTGACACCATTAGGCCCACGTGAAGTCAGTATTGATACGACTTACATAGACCTACATGAAGTCGGTATTAATAATAATAATATTTTGACACCGTTCATTGGAGCTGTTTCTAATTTGACTACTTTGTTTAAAGATTCCTCTCACTAATGTCAGCATGAACGTTCATAACCTTTCTGAAGGAGGACTGCTTTGTTTCAGTACCTGTAGCCTATTCCGAAACTGTTCACTCATTGATCGTTTTCTTTAACAACTGATTAGCCGTCTTTCTCGTACACTTATTCTTCTTTTTGAGATAACCATTAAGTAAGTTAACGTTACTTGACGGGCCCATGTTTTTGCATTTCGAAAATGTGAATATTTATTTGTTAAATCGTCTTTTATAACTGCTATATTGATCCAAGGCCTTCCACGTACTGATGCGCGTCGTTCGACTCAAAAGCAAATCTGAAAGACAGGGTGGTCCGAAAATGTTGTCACCCCTACCAAAAAGTACCAACAATAGAGGTACAAGTATTGTAATAATACAAATACATATCCTAGATTCAGTTTATTCACTGTAAGAACAATAGAACGAAATAAGAAGACTAAAACAATAGAAGAACAAGTAATATAGTAATAGAGAAGGAGATGTACTGGATTCCGTTTATTTGCTTTCAGCCATTTGAAATAAAAAAAAAAAAAAGTAAACAATATTAGGACAAAAAATCGTAAAAATTAAAATAGTATTTAGGGGCCACAAGAATAAACTGAATCCAGGATATGTATTCTGTATTATTGCAATACTTGTACCTCTATTGTTGGTACTCTTTGGTAGGGGTCACAACACTTTCGGACCACCCTGTACTTTCCAACCGACCTCGTAATTGCTGCGCAGATATATATTTAAAAACTTCGTCAGATGGAATTCAGAAAGTTTTTGGGTTACATTTAAACCTCGATCTCATTAATACATTAACCGGTAAATTGGGCTGACATCACCAGTGAATAGCAGATGGCACTTTTGCATGTCTTATTAACATACTGCTATTCACCGTCTCGCAACATTTGCAAGACAAGCAATAATTACCACACCAGTCCAGTGCTGCAACAAGGCTTGTTGTTTGCTGCTTCTTTCGCTCTGTTGGTCTCTTTCCTCTTAGTTTCTAAGTATTTTTTCCTTTTAATTTTTTCCTGCTCTCCCTCTCTCTCTCTTCAATTCACAGTCTCTCCCCCCCCTCTCCCCCCCCCAACCTCTCATGCATTCTGTGTTTCTCATATAAATCTTTAACTGCTTTCCCATCCGTCAACTCTTTCTTCCTTCCCTGGCTTTCTCCGTTACTTTCCTTCCCAAGGAATTAATTGTTAAGGCCGTTAATTCCCAGCTTTTATAGTTTTTTCCATCATGGGTTTACTTTATAGTCATTGGACCCAATCTCTCTCTCTCTCTCTCTCTCTCTCTCTCTTACACTGCCAGACCTTTTCCAATCCCAGTTTATGTGAAACCCATATTTTACAATGTTTTCATCACCCATTCCTTTTGGTCCACCATCCCTCTATGAAAGCGTTCAGACAACCCGTTGCCTCCTGCCCCATCTCATCCCCTAACCCGCACCCCACGTCTCTCTTTCTCTCTGAACACTTTATCAAAGCCTTATCGAACATATTGATCCGCTTGAGCCCAAAGGGCTTTCGTGAAAGCAAGGGAACGTTTATCTCTCTCTCTCTCTCTCTCTCTCTCTTTTTTTTTTTTTTTTTTTTTCGCGTCATAGTCTGGGTTCTTGTGGGAACTGAATTCACGTTTTACACGTTTCGAAGTTTTGGTTTTTTTTCCCAGATTATTGGCGGTGAAATTTTCTGATCAGATTTTTAAAAAATGAACGTTAGCTGGCAGTAATTTTTTTTTAAAGTGTTGAGGATTTATGAAATATTGAAAGGCTTTTTTTTTTATTCTGTATTTGTAAAGTCTATCTTAGGATTCGAACATATATCGTAATACTTTTAAAGGGTCAAGCAATTGCTTTAAGATTAAGACATGAATTAATGCTGTTTGAATCAAAATCCTATCAGTTTTAGCTATCAGATCCCATTAAGCCTCATTATACTGCTGTGCAACGCATGCTTTAGTTTCATAAACAATTTATGCGTGAAGCTTTTTACCTCGTGTGTGCATTCTCATATGTAATACATACTATAAGACTAATGATTCAGTGATTTTTCTATTATCATTATTGAGAAAAGTAGGTTATTTTGTATTTTCTTTCTCTGTTGTTTACCGTGTTGTTATCACGTTAAGCCCTTGACTGACCTTGTCAGTTGATCTCTTCTAAGCCTGAGCCCTATATTTTTTAATGCGCAATGTAAAAATGTAAACATCAGTCAACCATTTCCACAGTGTTGTAAAGTTACATTATTGGTCCTCTAAGATTAACCAACATTTTTAGAAGCGTGTCACAGAACGTCTCCCCCACGGACCCGGCGAAAAAAGTGAAACTAATAATTTACTACAAGAGCAAGAAGACCAGTGGCCTGATTATGAAAAACAATCCAGCCCCAGTGTTGCAGGACCCTCTCAAGAAAACTAACGTTGTCTACCAGTACAAATGCCCTGTCCGGGAATGCCCCGGCGCTTACATTGGTATGACGACTATGCGATTTTCGAAGAGGATATCCTGCCACGCTCAGGAAGGCGCCATCCATAATCATGCCAAAAACGTCCACAATACCAGGATAATTAGGAATGACATTATTCCTAATATCAGAATTATCGATAAGGCAGCAGACCACCGTCGCCTCCGCCTCTTGGAGGCCCTACACATCGGGAAGGAGAGACCCAGCCTCAACACCACCCAAGAGACTTCACCCCTCCTCCCTCCCGACGGTGGCACGAAGGGCGCCGCCCGCCAGCACCATAGAGCCGATCGAACGGGCCAATCAGGTGCCCCCGTCTATCGGCAATGACCTTCCCAATACTACGCTCCCAGTCTCCAGCGTCCGCACGAGAAGAGCAGTGCGAGCTTCCACCTCTGCAAGACGGCTTGACTCAGGGACTTAATCCTCTGTTCAGCCAATGAAAATGCAGCGCCCATCAGACAGAGCACCTGGGACACAATAAATACCGCCGAACGACCCTATTATTATTATTATTATTATTATTATTATTATTATTATTATTATTATTATTATTCTAAAGGGTCCACAATAATACAAAGTGTTAAGAGTCCGTGTATAATTTTTAAGACTTTACAAAACGCTTTCGAACCATTCCCTGGGTTCATCTTCAGTCCAAAATCGCGATAGAGAGTTTTTCCTATTATTATTATTATTATTATTATTATTATTATTATTATTATTATTATTATCATCACTTTTCAAGTGAATTACTTATGCCTTCTAATTTTTTCCTCATTGTTCTCACTGCCTTTATCAACACTTATTTGTTTTTTTCTGCTTTCTTCCGTTCTCCCTCTCTTTAGCGAATTTCTTCCCATCTTTAGCGGCGCGACCCTTGGCTTCTGCGAAGTCTGTTCGCCTTTATATATCAGTTGATCTGTCTTCCTCCTTAACCCTTTTGGCCCCTGGACCGGGGAACAGGGTCAAGGAAACCATTGCACCCTCGGGAAAAATTCTAATGGCTCTCTTTTTTGGTCCCTTTTAAATGTCTAATTATGTATTGCTTCCTCCAAGGAACTTGAATAGCTAATCTTCCCTTGGGCTTCTTTGAAAGTCTCTCTCTCTCTCTCTCTCTCTCTCTCTCTCTCTCTCTTTCTCTCTCTCTCTCTCTCTCTCTCATACGCACGGTCTGCTTGGAGCCAGAGGACTGTTATTTTCCCAGAGGGTATTTCCTGTACAGATGCCTTTGAGTTTTTTTATCCATTTAGTTAAGAGACGAATTCCAGGTTCGCTTTTTGTTAACTCCTACTAATACATAGTAGCTCATGTATGTACAAATGTTCAAATACACATGTACAAAAAATAATGTCCAAATGTACAAATACATGCAGTCGCACATTGCACATTGTTGAACAAATTTTGCACGATATATATATATATATATATATATATATATATATATATACATATATATGTGTGTGTGTGTGTGTGTGTGTGTGTGTGTGTGTGTGTGTGTATGGTGGTAGTGTGTATGTGTGCTAACACGTTTGCAAAATTAAACATATATAATATATATATATATATATATATATATATATATATATATATATATATATATAGCCAGTAACTTTTCATATGTATATACTTGGTGCAAACTACTAATAATAGACTCACTGCACTGACTATGCAGTATTAGTTACTGAGTGAACTAAAGTTATGTTATTTTTACCTATATATATATTCCTTTCGACCTTCTTTCTGTTCCTATACGCTCCTATAATTATAAACCGTGTTGTAACTTTATCTGCTCCTTCTAACCTCCAAAAATACAGACTCACGCTTAATCCCCCCTGTAAAAGTTGTGGAATTCTTCCCTCTACCTCTTCCTTACACCAATTAACTTGTATTCCGTCACCTTCCCCTTTCCTCAAAACAGTTTCGGAAAACTCTCTTCTCCTTGTGAAGATATTGTCAGCATGATTTAGGTGACCTCACAATCGCCATGACCTTGCCTGACGCTCACCATTCGTCGTGTGACTCGTGCACTGAATGCGTGGTAAAAAAAAGAAAGAAAAAAAAAAAGTGTCCGTGAATGACTATTGAATCGCGGAATGGATTCCAAGAATAATGGAGAATGGTGAATAATAGAAGAAATTCGTGTTTTCTGGTTGTTGTCTTGGAATGTCCGACCGCTGGTATTGCGAACCAAATCTGTTGAATGAGAGTGACTTTCGCCTATGGAGGAAAGTGTACTCTGGGTAAAGGACCGTTCTTTATATTCTGGTGACTGAATCGCGTCCGAGTTCTGGTTTTGTTTAAGACGGGTTTAATCGTGAAAAGTGACGAGAGCCATCTGTTGGACTAGCTTATATTACGTGCCATGTTTTTATTTATTTTTTTTTTTTGTCTGTGCTACGGGATTCGGAGCAAATTATTGAATAGTTTTAAGCCTTTGTTCAATGCACATCTGATTCTACCTGTGTTGTGAAATCCAAATTTAGTAAATAAATAAACAAAATATTAGGGGAAGGTTTGAAGCTCATATGGGAACACGGGATTTTGTGAGTTACGTCAGTAGGTTGTCGAACTTGACTCACGTACAATAGTTGAAAGGTGTAACAGAAAAAGGCCGCAATTATCTTCTGTTGTGTGAAGTGTCGTAAGTGTCAGGTCTCAAAAGTCTCCATCGTATCTCAGTGGATTCTCTTTCACTGTAACTGTTGCGCAGTGTGTTGGCACTGTCTCTTCATACACACGGGATGAGGATGATGATGATGTTGCTTCATCTGGATAATCCATAATGAATCATGACAGGCTTCTGAATGAGACGCACTTGGCATGCTGATATTTTCGTGTATCTCAGATCGCTAGAGATGTGCGGGTTTGTCTAAATGAAAACAGTTACTTTTGTATTTCGGTATTTGGACAAAGCATTTTGATAATTTCGTAAGTTAATTGTTGCGGAATCTAGAAATGTCTTACTTTTATATTTTTTTTATTTAATTACATGAACATTACAAGGTAAATTAATCTGCCTGGATCATTTATTATTACAGATGACTACGTATGAAACACACACACACACACACACACACACACACACACAACACACACACACACACATATATATATATATATATATATATATATATATATATATATATATATATATATATATATATATACATGCATACATTACATGTAACAAAAGGTTCATCGTTTACAATTTACATATTCTAGATGACCTTTGGCAAAATTTAACACTCGATACAAATAAAATCGAGTGTTCAATTTTGCCAAAGGTGGTCTAGAATATGTGAATTGTAAACGATGAACCTTCTGTTACACGTATTGTACAAAAAGTAGTATGTGTTTATAAAAAAAAAAGACTTTGGTGTATCATTGTTTTTATAACTCATGGAGAGGTTGGGAATGAAGGTAAAAGGCGCCAGGTAAATGTTTTCAAACACCAAAGCAACCCTCCGACCACAATGGTCGGATCACGATCCCCCACCTCATGCCCTACCTGCAGAAGCAGTGCGTTGTGCCCCTGATAGGTGACTCAGCTGGTGTTTCAGAGCAGTTGGCATAAAGGAGAACATTCTCGTGTAACCTGTGACAACACCACAATCTATCGTGAATGAAGAACGGTGAACATTCCACAGCTTCACCCATTAAAAAAATTAATTCATTTTCATCTATCAGACTTTAGTTTTAGGAGGAATGTATTTTTTTTTTAATCGTTCAGTGGTCTGAGACTTAGTTATGAATGTTTTCTCCTTTGAATTTCAATATCAACATGAGGATTTACAAATCAGTGATTTTAGTGTGCGCATTTGGTGGACTGCGAACGTATATAATATCATGTGCGTGCATATGTGTTGTGCATATAATCATGGTTTGTTTTATATGTTTATATCTGAGAATACATGCTGTCGTATGAATAAAGGTTTAGTTCTTTTAGTTTCGTTTTCATAAATACATATACTTAAACACATAATATATATATATATATATATATATATGTATGTATATTATTATATATATATACATCTATATATATATATATATATATATATATATATATATATATATATATATATATAATATATACCTCTGTTTATCTGTTAAGTAATAGGTTAATTGAAGGCTGCTCGAACCGATCCAATTTAAAAACACTTGAAGCAATATAAAACATTCACTGTTTATATAAGAATGCCGTGACGTGATTGTTTGTAATATAATCTAGTTAATTTTCGATGAGTTGATTTGAATTCCAGAAAAGGTGCTACTTTTGAAGTATTCTGTTTGATAACTTCTGTTCGTCCGTTGAAATCTGGCTATTCTATCGCGCACATGGGTTTTCATGATTAAATTTTATATTTTTTTCCCATGATGTACTTCAAGACGTAATGAAAATTCTCTGAAATGGTTTTGCAAATCGTTTTTATGTGATGAAAATATCAGGACTTTCGGTTAGGCTGTAAATGAATATGGTGGTGTTCTGAGTTAGGAAAAAATTTAAAAATGTAATAAATATTTATAATTTAATAATTCGATAGGTGCGATCTGACTGTGTTCCATTCTTGGTTTAAAAAGAGACTCCTTATTTCATCATATGATCTGCCTATAATTATTTGTAAGGCAACTTTAGAAATCTGACATACTCGTACAACTCCACTTGCGGCCAAGGCAAAGAGGGAGAAAGAAAAGAAGATTAGTGGACTCAGTTTTGCCAAAAAAGGACCATTTCAAACCATACCTGATCCAACACGAGATAAAACGGTCAAGGATACGAACCTGTTTTTAGTTTGGGAACATTTTGTGTGTGTGTGTGTGTGTGTGTGTGTGTATGTATGTAACTCGTAAACGCTAATGACATATCGATGGAATATATAGATTCAAACTCGGAAAGCATGATTTTGAATGAACAAAGAAACCTTTCTTATTTTTCTGACGTCACCTTCCTCCCCACTAACTGCGTTATATATTGCCTTTATAAAATGCAAGTAAGTGGAGTTCCTCTATTTCTAATAACAATGAGATTAATTGCATATTGTTATGTAGATTTGGTAGGAAAATTTTTCTCAACGCTTTTATTCTTGAGATTATTGTCTGTGGATATTATTTAATGTTAATTTGTTAGTTAATTTGTTTATTAAATATTTTCATGGCACAGAATATCAGAAAAGTAAGGAGGATTAGTTGGTATGTTTTACAGACATTAGCACAAATAAACAAAATTTTGCAACATAGAAAGCAGCAATTGATTCCTCTCGAACGCTTTTCTTATATTTATTAAATTTTTTGGAAAAACCGAGTTCTGAAACTTCAGATAGGCGTTAGACAATTTTTACTGTTTCTTAGAAAAATAGGTTAATGAGAATTCATTACTGAGCCATAGGTGAAACTTAAAGGTTGCTTTGATTTTGTCATGAGTCATCTGATGGTTCTTTGATTTTTTTTTTTTGTGTGCAACCGAATTGGATATCCACATCCTTGTCTACTCATTTCAGTGGAAATGTTCACTTTTCTCTTGAAGGAGAGAGAGAGAGAGAGAGAGAGAGCAAACCTACAACATGCAACCTCAACCACAACTTTGGCTCCGACCGCAAATCGCTACATCACATTCGACCACTTTCTCAACTGGGGTGGTCACTAAACCTATTTTAGGTTTATTACTGTGTAAGTTTTTACTTAGCTTTCCTAACTAAGAAGCAAGAGGAAACCCCCTCCCCAAACTTTTCCCCCCTTCCCCTTCCTCTCCTCTCCCCTCCCCCGTTCTCCTTCCCCCTCGGGGTTTACCTCACCGACCACCACAAAGAAATAGACAGGTCATTGTCGTCATCCCCATATTCAAAATGGGTCCGTGATTCCTAGATTTCACTTTTGTAGTTGTCATGTTTCCCGTTTGATTTGGAGACTTTTCAGTGTCCTTGTCGTTCCTTTGCACACCACAATGTCAGCGAGCTATTGAATGATGGTTATCTGACAAGGGACGTCTTGCTTCGTCTTACTTTCTCTAATTTCATGGTCACTGTCATGCGGCCGTCGTGCAAATTTCGTCTTTTGAGTAAAATTTTCTTCCTCTTCTTCTTCTTCTTCTTCTCCTCTCTCTCTCTCTCTCTCTCTCTCTCTCTCTCTCTCTCTCTCTCTCTCTGACAGTCCTGCCTTATGAGAACTGAGATTTTGATTGGGTCTTATGCTAACTGATAAATACCAAGAATATTAGTCTCGAGTCCTAGATTTATTAACTACAACTGAAGGTAGAGTTTGTGACAAGCAAAGGGACACTTTCAGCATATTGCTTTACTCTTCCAAGGATTTATTCGATATTTACAGTTTCTTATATTAATATTTAGAATTTATTATATTAACACGATATTAAGACATTTGAGAGAGCCTGCCTTTGAGGGAAAAGTCGAATGGTGGCCGCATATCTGTACAAAAGCCATCGTTAATTATTGTTACTAAGAACGGAACTGGAATAACGTCTTGGAAGTAATAATCATGACGTTGATGCTTCTTTCTTTTTCTTTCTTTCTGACTTTCTTTCTTTCTTTCTTTTGCTTCTTGTGGCAAGCGGTGCTCGTGATCGCCGACCGTCTCGAGTTTTAAGGTCACGATACCTTTGATGGATCGGATCTCTGTCTGATTCCATGCTACACCGAGTGCGAGTTATACCAATATCAGCATTTCTCTGAATGCTCTCGCTTTACGGCATTGTTCTGCCTTCACTTTTTTGCTGTGCCATAGAAAGTGAACAATTGTCTTTGTTGTGTCTTTGAAGCTTGCTTTTGTGAGAGGAACTTGGTCTCATACTTTGCCTTTTTTATATAATGTGAAATGAAGGCATTTGATATTGTTTTGAATGCTTTTACTTTACTCATTTGTTTTATTTTTCTTTTGTTCCTTATGCGTCTCATAGACTTTCGATTATTCCTTTGCTTTTGATGTGAACTTGCCGGTCAGTGCTTTCGAAAACGCTTTCTGAAGGGTCCTTTCTTACGTTTTACGAAAAACAGGTTATGAATTGGACGAATTTGATTGTCTTTCAAATGATTGTGTGAAGTGGCTGGTATGTGTGTTTGCTCCTCACGTAGCGTTCAGTGTGACCAGGTGTGACTATGGTCTTGATTCCGTATTTGTTAATGATCTTTTAATTTTGCTTGCATGTTATGTTTTGTAAAATGAAACTGTATTGGGTTTTATAGACATTACAGATAGTTCGTTTATATTAGATATTTCTGCAATGTGAAGTCAACATTTTTACTTACTTAAGCAGGGAATATAAATAAATACAAAAGCTCCTGAAAGTGTCAGGAAAATGTTGGGTTTCAAGTTACGATCTGTTGTCGCTTGCACCTGATCGCTAAGGTATGTCGCAAGCTTTGGTAACGTTTGATTTATTACAAAGCACTAAAGCTAATTCTACGAATTTAACCCCATACCCCACCCCTGTAAGGCTGGATAAGTTCCCCGCGAAGCCTAGGCCTTCGTAAGCTAAGGCCTTATGCATTTTGAAGGCTGAAGATATGGTCAAGTCGGTAATTGGAGTAGAGAGACCAAAGTCTGGTAGAAGTAATTATACCCTTTTCAAGAAGCGAAATATGACGACCTTCCCCTTACAGCATCTCTCTCTCTCTCTCTCTCTCTCTCTCTCTCTCTCTCTCTCTCTCTCTGGTGAATTTTTATTTTTTCTCTCGCAAACGTGAGTTTCACTGTATTTCCCTCTCTGACTCAGTCATGAACTTTGAATTGTGTATCCCGTAGACGTCAGCTTCCCTCTTTCTCACTGGCAGACGTAGAATTCACGGTCACACCCGCCAAAAAAAAAAAAAAAAAAAAAAAAAAAAAAAAAAAAAAAAAACGGAATAAAGACCTGTTTCTGCGCAGCATCCGGGATCTATGGCAATCTCGCCCCATCTTCGTCTCCGACCTTTCTTTCTTGCCTCTGTTTTCATTTCCCAAGAGTCTGGTTTAATCAATTCTGAATCTAGGCTAAGAACACTAGCTTCTTTATGAAGAGGCTATATTTTATAGCTAACGTTGTTTGTATATGTAATTCTAGTAATGGTCCTATTACAGTTTCACTGTTTTTAAACGTTTCACAGTTCATTGAAATATCTTTGTAGTTTTTAACAGCGTCTTTCCTTAAATACTTTAGGTCTATAACTGCCGAGTTATTTCAATATCTTTTTAATATCATTTGATTTTTTACTTCGACATGATTGTAGCGGTACTAAGGTAATATTTTCGAACTATGCAATTTTTTTTGTCACATCAGTCGTGGGTTTTTAAGGAATGTCAGGATTCTGTATTTTAAATTGAAAAGAATTACAGGAAATGTTACTCTGTAATATACACGTGTCATTATCTTACTGCTGAATATGTAAACGTTAATGAAAAAACGACTGTACGCTAACAAAAAAAAAAAAAAAAATGAACTAAGTACCTGTTGGCTTTAAAATATGACCCCGATTCAAGTAGAGCTCCCCACGTGAGAAATAACGAAGGGGAAAGAGAAGAATGAAGCTAAGAATGGGTTAGTGCGAATTCTGAAGGCGGAAGGTACCAGACTGAAATAGCGAGGAGGAACCTTGTCAAGAAAAAGTGTTCTTTGAAATGTCCGTCATCGGTAGTAATTGGAGGTACTGTTCCAAGGAATTACATTTACCCCCCCCCCCCCTCTCTCTCTCTCTCTCTTCTCTCTCTCTCCTCTCTCTCTCTCTCTCTCTCTCAACGCTGATTAATAACGACCAAACGCCCTTATTCTTGCCGGGCGTTGTTTAATTAGAGGATCGAAAACAAGGAAGTCCAAATCCTAACCCTGACTTAGGGAGATCGCTATCTGTACGTCGTTTCGTCTTTTTTTATTTTCCTTTTTTTTATATTGTAGTTTTTAAAATTCATTCTGATGAGAAAGGGGGAACCGTTGGGAAACCTCGGCGCTCTCTCTCTCTCTCTCTCTCTCTTCTCTCTCTCTCTCTCTCTCTGTATATATATATATATATATTATATATAGATATATATATAATATATATATATTATATATATATATATTACACATAACATGCATGCATACATACATACATTTATCTTATATATAAATGGGAAAGTAATATGTTGCACACAAGTTTTCATGTCATCATACTACACTGAATATGTACACTGATGCATTATCTCTCTCTCTCTCTCTCTCTCTCTCTCTCTCTCTCTCTCTCTCTCTCTCTCTCTCTGGGACCTAGTGGATCAAGTTAATGGTGTTGGTGTAAACAAGAGGATGTTGTGGGAGAGTTTGGAGGTGGCATTCATTGGCGTAGGCTGCTAGGATGCAGCATGTGGGAAGGACCTTTCATTGCTGTGCATTGCAAAGTATTGCAAAGCATCTGACCAGGTGAGAGTTGTGATAATTAATATGCGGATTTTCTCTAGCAGTATATCCAGGTCGAATATTTTCTGTTGTTAGAGTGACCGCAGTAGTGGTAACAGTTGCGGCCGGTTCAGTTATAATAATATTAATATATATATAAGCATGTGTTCGTTTTAATACAGTTTTGCTAAGAACACTGAAAAATAATAGGTTCTTATGTTTATTTATTTATTTATTTGTTTATTAAGAGAGAGAGAGAGAGACCTTACCTTTACCTTACAGACCTTACAGTTCGTTCGGGTTGCCCCAGGTCCCTCAGTGTGAGGCGCCTCTAATGTCTACCAGAGAGTTGCTAGTACATCTTCCGGTATATTTTGCATCTTCCAATCTTGGATGGTCTGGGATGCAGTTTAGATATTTGTCGAGCTTATTCTTAAACACATCTACGCTCACTCCTGATATATTCCTCAGATGAGCTGGCAACGCATTGAATAGACGCTGCATTATCGATGCTGGTGCGTAGTGGATTAATGTTCTGTGTGCTTTCCTTATTTTTCCTGGTATAGTTTTGGGCACTATTAATCTACCTCTGCTTGCTCTTTCTGATATTTTTAGTTCCATGATATTTTCTGTTATTCCTTCTATCTGTTTCCATGCCTGAATTATCATGTAGCGTTCTCTTCTCCTTTCTAGACTATATAATTTTAAGGATTGTAGTCTTTCCCAGTAGTCTAGGTCCTTAACTTCTTCTATTCTAGCTGTAAAGGACCTTTGTACACTCTCTATTTGTGCAATATCCTTTTGATAGTGTGGGTACCATATCATATTGCAATATTCAAGTGGACTACGAACATATGTTTTATAAAGCATAATCATGTGTTCAGCTTTTCTTGTTGTTTTTGAAGTACCGTAACAACATTCCCATTTTTGCTTTTTGTTTACATTTTGCCAACAGAATGGCTATTTGATCATTGCATAACATGTTCCTATTCATCATCACACCAAGGTCTTTAACTGCTTCCTTATTTGTGATTGTCTCCATTATTAGGTCCCCTATATGCATATAGCTTTCCTTCTCTGTCTCCATAATTTATTGATTCAAATTTATCAGAGTTAAATACCATCCTATTTACCTCTGCCCAATCATATACTTTGTTAAGGTCTCTTTGTAGAGCGTTCCTATCTTCATCACAAGTAATTTCTCTACTTATTCTTGTGTCATCAGCCGAAACTACTCACTACCGAATCCTTAACATTACTGTCTATGTCTTCAATCATAATAACAAACAATATTGCAGCTAGCACCGTACCTTGTGGCACACCGGATATTACCTTGGTTTCATCCGATTTCTCATCGTTTGCAATAACTATCTGTTTTCTGTGTGTAAAAATTCTTTTAACCATCTTCCTACTTATCTACGATATTGTGTTTTCTAATTTTCTTTGCTAATATATTATGGTCTACTTTGTCAAAAGCTTTTGCAAAGTCTAGATAAACCACATCTGTTTCATTTCCGCTTTTCATATTTTTGAATATGTTCTCACGGTGGACTAACAGTTGGGTTTGTGTACTTTTTCCGGGTACGAAACCGTGTTGTCCTATATTAAACAAATTATTTTTTATTAAATGTTTCATAATATTTTTCTTCATTACCCTTTCATACACTTTCATAATATGTGATGTTAGACTCACAGGCCTATAATTACTTGCCTTTAGTCTTGATCCACTTTTGAAAGTAGGGGTGATATATGCTAATTTGTGCTCATCATAAATCTTGCCTGTATCTACACTTTGTCTTAATAATATTGCAAGTGGCTTTGCGATAGAATGAACTACTTTCTTTAACAAAATAGCAGGGACTCCATCCGGCCCTGCAGCAGCTCCATTTTTAATTTCATTAATTGCCTGCACAATATCAGCTTCATTAATTTCTATGTCAGCTAAATATTCACTATTTTCGTCCCTTACTTCTATATCATTATCTTCATTATCTATTCTAGGGGTGAATTCTCTCTTATATCGTTCTGCCAGTATGTTGCAAATTTCATTTTTTTCATTCGTTAATCTCCCTTCAATTCTCAGAGGGCCTATTTCTATTCTTCTTTTATTCATCTTCTTCGCATATGAGTATAATAGTTTGGGTTTTGCGCTTGATATTTAATAGGGTTTTTTCTTCCAAGTCCCGTTTTTCATTTTCTTTTGATTGTATAATCTTTTGTTCTGCATTTTCTATCTTACTTTTTAGTTCTATAACTTTCCATGCATTTTTTTCTTTTGCAAGACCTTTTTTCCACTTTCTGATTTTCTGGAACAAGATCCTTCTGTCTCTTGGTATGCATGAATGATGTTTACTTTTCTTCTTCGGTATATATTTATCCACTATTTTCTCCAATATTTTATATAATATCTCCGTATTTACCCTTATGTTCATCACTTACGAAAATGTTATCCCAATCTTTGTTTAATTCTTCATTAATTTCTGACCATTTTATATTTTTTACTGTAGAAGTTGTATTTTCCATATCCTTCCCACTTTTTCATTTCTTGCTTATCTCTATTTTCCACTTGCTTTGGAACTGAACTGTAATTCTATGACATTATGATCTGAAATACTCGCATTATAAACTATTATTTCTTTAACATAATTCATCTCGTTCACAAATACTAGGTCTAAAGTATTTTCCTTTCTTGTTGGCAGGTGATTTATTTGTTGAATGTTGTATTCTAGTAGCATATCTAATAGCTTTTCAAATTGCCTCTTATCTTCTGCACTACTATTACTCTCTTTTTTATATGTATAAGTACAACCACAGTCTCCTATTCGTTCTTTCCATTCTACGAAAGGAAAGTTGAAGTCACCAGATAGGAGAATAGTCCAGTCCTTGTGATTTCTACATATATCATCAATTGTTTTTCAATTATTAAGTCAAACTCTTTAGTATTAGGAGGTCTGTATATTACTATGTTCATCAATTTTTCAGAGTTCAAATTCTACCGCTATTAGTTCACATTCTGAGTTACTATATTTCTCATATATTTTTCCTTTGTTTTTTTGTCTTTCCATATATTGCGGTTCCCCCTTGATTCCTATTTTTTCTATACTGATCTATAAGTTTGGAACCCTTTTTATTTGATCATCATTCCCAGTCTCTTGGGAATACCAGGTTTCACTTATATTCATTATATCATTTTCTTTTCATTTTGGGTTAGTTCTTCTAAGTACTCTATTTTTCTTTTTGAGTTACTCGTAACTAAACCCTGCGCATTCATCACTATGATGGTTTGCGTGTCTCCTTCATTTAATATTGGTAGTAATAAGGATTTTCCATGTCTCTTTCCTGTTCTGGTATGTTGTTCTTTTTTCATTTCCAGAAATTCTGACATTAAAAAAATCCAACTTTTCCATAATATTTGATCTTCCTTCATCATAATTATTCATTTTGTGTCTGAATCTGCAATTTTCTCTGTTTCTGCAATATCCTCTTGCATAATAAATACAGTTATTATCTCTTGAGTAGAATTTTCGGAGCTGATGCTTTGAAATTTTTTGCTGACACCTCTGCATATCTCATTGGTGGTTTGCTTTTCTCTTTTACCTGATATTCTTGATTTCTCTCTTTATTTGTTTCTTTCTTATTTTGGATTTTATTACTTGGTAGGTTATTTATTTGATTATGATTCATGGCTACAGGGTGCATATATTTGCATTTTTTGTCGAACTTACATCCTTTTCCTTCTTTTAGGTTTTTACATATTTTTGGATGCAGATCTCTGCAAATCATCCCCATAGCCATCTAAGTATGCACATTTACCATATATTTCATAGTTTTTGGACATACCTTAGGATGTTTGTAGTAACATCTTTCTCCAAATCTGCAATTCCCTCTTTTCAAAAGGTTGCAGATTTGTCTTTCTTGTCTATTTTTTTCCTCTTTCCCGTCATTGTGTAGATCTGGGTAGAGCCTCTTCGGGATTTGCTTTTCTGTTGTCATATCGTAATTTATTTCTTCGTAGGTATGCTGCTTTATTGCCTCATATGTAGTATCAATGAGTATCTCTGCATCCATACTTTTATCTTGTTCTTTGTTTTCCTTATTTTTTTCTGTCATTTCATTTTTGTTTACTTCTCTTCCGTTCTCCTCTTCTTCTTTTTCTTCTTCTTCTTCCTCTTCTTCTTCATCCTCAACTATTTGTACATTCAATCTTGATTTAATAACATTGTCTATCCATGATAGACATGTTGAACAAAAAATTCTTGTATCTTTTCTCAAATCTTGCATTACCTCAGCACACTGTGGATGGGTCGGAATGTTGCATGCAGCACATTTTCTGATTAGGTTTTGTGGATTGACTATGCTATACCAAACCTTACACAGTTTGCATGCTTTTGGCATTCTTTTTCCTAATGCATCAATTAGGATATTCACAAGATTCACTATTCATTCTTTGTCGGAATATGTTGGTTTATGTATATTTTCTTTATGAGTCTCTTGACCACTTGGATTTTATTTGGAACTTCTTCAATTATTTTCAAGATGTTTTCATTAGATTTGTTCCAGTTTGAAGGATTATATCCTTCTAATATATCTATGAATGCTTTTGTATCTTTTTGGTTAGGACTGTTGCTGATTTCATAGATGAGAAATGCCAGTTCCCTTCCTGCTACCTCATCGTATTGCGAATCCGCCAAGCAAGCTAAATTACGCCACCTCTTCCCGCAGTTGGAACTTACTGCCATCTTGTTCTGATTTCAGTATTACACTTGTTACTCACGCGGTGCAGACTTCTTGGAGAGAGAGAGAGAGAGAGAGAGAGAGAGAGAGAGAGAGAGAGAGAGAGAGAGAGAGAGAGAGAGAGAGAGGAAAAACTCCCTGATTACCTTAGGTATTCAATTAACTCTAGATGTTTTATTGAGTAATAATTGTTGCGAGCGATTTTATTGCTTCTGACAGACACCTTATCAGTCTCTCTCTCTCTCTCTCTCTCTCTCTCTCTCTCTCTCTCTCTCTCTCCAAGAAGTCTGCACCGCGTGAGTAACTGGTGAGTAATCCATCTTACCCAGCCAGCGTCTCCTGAGGAGGAGGAGGAGGAGGAGAGCAGCCACTTTCTCCTCTCCCGCTCATCCATATTCATGGGGTTTTGTGATCTCTCATCAGCAGTCGGTCGGTTTGTGTTTTATGATTTCGTTTTTGAATCGGTGAGGAAACGACCGCTCTTGATTGTCTGCGGTGAATTTCGTCCATTGCAGATGTAGGTTACTGTGCTCTTCAGTCTCGGTCCGAACTGTTCGACGGGCTTGTGTGGACGGACGATCGCGGTTTGTGGCAGGACTTGAGGAGTTTCTTTTCTTCACTTTCTCTCTCTCTCTCTCTCTCTCTCTCTCTCTCTCTCTCTCTCTCTCTCTCTCTCTCTCGTGCTTCGGTTTGATATTCTATTTATTTTTTTGGTGTTTATTTTCTTAACTAAAGCGGACTAAGTATCTCTCCTCCCTCTCTTCTCTATCTCTCTCCTCTCCTCTCTTCTCTCTCTCTCTCTCGTGCTCGTTTGATATTCTATTTGTGATTATTTTTTTTAGTTTATTTTCTTAACTAAAGCGGACTAAGTATCTCTCTTCTCTCTCTCTCTCTCTCTCTCTCTAGTGCTTTGGTTTGATATTCTATTTGTGATTGTTATTTCTTGGATTTTATTCCTTAACTAAAGTGGATTGAGTATCTCTCTCTCTCTCTCTCTCTCTCTCTCTCTCTCTCTCTCTCTCTCTCTCGTGCTTTAGTTTCAGATTGTGTTAGTGAGTCTTATTTTCTTGGATTTGATTTTCTTTCCTTAACTGAAACTTTTGCGATCCATTGCAATGGTGCCTTTACTGTTAGGGCGACGCCTAAGTTTTGTCTGGCTATCTATTCATTGTTTTTATAGTCAAGTCAAACTTTGGTAAAAATATGCTTACTAATTAATCAAGAAGTCTTAAACCATCCTTAGTTCCTCGTTGGACGAGTGCTATAAGTGCCCGCCTACCGTTTCGGTAGTCGCGAGTTCGACTCCCTGCTTTGCTAACGTGGAATCTGAGGAATTTATTTCAGGTGATTAAAAATTCATTTTTCGATATAATGTGGTTCGGATCCCACAATAAGCTGTAGGTCCCGTTGTTAGGTAACCAGTTGGTTCGTAGCCACGTAAAAATATCCAATCCTTCGGGCTAGCCCTGGGAGAGCTGTTCATCAGCTCAGTAGTCTGGTTGCACTAATATATACTTACCTTGAACCATCCTTTAATAAGGGTGAGAGTTTATGGTTTAGACTACTTCAGTGGCGCATGAAAGTGATGATACGACTAAACCTGATCTTGGTCGGCTGACTAACATTTTATAATTAAACTTCTCAAAGCCTTTTTTTAAAGTCTGTTCCGATGATCAGTGTTATGTTAATACAGTAACGGCTGTACAGTTTTTCTTTCTTGTGCATTAAGGATCTGGGTTTAATACGAGGACCGGGAAGAGCCTGTGCTGTACTAGATTGATGATGATGAGACCTGTCGGTGGGGCAGCCGCCGTCATTCAATCCCATTTCCTCCGAGATCATTCTCCATCATGAGATGAACCTTCCGGCAATTATGGACCACCATACATTGCCTGACCTACTCTCTGGGATTACAGTACTCGAGGATTCGTTTTGAATTGACTTTTTTGCTGGAGCTTTCTTGGAGCTTTCTTCACGCACACTTTCCAACGGGTCATTCGACCCTAGATTTGACCCGTAATGACCTTCAGAAGTACCGATTGAAGTGTCCGCTTGCTGTTTTGACATCGGCCAAATTCATCTTTATCTTGTAATAAATGCCTTTTCCTTTTGGAATGTACTTCTGTGGTCTTCAGGACTTAGATAGTTTCATTTTGAAGATGCCCTGTTTTAGGCCTATTAAAATCATCTGCCACTCATCTCGGTGGTTTCCCCCCGTAACAGATAGGCCTAATTGCATGTAAATTGATTTCACGGGGCTCTCTGCGGTTGACGTTGATGGCATGAAAGTTCGATGCTCAAGCACAGTCTTATGAGAGAGAGAGAGAGAGAGAGAGAGAGAGAGAGAGAGAGAGAGAGAGAGAAATGGTGCAACATCACTATCACTATCATCGTATCCCACTTTACCGATCTTTCAGTTCATTTCTGTTGCCATCACCAATGACGCCTGTAAATGGAAAGGGTTAATCAATAACGTTGAGAGAAAAGTCGAATGGCATTCAGTTTCCCAACAGCGATTCATCAGTTGTAATCAAATACAGAAAGGAAAAGGTCATTATCTACCAGACCGCGGAGATGCAGTGTGGTTGATTAATTGTGTGCCAACTAGCGTTTTTAGCCTGTTGCCCGTTGCCCCATTTAGCAACTTGATCATTTGCTCATCGGTCAAATCAAGTTGCTGATTGGCAGTTTCGTGCTCTCTCTCTCTCTCTCTCTCTCTCTCTCTCTCTCTCTCTCTCTCTCTCTCTCAATTTGTAGTGACGTCTTCATTTCCATTTCCTCTCTCTCTCTCTCTCTGTGCGTTTTGAAGAGATGATTTTTTTATCGCCTTTAGCCTTTGGATTCCATCTCCATGTGTGTGTGTGTGTGTTTGTAATTGTGTGTACCTAGTTAATTTTTTGTTCCATTTCTTTAGTTGGCTCTTGTTTTATTTTCTTATTGCTTGCATGGTACCCTCTGTCAAAACTGTACTCCATGGAATTCATTTGACGCAAATCGCAATTAAGATTTCCGTACATATACAGGCAACTTTCTTTTCATGTTAGTGTAGAAAATGGCAACAGGATTTTTGTAATCATTACTATCATGTTTGGATAAAATACGAGGTTGATCGTAGAATCAGTGTTTTCGTTTACTTGTGTATGTGTGTATATATATATATATATATATATATATATATATATATATATTATATATATATATATACATCACAAGGGAAAAACAAGAGACGTGCTGTAGGTCCTAACCGGTTCTGACTTTACTTTGTCAATGGCTTGGAAATAAAGTCGAAACCGTGTCTTATTTTTCACCTGTGGTAATGTGTAATTAATGAATCACTTTGCTCAAATGATTATAATTATACATATATATATATATATATATATATATATATATATATTATATATATATATATATAGGTTTTACAGAAACTTGTAACAAACATTTAATGTCAGTGGCAAGCTGCAGAGGTTCATAGAAGCGCTCGAACGTTTGCAAATTAACAGTAATATCATGAAAAAGAAGAAGAAGAAGGAAAGAGAGAGAGAAAGATGTAATGAATTTGGTAGGTTGCAGAGAGACTGAAATACTACATACTTAACCTGCCATTTAGGTAAGTATGCTTTCCTGGTTGTCGTAATCTGAAAATCCTTGCCACTCTCTCTCTCTCTCTCTCTCTCTGTCTCTCTCTCTCCAACAATTTGCTCTTGTGTGCATTCTGTTGTGTTGCGTATTATCTCCTTTTACTTGTTCTACGAAAGAGTTTGCGCATTGGAAAAGCGATTGGAATTGGGAGGAACAGAAAATATGAAAGAGTGGAAAAGACACTTTTAAACTCATTTTCAGTCTTTCGAGACCCGAGACCTCAAATTTTCCGTCCGTACTGTACAAGACAGACAAACACGACCCTGCTGCCTCTACAATACACGGTGTTTTATAATAATTTCCTGGAACGAGTTTGAGAATGATACAGGAAAGAATGAATCTGTTCCATGACACTGTGTTTATATCAGGGATATTATCTCGTAGACATTATTTCCGCCAAAATTATCGTAGCGAACCTAACCATTCTGTACCTCTGACTTCTGACAAGAGAAAATAAAATTGCGAATAGTAATCATTCATACATATTGTTAACTAGCGCCTTAGTTGCGTGATCGGCATGGTATGGGCCTGCCACCTCGGTGGCCGCGAGTTCGATTCGCTGGCATTCCACTGAGGGGTTAGAGATGTGTATTTCTGGTGATAGAAGTTCACTCTCGACGTGGTTCGAAAGTCACGTAAAGCCGTTGGTCTAATTGCTGAATAACCACAGCTCCATGCAACGTAAAAACACCATACAAACAAACAAACATATTGTTAACTGTTCTTAGGGATTAGTTGTATCGCATATTTACAACTCAAACGCGCGCACACACACACACACACACACACACATATATATATATATATGTATATATAAGTATATTATATATAATTTTGAATTAAAAGTTGAATTAAGGTTGTAAAGTTCTGGTATTACACGCAAGTAACACACAAACCTCTCTCTCTCTCTCTCTCTAAGATAGAAAATGCAGAACAAAAGATTATACAATCAAAAGAAAATGAAAAACGGGAATTGGAAGAAAAAACCCTATTAAATATCAAGCAAAACCCCAAACTATTATACTCATATGCGAAGAAGATGAATAAAAGAAGAATAGAAATAGGCCCTCTGAGAATTGAAGGGAGATTAACGAATGAAAAAAAGGAAATTTGCAACATACTGGCAGAACGATATAAGAGAGAATTCACCCCTAGAATAGAATGAAGATAATGATATAGAAGTAAGGGACGAAAATAGTGAATATCTAGCTGACATAGAAATTAATGAAGCTGATATTGTGCAGGCAATTAATGAAATTAAAAATGGAGCTGCTGCAGGGCCTGATGGAATCCCTGCTATTTTGTTAAAGAAAGTAGTTCATTCTATCGCAAAGCCACTTGCAATATTATTAAGACAAAGTGTAGATACAGGCAAGATTTATGATGAGCACAAATTAGCATATATCACCCCTACTTTCAAAAGTGGATCAAGACTTGAGGCAAGTAATTATAGGCCTGTGAGTCTAACATCACATATTATGAAAGTGTATGAAAGGGTAATGAAGAAAAATATTATGAAACATTTAATAAAAAATAATTTGTTTAATATAGGACAACACGGTTTCGTACCCGGAAAAAGTACACAAACCCAACTGTTAGTCCACCGTGAGAACATATTCAAAAATATGAAAAGCGGAAATGAAACAGATGTGGTTTATCTAGACTTTGCAAAAGCTTTTGACAAAGTAGACCATAATATATTAGCAAAGAAAATTAGAAAACACAATATCGTAGATAAAATAGGAAGATGGTTAAAAGAATTTTTACACAACAGAAAACAGATAGTTATTGCAAACGATGAGAAATCGGATGAAACCGAGGTAATATCCGGTGTGCCACAAGGTACGTGTTAGCTGCAATACTGTTTGTTATTATGATTGAAGACATAGACAGTAATGTTAAGGATTCGGTAGTGAGTAGTTTCGCTGATGACACAAGAATAAGTAGAGAAATTACTTGTGATGAAGATAGGAAACGCTACAAAGAGACCTTAACAAAGTATATGATTGGGCAGAGGTAAATAGGATGGAATTTAACTCTGATAAATTTGAATCAATAAATTATGGAGACAGAGAAGGAAAGCTATATGCATATAGGGGACCTAATAATGAGACAATCACAAATAAGGAAGCAGTTAAAGACCTTGGTGTGATGATGAATAGGAACATGTTATGCAATGATCAAATAGCAATTCTTTTGGCAAAATGTAAAGCAAAAATGGGAATGTTGTTACGGCACTTCAAAACAAGAAAAGCTGAACACATGATTATGCTTTATAAAACATATGTTCGTAGTCCACTTGAATATTGCAATATGATATGGTACCCACACTATCAAAAGGATATTGCACAAATAGAGAGTGTACAAAGGTCCTTTACAGCTAGAATAGAAGAAGTTAAGGACCTTGACTACTGGGAAAGACTACAATCATTAAATTATATAGTCTAGAAAGGAAGAAGAGAACGCTACATGATAATTCAGGCATGGAAACGATAGAAGGAATAACAGAAAATATCATGGAACTAAAAATATCAGAAAGAGCAAGCAGAGGTAGATTAATAGTGCCCAAAACAATACCAGGAAAAATAAGGAAGCACACAGGACATTAATCCACTACGCACCAGCATCGATAATGCAGCGTCTATTCAATGCGTTGCCAGCTCATCTGAGGAATATATCAGGAGTGAGCGTAGATGTGTTTAAGAATAAGCTCGACAAATATCTAAACTGCATCCCAGACCATCCAAGATTGGAAGATGCAAAATATACCGGAAGATGTACTAGCAACTCTCTGGTAGACATTAGAGGTGCCTCACACTGAGGGACCTGGGGCAACCCGAACGAACTGTAAGGTCTGTAAGGTAAGGCTCTCTCTCTCTCTCTCTCTCTCTCTCTATATATATATAATTATATATATATATATATATATAGAGAGAGAGAGAGAGAGAGAGAGAGAGAGAGAGAGAGAGAGTTTTGTTTGGGTGTTCGAATGTTATTTGCATATAATACCAGACCTTACGACCTTAATTCAGGTTTAGATTCACAATCAGCACCCGTGCTCTGACGATATTGGTTCTGGGTGCTCATCGCGACGCCGAAGCCTGTCCTTGCCAGCAAAATACTTGAGAATTCCGCTCGAGTTTCTAATGATGTTAATTGCTACCTGGCGGTGCTTTGTTTTTACGGTTTATTTAGGACGCCATATTGGAATGAGGCCGGAAGCTATTAGCGGAACGACGCGTATGATTAAGGAAACCCAATAACCATCGGTGCTAGGCGTTGTCACCCCGCTTAACAAGACGGCGGGGCTGCCTGTCTTTCGAAAGCTGGTGTTTCGAGGCAACCTTGGAAAGAAACTGGGTTAAAATCCCCTCTGACAAAAGCAACACAAATACAAAAGCAGCAGCAGCAGCAACAAGCAGAGCAGAGCAGAGCAGTGGGTAGAAAGGAAGTTCTTGATCTAGACATTTAGAACGATCTGATTGCCATTCAGAAAACAACAGCAACAACAACAGAGGTACTGAATTACAATCAGCAACAGTTGCTTTGAAAGTTAATTCTCAGATGATACACGACACATTTATTTGTGGGCAAAGTTCTGGAGAGATTGCGATATCTGAACAGCAACAACAACAGCAGGAACAACAACAACAGCTGCAATGACAGAGCCAAACATGGCAACAAGTACTGAAGGTCGCGGCTATAAAGCTGCAGCTTGAATTAGATCGAGAAATATGAACATTAATAAAGATTTCGGATGTTGCCCATATGCGCTTTTGGAACGTTATCAGGGACATTGATTTTTTCATTTTCCTTACCTCGTATTTCACCTTTGTAGTTTTGTCATTGGTTTAAGAAATTGCTCTGATAAAGTGCATCCCTCTCGCCCCTTTTTTAGTATGTATATATATATATATATACATATATATATATATATATATTATATATATATCCTCTAAGAAAAACCTTATCATGTGGTTAACAACGATTAATTGTAGATATAAACGCACTCGGCGCCCGCCTCATCTACACTGACGAGATATCTTTGTTTTAGTTTGCAATATTTACAATCAGCATTATGTTCCAGTTTTTAGAATAAACAGTAAATAATTTTTGATGCATAAGCACAGATACTTTACACTCGCACACATTATACACAAAAGACCTCGCACGCGTATGCATACATGTATATTTGTATATATACATTTATATATTAGTATATATATGACTATGATTATATATATATAGATATTATAATATATATATATATGTATATATATATATATATATATATATATATTATATAGTATATATATATTGATAGATAGTGTAGTATGAGACTAGAAACTCGTGAAACACATGAGCAGCATAACTTATTTCTAGGTAAATAACTACAAACTCAGATAGAGGGCGACAGTTTGTATAAGTGACATTCCTACTCGGAATGTGATTTCCATCATCTACAGTTATTTCCTTTGCACGCTTTTTAATACATCTCGTGTTCTGTCAGCTGTGGTTCAAAATTATCATTTTCCTACTGGGTCTCTTCCGTGAACGCCTGTCTACCTATACCTGGCATTTCAGAAGAGCATTGGCATAATGGCCAATCATGACAGTCAGTCGGTCAGCAGCCAGTGAGCTATTCAGTCAATCACGATGGCGGTCTTTTCCCTCGTGTTATTGAGAGCAGTAAAACGGCGACCTTCTTTCGCTTGTGTCATTAGCATACGATGTTCTATCAAGTATGCAATTAGCTCCGCCGAGTTATTGAGACAGATGGTCTCCATAGCCATTGACTTTCTCCGGTGGGCAATCCATTGAGGCGCAGACCATTACGATTCCCTTTGAGATTGTGACTGTAAATGGGGGTTGTTCCTTTTTCCATTTGCTTATTTTTGTTTACTTTAAAATGATTTACATCTGCTTACTTATTTACTTGACTCCGTAATATGTTGTTGATTTTATCAATGATTGTGGATGTTTACGTGTTTCTTTTGTATCGTTTATATTCCTTATTGCTTAATTTCAAAATGTTGTGTATTTTGATTTCGGCTCTTAGGCGGCACTTTCCTGTGCGTATCTGATATGTTTAAGGTGTTGGGTAACTATTTCTGATTTATGTATGAATATGGCATCAGTGTAAAGATACACATTTTGACTGTGTTTTTACCATATATATATGTTTAGAAGTGTGTGTATGTATGTGTTTGTATGAATATATAAATTTGAATTATACACACATATATATATAGAGGTATGTATCTGTTCAAATGGTATAAATATTATATATATATAGGACTCGATTACTAAAAATATTAATCACAGATACCTCTAATTATAGAATTCATTTTCTTATATAATATATATATATATATATATATATATATATATATATATATAGAGAGAGAGAGAGAGAGAGAGAGAGAGAGAGAGAGAGAGAGAGAGAGAGAGAGAGAGAGAGTATTATTATGTATATACGATAAGACAAAATAAGTTTTGCTCAACTGAATGGTATGAAACAAATGGAATGAAGAGTATGTGACACAGTACCTCAGATCTTGAATTCTTTATATATTGCTACCATCTGAGTAGCCGTAGAAATGTTATGAATGAATTAGACTAAATATTCAACGGGTTTAAAATTGTACCATATTCCAGCCCTCCCTCCGTCATCAATCCCCTATTCTCTCTCAAAAACATTGACTTAGAAATAGAATTACGAAGTTGTCTGTGAGTTCGAGGTCAAGTGACCAAGATACGAGTATTATTAGTGAAGTCAAGAATTCTAAATACCTGAATTTTTGTTGTTGCAAAAGTAATGTCGTCTAAAATGAAGATGTACTATATATAACTAGATTTAGTGGTATCAGAAGTAAAGGATAAAATATGAGTTGAATGTAAAATGAATGATGTATGTGCGACACGCGTGTGTATGGATGTGTGTGTGTGTGTGTGTGTAAAAGAGAGAGAGAGAGAGAGAGAAAAAAAAAGTATATCTTAGTTTTACCAGACCACTGAGCTGATTAACAGCTCTCCTAGGGCTGGCCCGAAGGATTAGATATTTTTACGTGACTAGGAACCAATTGATTACCTAGCAACGGGACCTACAGCTTATTGTGGGATCCGAACCACATTATACCGAGAAATGAATTTCTATCACCAGAAATAAATTCCTCTGGTTCCGCGTTGGCCGAGCCGAGAATCGAACTCGGACCACTGGATTAGTAGCCAAGAGCGAAATCCACTCGGCCAACGCGGAACTACAGAGAGAGAGAGAGAGAGAGAGAGAACACTTGACTGAGACCTGACAGAATAGGGATATCAGAATGACTAGAAGGTAATTTGGGATGGGTGTTGCGAGCAACCTTGAGCGGCCTCCTGGAGGACCAGTTTATTTATTTATTTTTTTCCAGTAGCTTTTTTTTTTTTTTTTTCTAATTCATGATGGAGTCGTTTGTAAGAGTCTGTGTCGTATTTTTCGTTCTTTGCGGCGTCCCGGCCTGCATTCGTAACTACTATTGTTGTGCCGTCGGGAGACGACTGTGAAAAATCACTTGATCCTTCCTTAAACAGTATACGGTGATTATTCACTGGTCTCTTGGTGTCGCGTGTCTCCTTTTCTATTATTTGAAATTTGTTTGCTATTTTCGAACCTTGTTGTCTATTACTGGAATTCTGGTTGCTGTTTTCGAACCTTGCTGTCTGTTACTTGATTTTTGGTTGCTATTTTCGAACATTGTTGTCTGTTACTTGAGTTTTGGTTGTTATTTTTTAACCATGTTGCTTATTACTTGAATTTTGGTTGCTATTTTCGAGCATTTTTGTCTATTACTTGTTGTTTGGGTGCTATTTTCGAACGTTGTTGTCTACTACTTGAATTTTGGTTGCTATTTTCAAGCATTTTTTCTATTACTTGTTGTTTGGGTGCTATTTTCGAACATTGTTGTCTACTACTTGAATTTTGGTTGCTATTTTCGAACCATGTTGTTTATTACTCGAATTTTGGTTGCTATTTTTTAACCATGTTCCTTATTACTTGAATTTGGTTGTTATTTTCGAACATTGTTGTCAAGTACTTGAATTATGGATGCTATTTTTCGAAGCTCTCTCTCTCTCTCTCTCTCTCTCTCTCTCTCTCTCCCCACTATGTATACATGCGTGCTTGTGAATTTGCATATGTATTACTTAAGAGCATGTTGTGCTGAAGAGTTCTAGAGCGGACCAAACTGCCCAAAACCAGTTCGGGTACCTAGTAGGGAAGGAAAATGATGGCATAAGGGCTTTCGTAGATTTCTCGTAGGATATTGGCAAATTTGCCTCTTGAACAGAAACCGGTTACAGGATCCGGAAAATTCGGGAGAGAACCGAGAATTTATATTCATCTCCTTTCTACCTAATGAAGAACGAATCACTTTCACAAGTTTTGTGTGTCTCTAAAGACTTAATTGTAAAGTTGCGCAAGGTCGAACGGTGAACAAGTCCTCTCATAATGTGTCTGTTTTAGTTTTCTGGAAAAGAAAACTACTGAGATGGCTTTGTCTGTCCGTCAGCACTTTTTTTGTCCGCCCCCAAGAGCTTAAAAAGTACTGAGACTAAAGGGCTACCAATTGGTTTGTTGTTCCTTCACCCTCCAATCATCACATATGCCAAATTGCAGCCCTCTAGCCTATGTATTTTTTGTTTTCTTTAAGGTTAAAGTTAGCCATAATCGTGCGTCTGGCAACGCTAATAGGCCACCATCGGGCCGTTGCTGAAATATCTTCACGGGCCGCGGCTCATACAGCATTAGACCGAGACCAACGAGAGATAGATCTATTTTCGGTGGCCTTCAGCGCAATCGAGTTTTCTGTACAGCGCATAATCAAGGCCACTGAAAACAGATCTCTCTTTCGGTGGTCTCGGTATAATGCTGTATGAGCCGAGGCCCCATGAAGCTTTCAGCTACCACCCGGTGGTTGCCTGATAGCGTTGCCAGACGCACGATTACGGCTAACTTTAACCTTATAAAAAAAACAAAAGCTTCATACGCTTAGAGGGCTGCAATTTGGGATATTTACTTGCGTATTAATGCATTTGCGCATCGAGAAGAGCCAAAGCGAACTTTCGCTTGTGGGCAGAATGCTGCCAAAACTCTTAATTAGTGACTGACATCGATCCCCCCCCCCCCCCAACCCTCTTCCTAAAGTGTCTCTGGCCTGGTGTCGATGCCTTGGCTAGCGTGACGAAATCGAATGATCCGCAAAATCCTCGGATTGACGAAACTCGGGATTGCTTCCGGCTGTGGTCCAGTTCAGGGGACGGATTGAAACCCTCGTTGATGAGGCAATTAATGTCTCCTGATAAAGGCCTCCGTTTATTCTCCCCTGAATGGGTCTTTCTGTGGTCATTTGCGGCGAAACCTTTGAGGCTCAGTTGGTCGCCTCTCTTTCACTTTCATTTCTGTCCAGGAAACGAAGTCAGTGAACGGGAGGGATTGTTGACTTCTTCTCATTTATCTGCTGCCAAACTGGTGTTATTTGTATTGGGAAACCCTTTCCCCAGTTTGCCATCATAATTATTGGTAAATGTTACAGCATCTGCATTGTACACTATTGAGAACTACTCATGAACATCAATAGTCCCTTTGCTACCTCTTTTATATGTACCAAAGAAACTACTACTACTATTATTATTATTATTATTATTATTATATTAAAATTATTATTATTATTATTATTATTATTATTATTATCATTATAATCATTATTATTAATTTTATTATCGCCGTTGCTGTCTCTTTTATTATGTTTTCCAAAGAACGATTATTATTAATTATTATTATTATTATTATTATTAATTATTATTATTATTATTATTATTATTTATTTATTGTTTTTTTTTTTATTGAGAGCTGCCGTTAACTCTTCCTTTTTAATATAATGCACCTGAATTCTGTATCTGCTTATGGTCTGCTGTTGAAAATTTGACTCATATTATTATTATTATTATTATTATTATTATTATTATTATTATTATTATTATTATTATTATTATTATTATTGTCAATGGTTAGTTGTAACCGTACACTTCCTTTTCATCTCGTATTTCTAGATTTTGTGTACGAACTATATTGTGTTTACTTCTCTATCTCCGTATATGGGTTTCAGCTAAAATAAAGGATGATTTTATTATTATTATTTCATGCATATCTTGGACGATACAATAATCATCCTGGTAGGTCTAAGAGTTAGAGACAGATTCCTGGGAGTTGGCAACACTCAGTGTTTGTCATGAGAGGAATCTGGCAACAGTGGCTGCTGCCGCTGCCGTGGTTGTGCAAGACATTCGTATTGCACCCTCGTCGCCAGCTACTTCGGGTGGTTTTAACCAATTTTTCTTGCTCGGTTGAACTTTGCCTTTTTTTTTTGCCCGTGCATTTTAGCAGATTTGTTTCGCCAAATGACCCAGAAATAGTTGGCGTGTTGCAATTCGTTCTCTGCTTTTTGTGCACGCAGACATTAGCGTGTGTGCGTGTGTGTATATATATTTATATATATATATATATATATATATATATATATATATATATATATCTTATATTATATTTATATATATATATATATATATATATATATATATATATATATATATATATATATATATATATGATTATATATATATATATATAGATATATATATATATTATATATATATATATATATAATCTATATATATATATATATATATATATGTATGTATGTATGATGTATGTACGCTGTGTGGATTTTTTGTGTGTTTATGCTACTTAGAGATGCTTTTGCTAGCATATACATATTCAATGAAAGAAATATTCAAGAGTGTTTTGCATGCTCCTATAGTATGACGAAGTGTACGTTAGGCCATTGAGGTTATTATGTATTACACTCACTTGTACACTCGTACACTTTCCGAAGTCTGTAGTGTTTCCATTTTATCATTCTTCGATGTTTTGAACCTGTCAAGTAAATCCATTTTACCAAAATATTAATATTTGTTTCTTTTTCTTCCAGGTAAGGTAAGAAAATATCAGAGTGGGATGTTCTTCCAGCCAGTGCACCTGGTTACGACTTTAGGTGGCTGTTCACCTATAATGTAGTAGCGTCCATAGGTGACTGGTCGGTCACCTGGAGGGGTTTTTTAGGTGAGTGTTCGCCTCGCGTTTTTCTGACAAAAAGGTCGGTCGAAACTTTTTTTTTTTCTGCCTCGTTTAGAAGTTTTTTATTTTTTTTTTTTTTTTTTTTTTTTTTTTTGCTGTACTTTGTAAGCTTGTTTTTTTTCACAATAAATTGTTTTCTCTCATGCGAATCTGTTTAGATTTGTATATACTCATTTTTTTGGCAATTTTGTTAGGGGCGGATAATTTTTTTTTTTGTCTTTTCAGTTAATTTATATTTAATTAGGTCTAGAAGGTGACAGATTTTTTCAAATATATTTATTTTAAAATCTAAACAACTGCAGACAACATTATTGTCTAACAACATATTCTGTTTTCGCGATGTTGGTTTCAATTTAAAAGTAAATTAAATATATTTGTAAATGCACCAGTATTCTTAAAACCAAATCTTTTGAAGGATTAGAGAGAGAGAGAGAGAGAGAGAGAGAGAGAGAGAGAAGCCCTTTGCGTAATTATAGATGAGCTTGAATTACATGGTCGGAGCTTGTAGTTCGGAATTGGCTAGCGGGAGAATCCCGATGGACGGGGCCATACAGAAGGGAGGGGGTGGGGGGTGGGGGGGGGGATGGTAGGGGGATTTGGGTGGGTTAGGGGAAGGAAAACTGGAAGGAATTCAACTGATACAGGAATTAGGCACAGACAGACAGACAGACAGAATTGGAGGTGTATATACTGGTAGAAATGTGATAGGAATAGTGCACGATAACTATCTAAGCAGAAGGGGTGTGATATGAATACCGTATTAGAGAAAGGAAACGAGAAATAAATTGCTAGGCATTAAAGTGCGTGTGTGTATGTTTTTAAGAGAGAGAGAGAGAGAGAGAGAGAGAGAGAGAGAGAGAGAGAGAGAGATACAAATCCACATTTGACAGAAGGAAGGATCAGATTGCACCAAATCTAATTCCAGATTCGATAAATATCTCGTCCTTCAGGTGCTCACCTCCCTTTTCTTTTTGTCACTTTATGGAAGGGCAAGTCGACTGGATTTCACTCTTCCAAGCTTCGATAAGTTGCTAAAATGTTTGCCTGTTTACCTTAGTTTCCTGCTTTGGTGTACAGCAGTTTTTTAGCCTGGTTCGACCGACTGCTTGACGGAGCTCTGAATCATCTTTGCGTATCGCTTCAGTACAGTCATTACGGTTTCGTGGTTGGTCGCAGATCTGCATTGCTTTAGTCAAGCATGGGATGAATAGTGTGCGTTCGAATAACGCGTCATTTTGTGCGCCGAGGATTATTAATGACTATTGTTCCACTTGCATACATAACCTTTCGGTATATGACCTTGCGTTAATTCTCTTCAATGAGATGTGGAACTTAATGTTTTCTAAAAGCTTTTGTATCTGATGTCTCAATGTTCTTTTATGCAATTCGTGTATTTGTTTATCTGTTACTAATGCCCAATTTGCCGAATCCATTTAGGTTAACTTGGTCAGAGACATCTTCAGATGGGATTAATGAAAGACATCGTTATTGATTGAGATATTTGCTAACTCACTCTTTTTGCTCCTATAGCTACTGTTTGTTGCGAATTTTAGCAATGTTTATTTCCAAGAGGTGGGCCCCTAATCTGGCAAGAAATACCTTGGCAGAGTCTAATATACCTATTTCTGTTCGAATTATTCCTCTTAGTAACTGGTCAAAATTGGATGTTACCATTGGCTTCTTGATGCAACGTTTGCCCGCAGAAGGGTGTAGTTGCCAAAGAATTGCCTTGCGAGATGCCGTCTCTAGCCTCTAAATGGGTTTGTGGGGGTTGGGGGCGGCGGGCGGGGGAGGGTGGACAGAAATTCAGAGGTTGAAGGGAAACTAAGACATCAGGCACAGTTGAATATTAAAGAATGAGTCAAACTTATCTTAAATTTTCACAACCGCTCGCTGCCATTGTTTTTGTCCTTTTTAAGCTTGCTGCATGTCACTTTGAAGAGTGCATGTAGTTTGACTAGGTCTCTAAAAAAAAAAAGAAAATGGATTTTGTTCTCTCTCTCTCTCTCTCTCTCTCCAGAACAGGAAAGAGACATGGGAAAATCCTTATTACTACCAGTATTAAATGAAGGAGAAAACACGCAAACCATCATAGTGATGAATGCGCAGGGTTTAGTTACGAGTAACTCAAAAAGAAAAATAGAGTACTTAGAAGAACTAACCCAAATGAAAAGAAAATAGATATAATGAATATAAGTGAACCTGGTATTCCCAAGAGACTGGGAATGATGATCAAATAAAAGGGTTCCAAACTTATAGATCAGATAGAAAAAATAGGAATCAAGGGGGAACCGCAATATATGGGAAAGACAAAAAACAAGGAACAAAATATATGAAATATAGTAACTCAGAATGTGAACTAATAGCGGTAGAATTTGAATCTGAAAAATTGATGAACATAGTAATATATAGACCTCCTAATACTAAAGAGTTTGACTTAATAATTGAAAAATTGGATGATATATGTAGAAATCACAAAGACTGGACTATTCTCCTATCTGGTGACTTCAACTTTCCTTTCGTAGAATGGAAAGAACGAATAGGAGATTGTGGTTGTACTTATACATATAAAAAAGAGAGTAATAGTAGTGCAGAAGATAAGAGGCAATTTGAAAAGCTATTAGATATGCTACTAGAATACAACATTCAACAAATAAATCACCTGCCAACAAGAAAGGCGGAAAAATACTTTAGACCTAGTATTTGTGAACGAGATGAATTATGTTAAAGAAATAATAGTTTATAATGCGAGTATTTCAGACCATAATGTCATAGAATTAACAGTTTCATTCCAAAGCAAGTGAAAATAGAGATAAGCAAGAAATGAAAAAGTGGGAAGGATATGGAAAATACAACGTCTACAGTAAAAATATAAAATGGTCAGAAATTAATGAAGAATTAAACAAAGATTGGGATAACATTTTCGTAAGTGATGACATAAGGGTAAATACGGAGATATTATATAAAATATTGGAGAAAATAGTGGAAAAATATATACCGAAGAAGAAAAGTAAACATCATTCATGCATACCAAGAGACAGAAGGATCTTGTTCCAGAAAATCAGAAAGTGGAAAAAAGGTCTTGCAAAAAAAAAAATGCATGGAAAGTTATAGAACTAAAAAGTAAGATAGAAAATGCAGAACAAAAGATTAAACAATCAAAAGAAAATGAAAAACGGGACTTGGAAGAAAAAACCCTATTAAATATCAAGCAAAACCCCAAACTATTATACTCATATGCGAAGAAGATGAATAAAAGAAGAATAGAAATAGGCCCTCTGAGAATTGAAGGGAGATTAACGAATGAAAAAAAGGAAATTTGCAACATACTGGCAGAACGATATAAGAGAGAATTCACCCCTAGAATAGATAATGAAGATAATGATATAGAAGTAAGGGAAGAAAATAGTGAATATTTAGCTGACATAGAAATTAATGAAGCTGATATTGTGCAGGCAATTAATGAAATTAAAAATGGAGCTGCTGCAGGGCCGGATGGAGTCCCTGCTATTTTGTTAAAGAAAGTAGTTCATTCTATCGCAAAGCCACTTGCAATATTATTAAGACAAAGTGTAGATACAGGCAAGATTTATGATGAGCACAAATTAGCATATATCACCCCTACTTTCAAAAGTGGATCAAGACTAGAGGCAAGTAATTATAGGCCTGTGAGTCTAACATCACATATTATGAAAGTGTATGAAAGGGTAATGAAGAAAAATATTATGAAACATTTAATAAAAAATAATTTGTTTAATATAGGACAACACTGTTTTCGTACCCGGAAAAAGTACACAAACCCAACTGTTAGTCCACCGTGAGAACATATTCAAAAATATGAAAAGCGGAAATGAAACCAGATGTGGTTTATCTAGACTTTGCAAAAGCTTTTGACAAAGTAGACCATAATATATTAGCAAAGAAAATTAGAAAACACAATATCGTAGATAAAGTAGGAAGATGGTTAAAAGAATTTTTACACAACAGAAAACAGATAGTTATTGCAAACGATGAGAAATCGGATGAAACCAAGGTAATATCCGGTGTGCCACAAGGTACGGTGCTAGCTGCAATATTGTTTGTTATTATGATTGAAGACATAGACAGTAATGTTAAGGATTCGGTAGTGAGTAGTTTCGCTGATGACACAAGAATAAGTAGAGAAATTACTTGTGATGAAGATAGGAACGCTCTACAAAGAGACCTTAACAAAGTATATGATTGGGCAGAGGTAAATAGGATGGTATTTAACTCTGATAAATTTGAATCAATAAATTATGGAGACAGAGAAGGAAAGCTATATGCATATAGGGGACCTAATAATGAGGCAATCACAAATAAGGAAGCAGTTAAAGACCTTGGTGTGATGATGAATAGGAACATGTTATGCAATGATCAAATAGCAATTCTGTTGGCAAAATGTAAAGCAAAAATGGGAATGTTGTTACGGCACTTCAAAACAAGAAAAGCTGAACACATGATTATGCTTTATAAAACATATGTTCGTAGTCCACTTGAATATTGCAATATGATATGGTACCCACACTATCAAAAGGATATTGCACAAATAGAGAGTGTACAAAGGTCCTTTACAGCTAGAATAGAAGAAGTTAAGGACCTAGACTACTGGGAAAGACTACAATCCTTAAAATTATATAGTCTAGAAAGGAGAAGAGAACGCTACATGATAATTCAGGCATGGAAACAGATAGAAGGAATAACAGAAAATATCATGGAACTAAAAATATCAGAAAGAGCAAGCAGAGGTAGATTAATAGTGCCCAAAACTATACCAGGAAAAATAAGGAAAGCACACAGGACATTAATCCACTACGCACCAGCATCGATAATGCAGCGTCTATTCAATGCGTTGCCAGCTCATCTGAGGAATATATCAGGAGTGAGCGTAGATGTGTTTAAGAATAAGCTCGACAAATATCTAAACTGCATCCCAGACCATCCAAGATTGGAAGATGCAAAATATACCGGAAGATGTACTAGCAACTCTCTGGTAGACATTAGAGGCGCCTCACACTGAGGGACCTGGGGCAACCCGAACGAACTGTAAGGTCTGTAAGGTCTCTCTCTCTCTCGGGATTTAGTGACATCAGTGTGCCTCATACAGTGCAGCAGATATTACTAAAAATGTTTGCAGCCACCTTGCTGATCCAAGCTGCACCCACTTGTAGCCATTTTTATTTTCATTCAAGTGTCCTTTCTCCCTTGCTGTCCAACATCAATCTTTATACTTTCACGTGCAACGGTGGGTTTTCCTCCCAGCTCCTCTTTTGTGCTCCATCTCAGTTATTTCCTGTAAATCTTTATCTTGCCGTTCAGCTCTAAATTTTCACCGTCTTAAGAGGCGAATGGCTAAGTGCCCCAATGCTTGCTTGGCTTAACTAGATTTAATCTTTCAAATATATTCTCCTTATTAATGTTCTTAAGCCCGAAATAAATGCTATCTCAAATATTGAATCTGAACCTTCACCAAGGTTAACCATTTGATAAGTTCTCATTAGATTTCGTAAAGGAAAATGATTTGACGACTATGGGCGTGATTGCTGGTTTGATTATAAATACTGACTTAAAATTGTAGTTGTTTTAAGGAAATAGCCAATTTAAGCTATTACTGGATTTCTTCTGAGCGTTTTTTATTTTCTTTATCTGAAAGCGAAGACATAGAATTCCAGAATGTACTTTGACTTCCAACTTCTTTTATGTCATTTATCTTATTTATGTATTTACAGAGTAAACATTAGTGATATATATATATATATATATATATATATATATAATATATATATATATATATATATATAGTGTGTGTGTGTGTGTGTGTGTGTATGCGTATATATATATATATATATATATATATATATATATATTATATATATATATATGTATATATATGTTTGTGTCAATTATTATTATAAGCCAGGCTACCAACATAGTTGGAAAAGGAAAATACTACAAGCTGAACGGCCTTAATAGGGAAGGCGCCCTATTAAAAAAAAAAAAAGAGAGAATGAAAAAGGAAGATAAATAGACTGCACAATATATATATATATATATATATATATATATATATATATATATATATA
>NC_061110.1:76818632-76826132 GCF_015104395.2 Macrobrachium nipponense | reverse complement strand
CTGGGGAAGATCATATGCAATAATAGCTTTGCTCTTGAATCCTTTTCGTCGGCCATACCTTCCTTTGTCTGTTCGTCTCTTTATCCTCGGCGAATGCCACCTGCTGTTCGTTTAATGGTCGCCGTCTCGCTCTCCTTGTTTTTAGGCCATCTGTCCTTTAGAGTATTTCAAGCGTTACCGCCGAATCTTTATTTTGATCATTTGCGGGTTGCAAAATTTTGTCCGACCGAGAGATGAGTTTGGTAAGATGATCAGGCTAAATGAGGCATTTCGTCTTCATTATCATATTTTTTTTTCTCTCTCTGTTGGGTGAAAAAATGATCCTGCTTATCCGGTAAGCTAAGTAATGGAAATTGTGGATAACGAAGCTGTTTGTCTTAAACGTCATTAGCTGGCTGAGTTAATGATATGCGATAAGATAACGAAGTTACAATTAGGAGTAGAGCGTAAGAAGGTCATAGCTGGAAGAAGGGATAAAAGGATTTGACACTTCTTCTTGTTCTTGTTCTTGTTCTTGTTCTTGTTCTTCTTGTTCTTGTTCTTCTTCTTCTTCTGATTTTATGTTTTATTGTGATGTTGGCAAAGAATGTTGCAAATAAAGTTTTGTGATTTTTTGCCGTTGTGATTGTTATACTGAAGTTGTCCTTGCAGTCGTAACTTGTCTAAATTCTCTTATTGTCTATATATATATATATATAATATATATATATATATATATATATATATATATATATTGAAAGTTGTCTTTTATGTGGATAATAATAATTTTTAATTTCATTGTCGTGTATTTCTTTCAGTTATTTTTACTCAGTTGATGTAATACGATGAATATATTGTCCATTCATCAATGGCTTTAGTTATTAGGCAATATGTTTTATAAATACAAAACGGTAGATTTTTACTTTAGTTTGTATTATTCCGCTTAAGTGTTTACGGTATCTCAGACGTGTCTCGAGGAAATAACATAATTTTTATGGATACAAGACAACACAGGAAATATATGTATTTTGCTTCGTTTTCTTAGGATTATCTATTTATGTATGTATTAACAATTTTTTTCTAATAAGTGGTATCTCTTCTTTCTGTATTTCCCTTTACTCCCTCTTGCTTATTCCTACTGAACGCCATAATATTCTTTGGAAGCTTGAATTTCAAGGCAGTGGGCCCTGTGGGCTGGTTTCATATGAATAGGTTACGTTCTACTATAATAATAATAATAATAATAATAATAATAATAATAATAATAATATAATAATAATAATAATAATATAAATAATAATTGATGTCGCAATACCATGGGACACCAGAGTTGAAGAGAAAGAGAGGGAAAAAATGGATAAGTATCAAGATCTGAAAATAGAAATAAGAAGGATATGGGATATGCCAGTGGAAATCGTACCCATAATCATAGGAGCACTAGGCACGATCCCAAGATCCTTGAAAAGGAATCTAGAAAAACTAGAGGCTGAAGTAGCTCCAGGACTCATGCAGAAGAGTGTGATCCTAGAAACGGCACACATAGTAAGAAAAGTGATGGACTCCTAAGGAGGCAGGATGCAACCCGGAACCCCACACTATAAATACAACCCAGTCGAATTGGAGGACTGTGATAGAGCCCCAAAAAAAAAAAAAAAAAAAAAAAAAACAAAAAAAAAAAAAACAAAAAAAAAAAAAAAAAAAAAAAAAAAAAAAAAAAAAAAAAAATAATAATAATAATAATAATAATAATAATCAATAATAATATTTAAATAACTGTCTTTTGGCCGCCTTCTCCGTCCCCTTGTGAAATATTGCTTTTCTGTTTATGGTTTCTTCCTTAATTTCTGACTTGTAAAGGATTGAATCCAAGACAATTGGTCCAACCTGTTTCGTTACCTACTCTCTACCTTCCCCAGTTATAGGTGACCTTGCTGTCTTTCTCCAGGTATACTTCGGCCACAGTTTCTAAAGTTAACGGAAAGTTCAGTCAATCCCCTTTCCTCCTAAACAGATTAGTAACGCGGCATTGAATAACACTTTCCTCACTTGCTCCTTAGTCTTGTAATATCAATCTCCTTGCATGCTAATACATTTTCATGTGTTTATTCATTTATTATTATTTTTTTTTTTGATAAGGGGGAGGTCTTCTTTCTGTATTTACCATTTTTTGTTACTTCTTTCTAACGAACACCATATTCTTTGGAAGCTTGAATTTCAAGTCAATGGGCCCCCATGGGCTTCTTTCATATGATTAGGGCTCATATTCTGAACAGTAATAATAATAATAATAAATATAATATATATATATTATATATATATATATATATATATATATATATATATATATATATATATATATGTATATATATATATGTGTGTATATAATATTATTAATAAAAATCGTCTGACTTGTTTGGTTAGTATCAGCGTTCATCGTTTTACTGTTAGAGCTATAGGTTCTTATCTGACTCAAACGAGTCTGTCGCATTATTCTTTGCTAAGTAGTTTCGTTTTCCTTTCGTTTCTCGTTTGGCTCATAAATTTGAAGAAAAAAATAAATGTTAAATAAATTCCTTTGGTGGTGGTTGGAGCAGAGTTGGCTTTCGTGTTGAGTATCTTAAGGGTGAGAACGTGAAGTTCATTAGAAGAGATAAGAATGGCGGAAACTCACTTCAGTGTTGATGACCACAAGTTTATTTTCAGCTCTTCATCATTTTATCTTATTTGTTATTTTCATCTGTTCATCATTTCCTCTTATTTGTTACTTTCAGTTGTTCGTCATTTCATCTTATTCGTTATTTTCAGCTGATCATCATTTTATCTTATTTGTTATTTCGCCTGTTCATCGTTTCATCTTATCTGTTATTTTCAGCTGTTCATCATTTTGTCTTAATTGTTATTTTCAGCAGTTCATCATTTCATCTTATTTGTTATTTTCAGCTGATCATCATTTTATCTTATTTGATGCGTTGAGCATGTGAATAAGAAAAGAGACGGCAGGGTATCACGACAAAGCATGTCGTGTTTTAGCTGGTCCGCTGGTATGGTGGTAAGGGTCGTGGTGTGCCACTCACATGTCGCAGGTTTGCGTCTTCCCCAGGGCGATGAAAAATCACTGGCTCTGTATCATGATCAGTTATTGCTGCAGTGTGGGGTCTGTGGTGGGAGGTTGAAACCCAACATTCTTTGGAAGCTTGAATTTCAAGTCAGTGGCCCCTGTGTGCTTGTTCTCTGTGAATAGGTTTCATCTACTGAAATAATAAATTAATAATAATGATAATGTACTTGGTTAAGGCTACATGCCCCTTTTCTTGTTTAAATAAAAAAAAGAAACTTAGTTTCAATGAATTGCATACTTAAGCACACCGATCTCTCAACTTTTTGGAAGATACTTATTTCTTTGTTAGTCTTCGCATAGCATTCTTTCCCTATCTGGGAGCTTTGTGGTAGCGCTACAAGCTCACAACTGGATGACCCCAGAGACGTATGACCCGGGTTCGAATCTTGAACCGGATGGTAGGGAAGATTGGAAGTACCCTAAAATTCTGCGTCCTCATTATGACCTAAGCATTGAATTAGAGAGAGAGAGAGAGAGAGAGAGAGAGAGAGAGAGAGGTGAAATCTTTATATTAGGTATTATCTCCTTATGTTTCGAATGAATGAACTAAGTTCTGGAGTCATTTACGATTTCTTCATGCTTCTGCATCTAATTAATTTGCAGATCTATTTTCATATCTCATTATTGGTGTTATGAAGTCTTTTGCTATTAATTAAGATACTTGAATAATGTTTAAGGAAAGTTCATTCCTGTTGTTGAATGCTTAGAAATGGTATGTCTGCTTCCATTTCAACACATTTGTTCCACCAGTCTGCATCTATTTTTCTGCATATTTATATATACACACAACTATATATATATATATATATATATATATATATATATATATATATATATATATATATAATCATTTGCTTATATGTATATTTATTTGAAATATACGTACATATTTGTATACATGTTATATATCTGCATATATATTATGTACCATTTGATTTGTCTGTCTCTGTTCACATGTTTTGCCCTCACGTTTAACTCAGTATCTCTTAAGTCCGGTGAAAAGTAGTGAGATAAACTCGTTGTATTTGATCTGTTGACAACAGATGTGTCGAATCGGACCTGCGGCGGCAAGCCAACCAGTGACCTTTAAGTAAAATCCAGGTATAAAGAATTCGGTTGTGAAAGAACGAAAAAACGATTGCACCAGGTCCAAAAGTAACTCCACCGTACATTAGCCTATTTAGCCAAGGTTGTACTATCTTCTACCGGCATGCTTTTTTGTGGGATTCTAAATCTCTGGTCTACTTGCATATCGCATATGTTGTACGCAAATGATTCAGCTCTCTTCTTTTGTGGCAGTTGTCGGTGGTCATCAAGGAGATACGAAGGGAAATCTGTGAGAGGCAGAAAGCGGAGGAAAAACAAAGAAACACAGAAAGCAGCAGCAGCAGCAGCAGGATTTGTGTGTCACGGAGTTGATTCGTCTTGATATTTATACCCACAGACTTGAAGTCGGCGCAGACGACCATGCCGAAGGGGCTTGGTGCTTCCTCAAGGTCTCCTTGTTGCTCCTACGCTGTTTGTGCATCTCCCCCGTTTCCCTCTCCCTCGCCTCATTCTTTTTTTTTTTTCTTCTTCTTCATCAGAGTATTTGGCTCCAGCTTCCAGTATTTATCATCATTTAGGGTCTTATCGGTTTGTTTTTGGATATCCAGATTGCTCTGGATATCAAAATCTGTCTAATTCGTTATTTCAAGAGTAATGAAGTGAGGTGTTGAAAGTGTTTGGTGATATATTCGTATTATAGATTGTACTACTTTTATTGTTGATGATTTCATCAGTTTTATGCTTATGTGCTTGTTGCTGATAATCTGAGGTGCGTTACGCAAGCTTAATCTACTATATCTCTTATGAAGTTAAGATTTTTTAGTCGAAGTTGTGCCCTTCATTTAAGAATCTATATTATAAATTTACATTTGCTAGCCTTATTTTGTGGATTCAACAATTCAGATAGTAGATATATAATTATCATATCATCCATCACACTTTGAAGTCACAGATATCCGGTTAACCAAATAACTCCATTAGCTTAATAGCGATTGACGCTCATCTGAAGTTTTTATAGAAACCGCAGGTGAAATCATCCTTCTGCAGGGATGCTGGAGAAGGAGGGGTAGGGGTAGGGGTAGGAAGCCTGGGGGGAGTGTAAGGTGTTAGATCTTCAAGGTCATCTTGCCAGTGCCCTCTTCCATAATACCGTCCAGAGGATATGACTCTTACTTGAAGGAATCTAGTAGTCGGTGACTTTTTTTTATTTTTATTCAGCAATGACATATTTGTACATGTGTATGGAAATATACATACACAGATGCACAAATGCAAGCACACACACACACACACACACACACACACACATATATATATATATATATATATATTTTGTATGTAGTATAGCTATATATAATGTATATATATATATATATATATATATATATATATATATATATATATATATATATATATATAAATATATACGCATTGGTATGATTTTTAGCTGAAGTGCCGTTTGTATAATAACTTGGTTCTTCTTTTGTTTCTAAACCTTTTAATGACAGATTTCCTTTCTCCGGGGAGACAAAGAAAAATCCAGAACCAAAGCTTGTTTTTGCTCTTTGCTCTACAAGTCGAAACGACTGCTTCGGTATAAATATAAAACGAAGATCTCAAATTATCTCATTTTTTCCCCATCATTGTGCAGAACAGTAATTGTCATTTGTTTCTCCTAGCGTTAATGAGCCATTGGCCCAGCCGTTATTTGCACTGGCCCAGATTTGTCGAAGTTGATTTACCGTAGAAGACTTAATCGTCATTCCGCTCCATGTAGGGTCGTTTTGAGGAACGCCCCTTTCCCTTAGTCACCTTCATCTTAGTTGACCTCTCTCTCTCTCTCTCTCTCTCTCTCTCTCTCTCTCTCTCTCTCTCAACATGTAGATAAGGTAAATAACTCAAATATTTCTTTGCGGTTTTACTGAAGTAGAAGGAGGGTACAACTCCGCGGAGGTCCAGCACATAGCATGTAATTTGGGAGTTCATTGCTGGTATTTGCTGTGATGAACGAGCTTTCGGATTTTCCGTTTTGTGAAATAGTGGATCTTTCGTTTCGCAATATCGGTGCTTTTTTTCAAAATTTCGTAGTAAACTCATATTTCGTATTTTTTAGTTTATTTCTTCTTTACGTTTATTTCCGTCTTGTAGTTTTTCTTTTATTTACTTGTGATGATTTTTCTAAATCTTTGGCGATACTCAGGTGGGAACTGGAATCAATTGTAAGAATCGTAAGTTATTTTTTTTCTTTTTTTTTTTTTTTTTACCAAGGCGAGTCTTGAATAGCAGACAGTGAATGAAGATTGTTCTTTTTCGAGACATTTTGTAAAAGAAAAAAGAAAATAACTTTAACCCAGATTCTTAAGATACGATTCTTCTCTTGTACCTACGAAAAGGTTATGAAATAAACGTTGGGATATATGTATAGGATGCGCTGACGTAACCAGATATTTCTGTTTTTATTTTTTTTTATTTTTTATTTATTTATTTATTTTTTTTTTTGTTAACTAGTAGAATTTTGGTGTTAACCTTCTTGTTGCGAATAATTTATATGTTTTACTGCTACCTATAACGTAAAATGGCTTTAGTAGAGTAATTTCATTTTCCATTTTATTTATTATGTTATTGGCCTTACGATCAAATTTGTGAGTTTAAAGTTGATTTTAACTGTTCAGGTCTATAATGGTAATTTTATTAATGATTTTGATAGTTTTTTAAGTGTTTAGTAAACTTTAAAAAGCTATGGTGACTCGATTATGGTAATGTGTGTGCAGCACGTACCAACTCAGTTATTTGAAATTGTGCGCTGAGGGACCATTTCTCTCTCTCTCTATCTCTGTCTCTGTCTCTCTCTGATGAACTGAGGTTAATCCTGCGTTTCCAAAATGCATCGTATACAATGTTAGTGTTCGCGAAGATATGGAGAATTTTCCTTAGAGATATATTCACGCACAAAATAGGTAGTCTTTTAGACAACTTTTCCTGCAGATATTTCGTCGAAGAGACAACGCTCAGCTGAGCGAGCCACATTTATTATGTAAGACGTTTAACCTCCGAAAGGTTGTTCAACTTAACTCTCGCGAATGACTGCAACCATAATGATCCTGGGATCCCGGTCCAGAAAGCAGTTCGGCGACATCGAACGTGACCTCCGCGGTCTCTTTTCCGAGATGATCGTCGCCTGTCAAGGTTCCCGTCGTCTTCCAGGCTGCTGGCAAATCTAATCAGGCGTTTTCTAATGGGTTTCTAATGACTGGTTTTGACCTGAGGTTTTCGGACATTTAACTCAAGGTTTTAGGAGAGAGAGAGAGAGAGAGAAGTAACTCGGAGGCGTTCGCTGCGTCAGAATTAGATTGTAG
>NC_061110.1:76791132-76813632 GCF_015104395.2 Macrobrachium nipponense | reverse complement strand
AATTATCAGATTGCATTTTTAAAATACTTCGTTTTCGAATCGATGGTGCTTTTGGTTATCGTAACTTTTGTTTTTATTCGTATTATATGCGCATTTAGTGGTCATTTGTGGGTGTTTTTGTGTGTGTTTGAAGGGTCTCTATTTATAGACGCTAGTTCACTGGAAGATGACATTAAATTTATACATATATACCTTGTGTCTACCGCGAAGTAATTTATATATATATATATATATATATATATATATATATATATATATATATATATATATATATATACATACATTCACATACACCGTGATTTTTTCTATTTACGAATATTAAGCCACAAATATGGCATAGTATGCAGTACAATATTACATCGGAATAACCGACACCCAGGGTGATTATAACTGAGAAGTTCACCAGTGGCTCAGTGGTCAAAAGTCACTGAACATCGCTGTTTCTAAAGTAGGCAGCAATTCGAATCCAACTGGTGACGAAGCACTTGTTAGTTATAACTTCCCTTGGGTGTAAGTTATTCCCGAGGCATAGTGAACTGGAATTAGATAATATATTCGGGTTAGTATTAGTGGACACACACACTCACACACACACACACACACACACACAAATATATATATATATATATATATAATATATATATAATATATAAATATATATTAGAGTATGTGTGTATGTGTATAGATATACTAGTAGATTACTATATATATATATATATATATATATATATATATATATATATATATACATACATACATACATAATAGAGAGAAGGTTCCTTCGTAAAGAAAGTCATGGCGGACATATATACATACATACACATTTGTGTTTATACCTCTGGGTAATGATCTTCTGGCTTGGTTTTGCTTAGCAATGAAATATCCCTTACTCAGTCCCCAATAGACCAGGTACGTTTAGGATCGACCACTGTGAAAAATAATTTTTGAAAGATATGACAGTGATCTCCTCTTTGGTGATGTTATCAAATTCCAGTCAAGCAAGACTGAAAAAAGAAAAAAAGAAAAAAAACGGAGTGCTCTAGATATCTGAGGTGAATGGAACTGAAGACACAACAAAGCTGTTAACTCGCAGGTTAAGTCTCCAATTCTGTGGTTGCTGGTGCTTGTTATTCTGTGTCCATTTATAATATCGTAGATGCAAGAATGAGTTTTTGATTCATAAAATTTCAGCAGTCTCTCTCTCTCTCTCTCTCTCTCTCTCTCTCTCTCTCTCTCTAGGTGCGTTTCATTTATTTTGTAGTCAGATTTCGAAAAGTTCATCTGGTCAGTAGTTAGTAAACAAAATATAATTGTGAATTTAAAATGAGAGAGAGAGAGAGAGTAATAAGGAAAGTGTCCATGAAAACAAAATTTCATTGTGAATTTAGAATGAGAGAGAGAGAGAGAGAGAGAGAGAGAGAGAGAGAGAGAGAATATAACAAGGAATATGTCCCTTAATGCCCATTAATCTCTTATCAAGATAAATTTACAAATCGACAATCGAGGCTTCTTAGTAAACATGCTTTGACGTCACAGCGCACTTTAAGGGGAATTTCTGTAGCAACGCATTTCACAAGGATGGTCATTTGACAGATCTCGATCTCGGCTTGTTCGACATCAGATGCGAAAATCTCGTCACTGGTAAAAGATTATGGCCTGTGGCGGCCCAAGGTTATATGTTATATGCCGGTGAGCTGGATTCTGCCTATAAGCGTTTTGCCTTATGCCGCTCTGCATCTTTCCCGCCATCTGACTCTAGTTCCTTTGGCTAATTTGTATCAAGTTTTGAGTTTCATTTTTTCAAACATATGCTTAGAAAGTCCTCCGCTGTTGTTCACAGCAGCTGGAAACCTATTAGAAACTGTGTTTTTCATAAAGAAGTTAGCGATGAGATTCACTATGAATGCATGCTGTTTGCAAATAGGGAGTGGTGTCACTAGAATATCTTCGTATGGACTTCTGCATATGTAGTAGGTGAGAGAGAGAGAGAGAGAGAGAGAGAGAGAGAGAGAGAGAGAGAGAGAGAGAGAGAGAGAGAGATTTTACTGAACAATTAAAACGGAGCAGTTCTAAGGAATATGGTTTAAAGTATTTTTGCTTGTATGTCTATATATATAATATATATATATATATATATATATATATATATATATATATATATATATATATATAACAAGAGAGAGGGAGAGGGAGAGGGAGGGGGAGATGGTGGGCGGCGGGGAGAGAATGTAGAAGAGTCAAGACGACAAAAACAAAATACCAAAGCTCTGGAAGGGAGTCAGGTATTGAGGTGTGGTGCCCGGAGGCGCAGATGGGAGGAGGAGATTGGTAGGTGGGTGAGGGCCACCACTGGATAAATGGGTGTGTAGAGCGGCCATGATGATCATCGGAAGATGTGCAGGAATAGGACGGACTTCCACAGGAGAGTATAGAGGACGATGGAGAGGAGATAGAAAAGATGTGAAAGAAAAGGTAGAGGGTGAGAAAGGGAGCTGAAACTAAATAAGAATTCGATGAGAGAGGAAGAACTTACTAAGGAGTAATGGTTGGTAAAGTAGATTCACATATACCGTGCATTTGATGTCTAGGCCCGTCCCTTACGACGCTCCTGATTGGATGTTGATAAGCCAGTCACAGGGCTGGAAACTCTCAGTCTCTCTCGAGAGAGTTCACTTAGGTAGGTTCCATGTTCCACCTCTCCTGAGGGATACGTCTTTCAGGAGGGGTGGAACATACATCCTGCTAAGTGAACTCTCGAGAGAGACTGAGAGTTTCCAGCCTGTGATTGGCTTATCAACAGCCAGTCAGGAGCGCGTCGTAAGGGACTGGCCTAGACATTCAGATGCACGGCTGATGTGAATCTTCTATGGGAGGAGGAAATCTAGTGACGCAAATGAAAGCAAACTACAAAACTAAAAAAAAAAATCTCAAAAGGTAATCGTAGGAAGAAGTGAATATTTATAAAAATTGAATGGTGAATAAAAAAAAAAAGGCAGAAATGCTAGTTGATTTATTTGAAGGAAGGATGAGGTAGACCTTGCATGAGGTCATAGAAGACATATAAAGCGAAATGAAAAAGATTTTTTTATTTTTTGTCATTAAACTCGGGTTAGAGGAGCTGTTGCGTCAGGAGGTAGAAGTAAAGTTGAGAATGAAAAGCAGAAAAAGAAAATAGAATATTAGACTCAGTTGAAAAAAGTCAGGTTTGATACAAGTAATAAGTGCCAGATAAAGGTGTAATGGGCGAATTATATGACATAAAGAATGAGATGTTAGGTACTCTTGTCATGAAAAGAGTTTGCCGAAAAATGTTAAAAGATTATCTGGTTACTTGAGTGGAAATATTTGAGTGAATTTGAATGTGCAAAGAAAAAAATAAGTGGTACAAAGTTTACAAAAAGAATACCGTACAGGTAGCGAAGAAGAAGAAAAGGTAAAGGTTCGAATGGGAGACAGGTTATAACAGCAGTAAAAACTTGAGAGAGAGAGAGAGAGAGAGAGAGAGAGAGAGAGAGAGAGAGAGAGAGAGAGAGAGAGAGCCAGCCCTACACAAGCGTGTACCTAACGAACGATGTGCTTTTCCGACCTTGAAAAGAGGCGAGAAAGAAAAGAAAGGGTTTCCATAGGTGCACCTGTAACCCCCTTTCACCTGTTGCTTGGATGAATATCGCTGTAAATCGGATTAGATTCTTCCTTATCAGCGATTATCCCGAGAAGGCTGTAGAGAACATCCAGATCTTACGCAATGGCCGCCTACCACCGGTCGGTCGATCTGGTTGCTACAACTATCATCTCTGACCAGCCTTTAGATAACTTCGCGTTTCCTAGTTCTTAAAGTTGCCATACGTACACAGACTCCATGATGAGACTATAATGATTGTTAACGAAATGCAAGGATATCTTTGATCGTTTGTTCGTGTGATACGTTAACATAAAAAGTTTACTTATAAACATGTGATAGCAAGTAAAGAAGTAAATTGCGTTGATAAAAGGGAAAATATAAGATGACTTTGGTGGAATAACTTTGGATACTTACTTTAAGACTTTAATCCGATCCCACGAAATGTTTTATTTCTTGACAAATGAAATCCAAGATTATCTCAAGTAATCCCTTTCACTGCTGACAGACCGAGCCATCTGTGGTAGGAAAACAAATTCTCTCTCTCTCTCTCTCTCTCTCTCTCTCTCTCTCTCTCTCTCTCTCTCTCTCTCTCTCTCTCTCTCTCTCTCTCTCTCTCTCCACTTTAGTTTCACAACTATATACGTAAGGCCTATGAAAAAAATGTTGCGAAGAACAAGCAGGTTGACAAATAGTTCCCTGCCACACCAGGTGGTAAAAGAGAGAGAGAAAAGGTTTTGGAGTTTGTACAGGGAAGAGAGAGAGACTTCATAATTTTGTGATTCGGTAGTTGAAATCATGAGACGCATTGAAAGATTTTCCTGACATCAATTAAGATATGAGAGAGAGAGAGAGAGAGAGAGAGAGAGAGAGAGAGAGAGAGAGAGTTTATCATTTAGGCTATAAAGAGAGATTGAGAAAAAAAATCTTGTCGATTTTATAAATTATAGGATGACGAGCTAAGATGATTTTTTTTTTTCCGTGAGCTCAATTGAAGTCCAGGTTCGCGTAACGAAGTCTTCGCTCCTCGTCTGAAATCGATTGTAGGAGAACCGCCTTCCGTGGGAAACTGTGGTTTTCCCCTAAAGATTTCGATCGATTTGCTCCCATTATTCTATAATGATCTTCTTTAATCTTGGTCGGTTGTCAACAACTGATTTGGCGGCGTAGTTTCCATACTTCTCGGTGCGACTGTGGTGTTTCTCCCATTTCCACCTTCAGAGTCTTGTACTACTTCATTCTTTATTTTCTGGATCACTATCTTACTGTCCAACCACTCCACCTCTCTCTTTTCATTGTCGTAAAGCGCAGAGTTGTTGAGGTGCCCCCTGTTCTTTGTTTGACCGCCTAAATTTTATCAATTCAAATAAAATCAAAGCTTTCTTTCTTCCCCGGTTTTTTCTTTTTTATGTTATTTTTAGGCCTAGGCTGGATAAGGGCATTAAGTTGCCGGTCTCATCGACCTGTCCACAAGACGTCATATTTTACTAATGCATCTAATTTCTATATTTTTTTCTAATCATTAGACATTTCCCCAGATGATATCACGAAGTGTGTACCCTAATAACTGAGACCTTTTAGGTAATTTATTACCTTTTCAAACGAACTAAGCGAGTCAATAACTAGCCATTAGATTGATTCCACTTATTCATATATTTCCAGTAGACCGTTACTCTTTAATTAAAAGTGGATTAATGAAGAACTAGTTGTGCTTACGTTGTTCAGCAACTGACAGACGATATGGCGTACATTTCCTGTCAGATTGCCTTGACCAAAAAGACAACACAAATCCGGTAGTACATCTTTTCAAATCACATCTACCGTTACTTTCTTGGTAGGTGACATGCGAGGATCATTTTCCCCAGTCATTCTCTCTCTCCCTCCCCCCCCTTTCTCTCTCTCTCTCTCTCTCTTTTTTGCTTCTTCTTCAGTCCGGCATATCATTCTCTTGGACAGCTGTAACTGCTGCAGAGGTCATGTGACCAAGGTATTCCCTTGTATTATGACCTTTATGGTTTCTCTTTAACTTCCCTCGGAAATATTGCATGTACGAATCATTTGTAAATTATTAAAACAAATTGAGTATCGGTTTGTGTTCTTGTAAATTTATGATAAGACGCGGAAATTAGAAGTGGAATAAATGCATTCCTGTCATTATATATGAATTGTAGCTGTAATTGTTGTATTTTACTGTAATGTAACTATTGAAAGCTATGCGGTTTAGTATAATACAAAAACCTGGAACGGGCATGATCACAGTTTCTCCATCTTTGTCTCTCCATTACTTGAGAAATTTGTCGTCTAAAACACTCTCATAAGTTTATTTTTATAGGTAAATGTAATTACGCAAACTTTGTTGTATGAACACCTCTCTCTCATTATATATATATATATATATATATATATATATATATATATATATATATATATATATATATATATATAACCCAACGGATTTTTCCCCTTGAAGAGTTATTTCAAGAATGGGTTAACCTTCCTTTTTTGTAAAAGCTTTTTCTGGAATGGGGTTGCTAGTCCCACCCCCTCCCCCTTCCCTATGGGTGATCAAAGGGTTTATGTGCGGGGAGCCGGTATTTTCTTGTTGGTCACCCATCCAAGCGGTAACCCAACGTTGCTGGGTAGGGGTTAGCATCCGAGTGAAACGACACAGTAGCTACTTATACGTTCATCCTGTTAATAACTGAGTCAAGGATGAAGCCCCTTTTGCAGACAACTACCTTAGCATCAGCTGCCGATTAATGAATTTCATACCGAATTTTATTCAAAGAATGTACTATAGATATTCTTCCCTAATAAGGCCATGTCTGCAACCTCGTTCATTCCTTTAACTGTACTGTCAATTTCCGTTTCAGCGCTGAATGACTTCATAGGTCACAGCGCCTGACCTAGATTCTATATTTATTACTATAAGGCCATGTCAAGTTAGTCTATGATCGACTGCTACTAAGGCGTTAGTGAAAAGTACAAAGTAAACATTGAAACCGTAAGATCTGGAGTGATTTGGAATAGTACAGTATCATGTCCCAGTGCAAAGCATTGCGTAGAGGAAGTCTGTGTGTCTTATAAAAGTGGAGGAAATGCCTTGGATATAGCGGATGGTCCACTTAATCTTAGGCCAACGACAGACATCATTTTGGCCCCTGAGGCTGTCGGGCAATAAAGCAGTAGCATATCTCGCCTCTTGACGTGATGCGAAAATCGCCAGATGGCTGTTAGCACGGGCATTATACTCCCCGTGTTGTCGTATCTTTAGGCGAAATACACACACACACACTATATATATATATATATAATATATATATATATATATATATATATATATATATTATATATAATATACCGTGTTGTCGTATCTCTAGGCGCAAATACACACACACACACACTATATATATATATACATATATATATATATATATATATATATATATATATATATATATATATATATATATCTAAGGACGACGTTGTGTTGAATTATTGGAAAAGCTGAGAAAAATATGTTGGGTTAATAACAACACGTTTGTGCGTATATTATATATATATATATATATATATATATATATATATATATATATATATATATATATATATATATGTATATATACAAACTTGTTATCATTACCCAGTATTTTTCCCTCAGCTTTTCTCGTTATTCAACACAACGTTGTCCCGAGATTTTTATCAGGAGGAACAAGACAAAGCTTTCGAGTCGAAGGGCCCTTCGCCAATGACCGTAGAGTTAACGATCTCCCAGTGTTTTCATCCACGGCGGCGATGTAGCAGCGGGAGTGTTCGGAAAGGGTTTCGAGTTCCCGGAGACCTTTTCCAGGCCGTCCCCGAAACCCCGCCACGTAGAGTGGGTCAGTAAGTTCACGCGTTGGCCTCTTGGAAGGGAACAACCTCCTGGAAGGGAACCTCCTGGAAGGGAACTTGATGGTGACAGAGTCAAGTCGTTACCGTGCGACTGACCAGATCCAATTTGGGATCCCCTCGGTGGGGAGGTGGGAGAGGTTCTTGCGCTGTTTCCCTTTTGGCAGTCTCTTAGCTATTGTGTGTCTAAAAGTCATTATTTCCTTAGTATACGTTATTATAATCCAAATTGACGACATTGCTGTTGACAGTGCAGTATTCATATTGATGAAACGGCTGCTTATCATGAAAGTGGGACTTAGAACATAGAACTACAAACATGACAAGATCATACTTTCAAAGGTGGGTGTATCTTCAGCTGTTGTTCAGATTTAAAGATAACTTTAATTTTTTTTATAAATTCATAGTTTTAGGTCGTCTTTGATCTTCAAATCGGTTTTGTACGAATTTGCTATCGATAGTATAAAGTTACGTTTCCCTTTTGGCGGTTGTACCTGGTTTAACGAACGCTGTGCTTAGTACGATCAGCTAAGCTTTATGTGATAATTCGGGTCTGCTCGCAGGCTTGATTTTATAGCGCTGCACATCGCTCTTGGCGCCATCCCCTCTTATATGGAGAAGGCGTTTGTTGATTATGTATATATATATATATATATATATATATATATATATATATATATATATATATATGATATATGATATATATATATATAGATATCTATATATATATATATATATATATATATGATATATATAGATATAAATATTTGTGATATATATATATATTATATATATATATATATATATATATATATATATATATAGAGAGAGAGAGAGAGAGAGAGAAGAGAGAGAGAGAGAGAGAGAGAGAGAGAGAGAGATTTAATTGCGTGAGCTAACGAAATCTTAACTATAACGATACCAACTATAAATCTATAAATACTATGTATCCCTTAAGTCTATCACTTACTTGTAGCCTAATGTATATGAAACTTTTATAATCTCATGAAATTAAATGGATTTTCTGTTGTCCGCTTTTAACTTGATAAGAATTCTAGTTTCAAATTAAGCAGTATGGAAGATGATATTGCAAGTTTTGAAATCTTGATCGAGAGATATCGATTTGGGATTTTCTTCTGTTGAGGAAGAGCCCCTCAGCATCCAATCTGTGACCGCGCGTTCGCCTGGAGAAATCACCATCATCATCATCAGCCATTGTGTTTTCTACCATTTAAGGGCGTGTGCCTCCTGGCGTGGCGAGTTCATACGGCGTAATGAAGCAAAGTGCTTTGGCAAGGCTATGAAATGCACCGGCTTATTCCCCGTAAACCCAAAAGGTAGAATTATTCGCCATTTTTGCACTGGCTTGAGACCACGGTCTCGAAAACAGAACCGTTTTGTAAAGTTTATGCTCTGGCTCCTTTTCGTACCATTGTTGTTGTTGCGCGCGTGCGTGCGTGTCTTGCCTTCTCTAGTGTGACAGGCTATTTTTTTACGTTTTAAATGTTGAAGGAAATATATAGAGTGAGAAAGCAACTCTGAATAGTGAAATAGATAGAAAACAAGTGCGGTGAAGAGGCTATAATGGTTTTATTCTTTGCCTATTTTAAGTTCTCTCTCTCTCTCTCTCTCTCTCTCTCTCTCTCTCTCTCTCTCTCTCGTGATGCAGTCACGAGACAAAAGTATATTTAATTAGCATGTATGAAAGATTTAATTTACATCTAGTTAGAGCAAAGTTACTAGAACAGAACTTATATTATACATCTCCATCTAAAATGGATTTTCTTTTGTTGAACATACTATCGTTATGGTGCCGATGACTGAATGTATAATACTGTTCTCGAAGCTGTCAATGAAGAAAAACATACTGTGTCAGATATTCCATTTCTCTCGTGTGTCATTACTTCCTTTTCATGTGTGTACTTTTCTTTAGCTGTGTAGTACGTTTTTTGTCCTTGCTGAATTCGGATGACCACCCAGAGTGGTTCTCCTTTCATAGCTCTCTCTCTCTCTCTCTCTCTCTCTCTCTCTCTCTCTCTCTCTCTCTCTCTCTCTCTGAGTAACAGGAATTACTGCTCAGACATTACTTTCGAAAACTGGCGTACTTTATGGCCTGCTTCATCTTGGGGTACATTGCGTATAGATTGTACTCAGAGATGACCTTTTTATTGTCACTTTCTTCGTCCAGAAACTTGGCATTTGGAACTTCTTACCCAGTGCCTTTTCGGTGGGGTTTCATGGTCGTCCTGCCCAGAGGGGATTACGTGGTCATTAATGGGGGGGGGGGGGGGCGTTTAGGTGTAGATTGATACCATAACTTTTCATTGAGGAAGTTTTCTTTATTTGGAATCTTTTTACCCTTGGTCGTTTATTTCCTTATAGAGTGTATATATAAGTATATGGACTGTGTATCCATATATTTAAAATAATGCACTTTTTTTCAGTGCTTTTGGCTATATCATTGTTCGTGTTGATTTATTAATACTCTTAATGCAGTGATGTCCCTCAGCAATTATTGTCCTAAATCATACCTTTTTCTATAGGAAATTGACTGCTTAAAATGTGTGCATACTTTGGGCTTTGTTTAGACGATTATCTCAAGAGTGAAGTCTATTACTTGCCTTTCCTTGTGATGTAAGTTCGCTGAATTAGTGAACATTTCGTACACGTGATCTTGTAACAACTTTCCGTGAAAATTTGTTTCCAACTTTTTTTTTTTTCTAGCAAAGACCACATGGACTGGAAATTTAGTGTCCTTTTCTAATCCAGGCAGAAAAGGAAACAAGAATCTGTAAAGGAGATGGAGAAGGTCGGGACTTAACGAAAAAGGGAGCGGTTGACATTTCAGCCTCACGAAATAAGGAAAGTTGTAGGGGGTCAGGAAAAGAGAAATGGAGGAAAAGTAAGTTTGTTTAGTCCGGGTGAGGTGACTCGTATTTCATCAGGTTTAAAACTCTGGCAACTCATTTTTCAAAGCTGTATTAAATTTGAAGCTGGAGGTTAACAAATTAGGATTTCACTTCGGATTTACGATATGGTTTTTGATTATATCAGCTATTTTCATTTTTAGATATCAGTGAATATCAAGTAAATTACCCCTCTCCCAAAAGTGTAAATTGTGAATCGTATCCGTTGGTACTAATAAGAACAGTGCCATGTAATATATAAGATGGGCATCGTTTTTTTGGTATACATACGTAAATACATACCCATGTTTACTGACGTGTTTAGGCTTATACGTGTGTATGTGTTTGTATCCTTTGGTCATGCTTTTTTTTGTGCTTATTCTATTGTGAATGCACAGTTGGTATGCAAGTAGGAACAGCATATCTAATTTAAATTGCCAAATATCTCGAGGACCTCACGTAACTTCAAGTCGTGCGCAAATCTTGTTTATCTGTGGGTCACAGTTAGGACCGGTTTGGGATTATTTTTATGGGGTTTTTTTCTGCGATGTATTCGTTATGTATATCCTGTGTATAAAGACGTGTGATTATTTTATAAAATAAGTTATGTGATAATGATGCAGTTATTGTGATAATGATGCAGTTATTGTTTGCTTGGTGACATCATAGAAAAACGCAATACTGTAACTATGTAAATGTAAAATTGACCCACCCTTGTGTTTGTACTTGCTTTAGTGTTCAGTGATCTTTATATTCAGTTTCTGTTGATGCTCTGTGTTGACTCTTTGCGCAGTACTGTTGATGACTACGTATGTGACCAAATATGATCTCTGCATTGTGACCAAAGCTAACATTTGCATTCCATCCGATTGTCAGAAACTGGTTTCTGAATTCTTCTTATGTTTTGTTCTCTTGATTAACACGTACTTTAAAGCATTCATTCGAATGTTGATGTGGACATGACGTCACCCTTTTACACGTCAACATGTTGTTATTGCGTTTTGGCAGTGCCAAGAATGTTGAAGGGGATTGGGAGGGAAAACAGTGAAGGCGCCCGTCCCTTTGGATCCTGGCCATGCCGCCCGTACCCTCGAATGTGTCCGTTCTGTGACTAAATGGTCACCGTGGGCTTCGTCCTTGGACTCCATCTCGCACACCTGGCGTCCGATAGGATCTAACTTTTCGCAAGAGGTGATGTGACTCTGTCGTCTTATCGGTTTTATTTTGGGTCTCGATTAGCTCTGCTAGAATGAGGGTCATTAGAGCTCTCCAAATGACTTGCCTACTGGATTCCTTCGAAGCTATAAACATACATACCTTCAACAGTTGGTCTGGGGCAAGGCCGAGTGCAGAGGAGAGTGGCCATTATTTACACCCGAATTTTTCTTGAACGTGTCTTGAAGGGGAGGGTTGGGGGTATCAAGGCTGTGCGTACCCGGCCACCCGGGCACTGTTGCATACTGAGTGTGCGACGGAGGGCCGAACCCCCGTTCCCTGACACATGCTTATACAGACGACGGCTCAGAGAGGCCGTTGGAAATGTGAAGCTGCTCAATGCTTCGAAAAGAATCTCGAGAAAGCACACCGGTCAAGGTATTCTGAGCGTCTGGGGGCTTTATGGCGTCAGTGAGGTCACTCGGAGCGAGCTGATCGACAACGGCCCTTCCGTTGGATGTTTTCCTTTTTTTCAATTCTTTTTTTTGAGTTTTGGTGCCTTGTGCAGAAGTTGGCGTGGGGTCAGCTGGACTAATGAGAAGAAAGAGTTTTTTTTCATTTCATCACGAACGTGTTACTTGCGAAATGCGTATGTTAAGGCACATTTCAGCTTGATTACTTTTGTTTGAATACATGTGGGAGTTTACATATACACTTGAGTGCTTTTTAAGTGCGGTATATAATAACTTGTTGTGAAAATTCGTGTATTTTGTGTAATGTGTTTCGGTATATATATATATATATATATATATATATATATATATATATATATATATATATATATGTATATATATATATATATATATATATATTTGTATGTATGTGTGTGTATTTTTATGTCATATATATCACGTAATTTGAAAAGGTGTTAGTATTCGGTAACTAAGGCCTTGCATTGTGAAATACGATAATGAAATTTACTAGTCGATAAATGACTGGGGGTTTTCTTTTGAACACGAAAATGAATTTGAGTCATTCCTTCTGTATGATTGCTGAAACTTTTCATATCTCCTCTTGACACCGAGATTCTTTTATAGTCAATGTGTTTACTTTAGAATTTTTTATGTGATTCTGGCGCATTCAGCATACCTACGTAGTCATTTGATCATACTGAATGGTATCATCTGACGTTACTACTCCCGATTTCGCAGTGGGCGATGCAATTCAAATGTTAAAATCCGCGTAGGAGAAAAAACGGGTTCGAGTGTATTGAAATGGTTTGGTCTTGTGGCGAAAATGGAGGATGATGTGTTGGTAAAAATTGTCATTCACAAAAGATAAGAAGATGGAAACATGGCAAAGATCTTACTTTCAAGGTAGGTGCATCCTCAGCTATTGTTCAGATTTCCAGATAACTTTAAAGAAGATGGGGTTAGCCTTTAAGAGGTTTTGGAAAAGTTGGGCCTTAATCTCCACCAACTCAGTAGGAGGACGAACGTTGCTGTACACCGTTGTGATGCTTTTTTTTTTTTTTTCTGAAGGCACCCCTTCCCCTTCCCCTTTCTGGGAGGCAGCTTTTTATAGATGCTTTTGTTTTACTCCTCTAGTTACTTCAGTGTAAGGGTGAAGTATTGTTTTCCTTTTCATTACAAGGGAAACCCCAATGAAGAAGAATTCCGTTGCATGTTTCGTACCAGAAATATACATTAAAGCTTTACCATTTCAAGTAATATATGTACTATATCTATCTATCTATCTATCTATCTATCTATCTATATCTATCTATCTATCTATCTGTCTGTCTGTCTGTCTGTCTATCTATCTATAGATAGATAAATAAATAAATAAATAAATAAATAAATAGATAGATAGATAGATAGAGATAGATAGATAGATAGATAGATAGATATTACTTGAAATGGTAAAGCTTTAAATGTTATATGTTAATGGTTGAGATTGAGACTTTTCCGTCTCTTTGAAAGCCGTCTAAACTGAACAGTTTAGATCTTTATGTATTATAGAAGTTTAACTCATTTTGCTTTCTTAAAGGAACATAAAATGTATCCATTTCCTGAGATGATTTCCGCTGAGAACTGATCATATAGGTAATTATTAGTTACAAAACAGTTATCACTAATGCATCTGGTCACTAGCCGAGTCACTGCCGAGTCTTGATTTTAAGTTAAAAAATGACATTGCTGGCGATGATTCGCTGAGAGAAGTTCCGTTGAAATCCCATTAAATAACCGTTAAGGAAAGTATCCAAAAACACGTATTACCACGTGTGTAACTAGTCATTTTGAAGTGTAACTAGTCATCAGGTGAGACGTGGCTGGATCTTGTTCATTTCTCTAGCTTTCCATAAAGGAAATGTCGAATTACGAGGTGATTTTGTATAAATGGTATTTTAAGCGTTTGTAAATTGCAATACATAACTTATATTGGAAACATTTGAGAGGAGTGAATAATACATCATTGTTTACGGTTAATTAAACTTTGAAATGAGAGAATCTGTTCTGCGGAATGTAGCCAAAGTCATCAGTGTGCGTTAAAAATTCTGGAAAGGAAAGTATGTAAACCGAGAAATCGTTAGTAAGTTAACGACCAGTTCAACGTTATAACATTTAATTGAATACAAACGATACGAACCAGATTAACGGTGGACTTGGAGGTTAAATAAAAAATTCAAGCAAATATCCACTTAATTCAACGAGATAAAATGTATCAAAACATAAATAACCGAAAATGGACGAGTTTCGTGGATAGATATCGACGGAGTTGGGAAGAACAAACAGAAGTCATTGCCGCCCAATTAAACCTTTAAAAGAGAGAGAGATTGTCAGACTTGTAGGATACGTTTACGTGAGGGAAGACGGTCCTGCATTATCTGATGGTGGAAGGCGAAAGCACTTCTTGAAAGGTCCTGGTGAGCTGCTGTGGTCAGAGGGATAAAAGCGGAGCTGGTTTTAGTGGTGGTGGTCGGTCGGTAGCCGGCCAGTTCCAGATAACCGGCCTAAGAGATGTACGTTGTCGCTGGGATTAAAATCTTCAGCGTAAAGAACTTATACGAACTTTAGTTTCTTTTCTACTGGAGGGATACAGATTCCACTCCGTTGCCTTTCATTTTCTCGTTTACTTTTAGGAATAATGTTTATTTTTCTTTTTATTTATATCCATTTACGATGAAGATGATTTATTTATTATGTTTTCTGAGGTATATTTTTTGTTACGGTAATATTTTTTTTTATTTTTCATTATACATAAGTTTAATTTTGTTTATAAGAAATATTTTGTAATATTGTCTTTCGTAATAGTAGGAATAGTTATTAATATGAAATATATTTATTTTAAGTGTGAATCCATATTCTTTATAGTTCGTTATTTGTGCAATTAGTTATCTAGTTATTTTAAGTTTGAGTCAATCTTTTTCATTGTTCGTTTTTGATGCGATTAATTATCAAGTCAGTAACCTATAGTATATTTCAGAGAACTTACACAGCATTTACTATATGTGAGACCATAGTTAAGTGCATTATCCCAAACAACCCCCCCCCCCCCCTCTGTCCTTCTTTCTGTCAGTTTGAGTGACCAGTACTGCGTGTATATTATAAAAAAAAAAAAAACGATAAATGCATTTTAGGAGTTGACAGGAGGGGGAATAATGACCAGACAGTAATCAAGGCTTAAAAAAAATCTCTGAGATTTATGTCAGTCTTAAAAGGGAGGCTTTTAAGGCGGATGGTGTTGTTAGGCCCAGTCTCTGCACGGAAACTCGTGAACAAAAGGAGGAAGAGGGAGAAATGGAGTGCTTGAGGAAAGAGAATCACAAGAGACACTAATGAGAGAAGAGTTGTGTGGGATGGTGATGGAAGCCTCACCACCTTTCCCGGGTTTTCAGCTTTTTTCTTTTACCTTCCCCAATTCCACCGTTTCTCTGCCTTTTTAACCACCCCCCCTCTCACTCCCATCTCCCCTTTCCCCCCCCATCTTCCCATCTTCCCCTGTTCACCCCCTCACTCCCATCTCCCCTTTTCACACCCATCTCCCCTCTCTCACCCCTTCTATTTTTCACCCCTCTTTCACTTTCATCTCCTTTTTTCGACCCCTTCTATCCCATCCCCCCTTTTCATCCCCATCTCCCCTTTTTCATTTCCCTCTCATTTCCCACTCCCCTTTACACCCTCTTTTCTACCCCCCTCTTTTCCCAATCCCCTTTCCCCTTTTACCCCTCTCCTCTTTTCACCCCCTCACCCTACCCCCTCACTCCCATCTCCCCTTTTCACTCCCATCTCCCCTTTTCACTCCCATCTCCCCTCTCACCCCTTCTCCCATTTTCACCCCTCTTTCACACTCATCTTCCCATTTCGCCCCCTTCCACCCATCTCCCCTTTTCATTTTCCTCTCATTCCCATCTTCCCTTTTTACCACCTCCCCTTTTCGCCCCTCACTCCCATCTCCCTTTTTCACCCCTCTCACTTCCCCCTATCACTGCCATTTTCTCGTTCTTTTCTTGTTTTGCTCCCATCCCTCAAGTCACCCTCTTTTCTGTTCTGACGAAGTAGAAAGCCTTTCACTTCTCACCCTCATTACTCCGTCTTCCCTAATGAGCGAGTGAACAGGGGATGATGAAGTGTTCCCTGTGGTCACCCGTTTTCTTTTTTTCTTCTCCTCTTACTTCCCTCGAAGGGAAGGTTATAAATTTCTTGAACACCTGTGATCACCCTTTTCTAGGGAAGAAAGGCTTTGCCTCTTTTGTGGTTTCCACGTTTCAAGGGATAGATTTTTTTTTTTTTTTAGCAAATAATTTTTTGAATGCTGTTTTTATTTTATGTCTACCATTTCTCTTATGATATGATAGCTGATATTCATGAAAATGTTTATATAAAAAGGCCTGTACGTTTCACGATTTACATTTAATTTGAATTTTAAATTTTGGTATTAGATTTTGCTAATTTATTGCACGCATTACATATTTATTAGAATTTTTTTTATTTTTTTTTCACATGTATTATGTGCTTTGTGCATTTGACCATCAACAGCATATTGTGTTCACGAATCGAAATTCCTTTTATAACATCGGTAGTTTGGATTTTCCGTTCACCTACGTTCTTTGCATGTTATTCGGAATGTGTGGATGTTTATTTTTTGAAGAAAATTAATGTGAACTATTTCTGGTCTCAGGTACAAGATCGGGCTAACTACTGAGGTGGGAATTGAGATCACTGGTGGTTCGGAGGAAAAGGTGTAGTATTTATTCACAGTGAAGTTCTACTTTGCATTTTCCTCTTACTGTAGATTTTTAGTGATATAAATATGTTGTAAAGTCTCACGTAGTTTGCTGCTTACGGACCATGCCGTCATCTATTCAAAGAGAGAGAAATTAAGCCTAGCTATTATTTGAGTTCTATGTTTTTTCAAAAACTATTCTCTCATTTTCTTTCCTAGACGTTCTTTGACGGATAATTTTAAGTGCCATCTATGTACCCCGAGCTTAAAACAGAAATAAACACATAAAAGTGATAACTAAAATGGAAACGAGACAGAGAACAACAATGGTTAACCTCGGGAACTCACGAACGAAAGCTCAGCCAGCGCCATCCAGAGGCAAGTAGGCTCACAGGTAGCAATTTCCCACACGGAACACATGTAGCAGTTCCCGCACGATAGGCCGCTAAACAAACACAAACACGGCGGAACGGCCTCGTTAAAGGTTGGTGAATAATAAACACAAATATCAGTTTCATGGAGTAATGAGCACCAGAGACATACGTGCAATTAAGTGAACAAAAAGAAATGTATATTTTTTTTAGAAAGTTCTGCAGTCAAGTCTCTCTCTCTCTCTCTCTCTCTCTCTCTCTCTCTCTCTCTCTCTCTCTCTCTCTCTCCTTTATAATTTCCCATCCATATATATATATGCAGATTATATATGAAGTAGATAAAACGTGATGCTATTTATAAATAAAGTTTTTTTTGCCACGAAAGAGAAAAAAAAAATGAAAAAGCGAGTTAGCGAGTACTTTCGGTCCTATTCAGGTCGCGAATAGGACCGAAAGTACTCGGCTAACTCGCTTTTTCCATTTTTTCCCATTCGCTTCCGGGCAAAAAAACCTTTATATATATATATTATATATATATATATAGTATATATATATATATATATATAGAAATTATTAAGGTAAAGAAAAGAGAGAGAGGTATGTATATATATATATATATATATATATATATATATAATACATATACTATATATATATATATATATAATTTATACATATATATACATATACTATATATATATATATATATATATATATATATATAGTATATATATATATATCAATATAGTATATATATACAATGCCCCATATACATACTATTATTTTCTCCCTGTCTCTCTCTCAACAGTCATTTTTACATTCGTCTTCAATTAACAAGTAGCCATTTCAAAATTGTGACCTAGTTAACACAATTGTGAATATCGTTCAGGAAGCACGAGCACCCAAACAGTGAGAACAAAATGGAGCAGTTACGGGGTTTTGATCTTCCTGTGAATCGACGGCGCTGGTGTTCGAGTCTCATCCGTTGGCCCAGTTGGATCACCTATGAACAGGGCATTGTTTTGCTGCCTGCTTCCTCTTTGTGTTTCTGTTTGTTGTGTTTCTTGTGTGTTCTCCGCAGAAAGTGTTTACTGGAAGGCGCGAGGTGTCTTTATGATGTATGTGTATGTACGAACACATTTTAAAGACACATTTATATTTATATTTTTAATATAATATTATATATATATAATTATATATATTTACTGTATATATATGTATATGTGTATAATATTTATGTATTTAAATATAATCTTACATGCGCATACATTTCTCATAAAAACACATCGTCCTCAAAGTAAACTTTCCGCAGAGAACACACACACACACACACACACACACACACACACACACACACACACACACAACACACACATATATATATAATATATATATATTATATATATAATATAGATAGTTTGTGTGTGCATGTATGGTGTGTGTAAATGACAAGGGTACGATCCAGTGGCTTTGTTTCTATTGTGATCTATATATATACATGTATACATATATATATATATATATATATATATATATAATATATATATATATATATATAAATATATATATATATTATAATATATCTGCATAGATGTGTATATATATTATATATATATATATATATATATATATAATGTATGTGTGTGTGTTGTGTGTGTGTGTGTGTGTGTGTGTGTATAACAACAGTACGATCCAAGTGACTTTGTTTCAAGTGTGTTCTAAGTCCCGTAATTTTCAACCTGTTCTGTTTATCAGGTTGTGCTTTATATTGAAATACAAGGATGAAACGGCTCGTCATTTACAGTATGCTTTTATCGCTTGACTTGACTTACATTACTTTTTTTTTCTTTCTTTCTATTTTCTTTTTGTAGAAACAGCACTTTCCGGCAATTTCGTTTGTACCTGGCTGGTTTTACTGGACATTGAGCATTAGTAAAACCAGGCTTCCTTAAGGAATGTTAATATCTCCCTTAACTTCTCTAACAACCTGTCTAATCAGAGTGACCAATTACCTTTCTCTACGGTCTAATAAATCACGGGAGGTGAATCCGAAAATGTTTTAATCCGTAACTGGCAACTTCGCAAGTGGCTTTGTTGCCATAACTCACTATCCGGTAACTCGATACCTGACCTCCGATATTTCCGGCCATTTCATTTCGATTTCTTTTTCATTATACTATTTCTTGTGAAACTGATTTTTGCCTAAATTGCTCTCCGAACTTGATCTTAGGAAATGGCGTTGAAAACTGGAGTGGCTGAACGATTAGATTATAATCATAACGATTAGAGAATCGGTTATCTGAACCTTTTAGGTGAAAGTTATAAGGATCACAATTTTTGATTGGTCAGTTGCCTTGGCAACCAGGACTCAATATTGTACCATGAAATGGCGATAGTATCAATTATAAAAATGACATTGAAGCTGATGACGGGGTTGGTGATGATAAAACCAATTAGGGAATGATAGTAAAAGTTAGCTAGAATTGTTGGAAGGTAAAAACTGCCCTCACTTTTCCAAAAATGCATCTGTAGCTTTCGTGTGACGTTCTCATATCCAATCTGTCGCCTGCAACCTGAGAACGTTGAAAGTAGGTTCCTCTATGTCGAATATCTTGTCTCTGACGCATAAGAACATTGAAAGTGATGTAACTCTTTTCAGTTCTTTGAAACTAAATTCTAGAGTAATCTTGAACATTGATGATGAATTAATTGTTCACAGTATAAAGGTAGTTCACACCTAGTTATTAATTAGGAAGCAATATTGAATAAGTATCAGATAATTAAAATGGAGTGTGTTTCATCGGTAAAAAAAATGCTTTGGCTTGCAAGTATGTTTATTACTATACTTAAATTGATACAAATAATTCAGGGAAGCCAGACAGTTAGGTAAATTGTTCGAAACTGTTAAACATTAGTAAGCTAATACAACGAAGACGCCCTCTCTCTCTCTCTCTCTCTCTCTCTCTCTCTCTCTCTCTCTCTCTCTCTTTGATGAATCGAACCATTCTATACTAGACACCCCTGTCAAGCACGAAAGTACACATCATAGTTTCAGGCTTATATGCATATATATATATATATATATATATATATATATATATATATATATATATATATTATATTCATACACACACACACACACACACACACACACATATATAGTATATATATACATATATATATATTTATATATATACACATATATTAACTGTTGATGTTATTGAATCCAGTGAAAGGTAATATTGTTTAGATTCAATATAGAATAAGTATACAAGTGCACTTATGTGTTTTTAATGTATATATTTATTTGTCCAATGAATATCGACTCGCGTTTATCACATATGTTTATTTGCTTAAATCAAAGCTAAGTTTAGTGTATAGGCTTAAAGACATAGACTTTTGAAAAGAAACGATGGGTAGGAAGTTTATCATTAACATGAAATTTCAGAGCTCCAACTCAATAGAATTTGGTTTGTGATATTCTTCACCCTGTGGATCATGTCACGGACTATGGCTGCTGATTAACGAACATTATCAGTATTGTCGTGGGTGATGTTATCATTACATTTTATGACTGTTATTGCTGTTGTTGTTCCTCTTGGTCTTGTGTTCACTGTCTTCATCATCACGACTGTTGTTGTTATCAATGTTAAGTTTCAGTGCAGTTGTTACACTAGTTAATTTTGGTTAAACGACCTGTAAAGGATTAAAAAGAATATAAGTGGACATATGTAATCTTCATGTGCTCAAGGTATGCGATCCAGTGATTCGCTGGTAATTGATATTGTAATAAGCATAAATTCATCCAAATATGAGGAGAGTAATTTTAGACGGCTTGCGTTATCATAAGCTATAATTTACTGATATAATTAATCCTGTGCCAGACGCAGTAGAAATGAAACATATTCTTATGGCATTCAGTAATTTGTTAAATTTCATTCTTTTTTATCTTTCTGTAAAAGAAAACTATGGATGTGGCTTTGTCTGTCCGTCCGCACTTTTTCTGTCCGCCCTCAGATCTTAGAAACTAATGAGGCTAGAGGGCTGTAAATTGGTATGTTGATCGTCCACCCTCCAATCATCAAACATGCCAAATTGCAGCCCTCTCGCCTCAGTAGTTTTTTTATTTTATTTAAGGTTAGAGTTAGTCATGATCGTGCGTCCGACACAGACCACCAACGGGTCGTGTCTGAAAGTTTCATGGGAAGCGACTGAGTGTTTCATGGGCCGCGGCTGAGAGTTTTATACAGCATTATACACTGTACAGAAAAGTCGGTTGCGCCGAAGTTTGTATTTGTTTTTCTTCCTTCTATGACCGAGATTTCGCTTCTCAGGGCAAAAGTCGACTTTCCAATCAACCTCTGTGGCGCTCATGAAGCGACCAAGTTGCCGCTGCTTAACATTTCAGTCAAGGTTGTGGAAAGTGAACCCTGTATTAATGAGTCACAGATTTCACGGGAGGACAATTTAGAAAAAGAACGAAAGTGAGAGCGAGAGTCCAGGAGATAAAAACACTTGAGGACGTTTTGCTTGAGACCGACAAATATTTATGACAGCTTTTGTTCCTGCAGATAACCACCGTTTTTCTTTTGCGCTTACGTTACCAGAGCAATGTAGCGTTCAGTCCTTAAGCTTCTCTGGTTTTTCAGCTCTCTCTCTCTCTCTCTCTCTCTCTCTCTCTCTATACATATAGTACATATATATATATATATATATATATATATATATATTATATAGATATATGTAATATATATAAATATATATATATATATATATATATATATATATATTATATATATATATATATATATATATGGCAGGTAAAAATTTTCTGTTACAACAGAATTCCCTCTAATAAAAGGAGCCATAAAAACGCCAAAATATAGAGAGAACTAAGTACTATGTTTCAGAGAACTTCATGTCTCTCTCTTTCAGGTAAGTACTGAATAGAGAGACGGCAGTCTCTGAAAGATAGTGCTCACTCTCTATATTTTGGCGTTTTTATGGGCTCCTTTTATATATATATATATATATATATATATATATAATATATATATATATATAATCACTTTGACACGTGATTTTTTTGTCACACATCACCACAGGTGAAACAAATGAGTTTGGGTGCAAGTGGCAGCAAGTCCTGACCTGTTTCAGTTTATTTCCAAGCCATTGACGAGGACTGATACATATTAGTGGTAGAAATAATACTAGAGAGAGAGTACTGACGAATATACACAACCGTTGGAGACCACGACTCCACGTCTGGCAGGTGTCAGTTGTGGATTCTTAGTCTCTAAAAACGGTTGTGTATGTTTATCTGTTCATCCGT
>NC_061110.1:76766132-76786132 GCF_015104395.2 Macrobrachium nipponense | reverse complement strand
TCTGTAGCCATTGCCAATTGTCATCGCTGGCTAGTTCTTTAGTCTGTCTCATGTATTGTCCGTGCATTGGTTTGTTGTGCCAGTCCTCTGTTCTTTCTGTCTTGCTCCTGTCTCTGTATATTTCTGGGTCTTCGTCTACTTTTATTAGTCCTTCTTCCCATGCACTCTTTAAGCCACTCGTCTTCACTGGTTTTCAGATATTTGCCCCACCCCAGTGCTCTGTTTTCTATGTTGACACAGTCCTCTATACTTAGTAGTAGGCCTCTCCTCCTTCCTTTCGTGTTATGTATAGTCTGTCCGTATTTGCTCTTGGGTGTATGCTTTGTGTATTGTCATTTGTTTCCTGGTTTTCTGATCTATGCTGCGGAGTTCTGCTTTCGTCCATTCCACTATTCCTGCACTGTATCTGATTAACTACTGGCACAAAATGCCCATGTGGTTTTATGGCTTTTATCCATATTGTTTCCGGCGTTGAGTTTTGACTTGAGTATCGCCTTGAGTCTCTGCATATATTCTTTCCTGATCGTGTCCTTCATCTCTTGGTGTTTTATATCTCCTCCTTCCATTATTCCTAGGTATTTGTATACTGTCTCATCTATGTGTTTGATGTTGCTCCCATCTGGTAGCTTTATCCCTTCAGTTCTCGTTACTTTGCCTTTTGTATGTTGACTAAGGCGCATTTTTCTATTCCAAACTCCATCCTGATGTCCCCAGATACAATCCTTACAGTCTGGATTAGGGTATCTATTTCCTTGATGCTCTTACCATACAGCTTGATGTCGTCCATGAACATCAGATGGTTGATTTTGTTGCCTCTTTTCTTGAGTTGGTACCCGGCATCCATCTTCTGTAGTACTTTTGTCATGGGAATCATGGCTACTACGAAGAGTAGTGGGGACAGTGAGTCGCCCTGGAAGATCCCTCTCCTGATATTAACCTCTGCTAGTCTTATTCCAGAGCTTGTAAGTATGTATTCCAGTTGCGCATTGTATTTTTGATTTTTGGAAGCTGATGGTATTTTCCTCTGCCCCATATATTTTCAGGCATTCTATTAGCCATGTGTGTGGTATCATGTCGAAGGCTTTCTTATAGTCTATCCATGCCATGCTTAGGTTGGTTTTCCTTCTCCTACTGTTCTTCATTACCATTTTGTCTATCAGGAGCTGGTCTTTTGTGCCCCTACACTTCCTTCTGCAGCCTTTCTGTTGGTGGGGGATGGTGTTTGTCTCCTCTAGGTAGTTGTATAGCCTTTCACTGATGATACCTGTTAGTAACTTCCACATTATTGGTAGGCAGGTGATAGGCCTGTAGTTACTGGCTATATTTCCCTTACTCTTGTCTTTTTGTACTAAGGATGTTCTTCCTGTGGTCATCCATTTTGGTGCTTGGTGATTGAGATACAATGCTGGAGTTGTTCTGCTATTCGTGGGTGTAGGGCCTTGAAGTTTTTGAGCCAGTATCCATGGACTTCATCGGGACCTGGGGCTTTCCAGTTTGGCATTTTCATTTATTATTTTATTATTATTATTATTATTATTATTATTATTATTATTATTTTTTTTTTTTTTTTTTTTTTTTTTTTTTTGAAAAACAAATCCACAGACAGTTATGTGAATGTACATATATTTAAATTGAAAACTTTAAGGATAGCTTTCGGGAATCTGTTCGGTCCCCTTATCAATCAGATTGATAAGAAGGGGAACCGAACAGATTCCCGAAAGCTATCCTTAAAGTTTTCAATTTATTTTAAATATATGTACATTCACATAACGTTGGATTTTGTTTTATTTCTCCATTTGAAGACTCGTGCTACTATGAGGATTTTTTAATTATTATTTATTATTATAATTATCATTATTATTTTATTATTTTAGTTATTCATTATTATTATTTCAATAGATAAAACCTATTCACATGGAACAAACACACAGGGGCCATTGACTTGAAATTGAAGCTTCCAAAGAATGTTGGTTTCAACCTCCTATCGCAGACCCCCCCCCCCCCCCCCCCCCCCCTCCCCCCCCACCCCCCCCCCCCCCCCCCCCCCCCCTTACACACTAAACTGATCACGATACAGAGCTAGTGATTTTTCATCACCCTGGGGGAGACGCGAACCTATGACATCCGAGTGGCAAACCGTGACACTAACCACTATACCAGTCCTGCTCCACCAAAGGAATTCGCCTTCTTTAGCCAATGAAATGACGCGAGCTTTGTTTGACAGGATTCAGCATAATCAAATACCACCGCATTCAAGGTCACGATTGAACGCATCCCATGACATTTTGTTGGCGTCATCATTCCTGTATTTTTTTATTATTATTATTATTATTCATTATTATTATTATTTATTATTATTATTATTATTCGATTTCTTCCCGGAATATTTTGTCTTTCAGTTTTCTCATTGTCATCTGTGAGATGGTGCTTTGTTACCCCTCGACCTTGTAAAAGTCCAGTACTTGGTAAAGTAATTTGAGTTTAGTCAGGAAGTTCTGCAATATCTTATTCTCTGTCACACACACACACACACACACAAACAAGCACGCACGCACAACTATCATATATATATTATATTAATTATAATTATATAAATATATATTTATTATATATATACATTATATTATATAATAATAATATATATAATATATACAGATATATATATATATAATATATATAGATCTATATTTAATATATAATATATAATAATATATTATAATATATATATACATAAATTATTATATATATCATAGATACATACATATAAAGATATCTATATATAAGTATATATATATATATTTACATATATATATATATATATATATATATATATGTGTGTGTGTGTGTGTGTGTGTGTGTGTGTGTGTGTACGTACGTGTGTAGCAAGTAGTGTGTTCAGTTTTGATCAAGGGCGAGGCGGAATGATGAGCACTCTCCCTCAAGGACCCATTGTACCTCTTTGAATCAGGTAGTTAGACAACTCTGGTCTTCATAACCAGAGTTGGAAAGTGAATAGCAACAACAGCATGTCGTACAACTTGCAATGGTTGCTGTCAGCAGTGTCCTTACAGCGTTATACACGTTACGCTTCTAGTCATAATTATGAACGTAAGCTTGGATTTTAATGGTTGGTGTTATCTATGTACTTACGTTGGTAGCGCGATCTATTTGCTTCATGTCTTTAAGTTGGACATCGGATGGCCGCGACTCTCAATGTCGCTTTTGTTTTCATTACTGCGTTCAATGGCCACTCGACGATAGCCGTTTTCTGTGACGTCATCAGAGTCAATATATTGAAGAGTGTCGACTCAATGTCAGAGGTGACTTTTACGGTGATGCAAAAAGAAGTGACGTCACGGAGTATCATTGAAAGTAAGTTTTTCCTCCTGCCTTTTTTCGAATGGTAAGAAACCCCCCAATTATATCATTATTTCCTAAACTGACAATTATATTATTATTTTTGAATTTAATTACCTCATTTTCGACTGACGCTCATTCCGGGCGTCGAGGAATATGTGACGAAGAGATAATTAAGGTCGGCCGCTCTGCCTGTTACTCCATCCAGCGAGTTGAGCAATCGATGTGTGCAGTTCTTCCTCCTCCTCCTCCTCCTCCTCCACTCTAACGATCGTCATGTTGATGTTGATGGTGAGGTCGCGTGGGACTTCGACACACTTCTTGGACGTCGCTGCTTTTTTCGGTTCAGGAAGCAAAATCTTTTTTCGGGGGAAATTTTTAGGCGAGGAAGAAAGGAGTGCTTGAGGGGGGAGAGGGAGCCAGCGGCATTAAGGTTGGGTGGGGTGTGGGAGGGGGAAAGATGGAGAACTTTGGAGGCTACCAGCATCCATCATGTGAACGCTTAGTGGTTGTTACCGAGTGCAATTGTCAAGATGGTGTCTTGAGGCGCCAAGTTCTGTTCCTCATTGTCAAGTTGTTTGGAGAAGATATCTTGGGGTGAGATTGATGAATGATGTCTTCGATTTAGTGATTTGTTTTCAATCTCGTCATACTTCGTCATTAAGGGTTGAAATGGTTTTAAATCTCTCGTGTTGCGAGTGTTGAATAATATAAGATAATTTGAGTGATTTAAGAAATTAGCGTTACCAATTATGTGATTCCATGGAATTTGACGATGAGACGGTGACTTCAAAAACTTTATTCAAGCCTCTTACAGCATAATTTATAAATTAATTACGTCCGTTTGAGTCACTGGAGCTAAAATGAGAATATTCCTTTACAGTAGTTGTTGCCTTAAGGGAACGCTTCCTTTTCCTTGGGAATTTTTAAAAAATTGACGCTTTGTGGGGTGCTTCATCAGGACTTCTTTCAGATTGAATCAGAATGACTGCTTTGGAGCATACGCGTTCGTTGGCAATTGAAACGTCTGGGTTTATAACATGGCCATATCTACAGTTGATATTATCAAAGTGGTGGTAATATCTGCAATTGTGTGAAAGGGAAAGGAAGAGTAGCAAGAAGAGATGCAATGTAGATGCTTCGATAGAGTGCAATTAGAACAGAAACATATAAATACAGAAACAACCAGTCTCTAGTTTCATGGTTAACTACATCAACATTCCAATAGTAGTCTCAGTCACGATTACAAGAGGTGACTACAAGTTATTAGGTTGTTGCAGGTGTCATTGATACTTGGATATATCGAAAGCAAAAGCAGTCTAAAAGTCAGCTTTTCTAAAACGTTGACTTTTAGACAACCGATCCAGTAGTCCGGGAAGTTAATAAATGAACATTTGCAGCAGCCGTGTTATTAGTAAGATGGCCTTCGCAGTCATGTAGTAGCTATAAAGTATTACTTCCATTAGAGCAGATATTGAAATATATATATATATATATATGCGCGCCAAATCATTTACAATGTTACTATTGATAATAAGAATAGAATTTGCAGCCATGTATACAATTTTGGTTTCCATAAGCACCTTGTTTAGAGGAAATTAGAGGCTACCCTTCGGTGACAGAAGCCAATATGGGATTAGCAAGAGACCCGGGAATAATGGATATCATAAATTAAGAAGTCAATTCTGTTTAAAAACACATTGGTGCTTGTCAATTGAAGGTTACCGGGAGACAGATATGACTTTTGTTTACGACTGTCAGCCCAAGGTTACTATGATTCCTCTGCAGGCGACTCAGCGATTTTGGATTTGGAGAACTGCGTCCTCTTTGGGTTAAAGAAATATATGAGATGAAAGATACTTTCATTGTAAGGTTTGGCTTGTAGGGGCTCGTCGTTTTGGCAACTTTGTATGAATGAATTGTGGATATCTATATAATAATTTGATTTTGCGTGCTTTGTAGTTAGTGCCGAGCGAATAATTGCAAGCTTATTTTATGTACATAATTAATAATTCTTTCTTTCCTTTTGGCGCGAGCAAACAAACACACACACAAACACACACACATATATATATATATAGACCACACACATACACACACACACATATATCACATATATATATATATATATATATATATATATATATCTAATATATATATGTATATAATATATATATATATATATCATATATATATTTATATATATATTATATATATATATATTATATATATGTATTAACTATATATATATATATATATATAATATAATATTATATATATATATATATATATTATATATATATATATGTATATATAATGAAAGGCTTTGAGGTACAGTTTCACTCGACCTCGGAATAAACAGAAGGGAGAATTCATAAGTAATAAACGATCCGTCACCAGGAAGACTCAAACCACCGTGTGTGTGTGTGTGTGTATTTTTTTTATAGATAAATAGATTGCTAGATGGACAGTCGAATGAAGAAAAAATAAGCTGTTGAGAAGTTTAATTCAGTAAATGAACGTTTTGAAAAAATGATAAAATAATTAAGATAATTGAAAAGATTGGAAGTCCTTCAGCTGGTTTGGTCACGTTGAAATGATAGAAGATGAGTAGTTGGTGAAAAGGTGTACAGATCCATAGTCTTGGAAAATGAATGACATTTGAAATTTGTTTTCTTATTGTTTTCCTTGAGTCAGGTAGAGATATTGGGAATAAAAGGGCTTTGCTTATCACCCAAAAATCTTTTTTGGACCTTCTTGTTTGTGTAATAAGTGAAAGAAAGCTATATAAAATGTACCCTTGATTCACTAGAATGATTCTGTGATAGTAACTGTCTTGTATTTTTTTCCCAGTAGCCATGTATTTTGGAAAACATCGTAGCTCAGTGGTCAAGAATTGGGCGCGCGCGTGTGCGTGTTGTTGTGTGGAGTGTTGTTGTGGTTTGTGTTGTTGAGAGAGAGAGAGAGAGACGAGAGAGAGAGAGAAGAGAGAGAGAGTTATTTAAACTGTTAGAACCGCCAAATGCGAAGTGACTCATTGAAGTGTGTGCAGATCTTGTCTTTGTTTAAGATGTTTTATCAACTCATTTGAGTACTAAACTTCGGATTCGCAAGTTGACGCGTTCTCCAGTTATTGCTTCATTATTTCTTTCGCAGCGGCTTTTAACATGTTCTCGTTTCCATGACAACGGTGTTATGAATTAAAGGAAATTTCAAGGATTTTAAAAAGTTTAAATTTGGTTATAATTAGAAGGCAATTAATCAGCATTTTGATGTCATTAAAGAAAAAGATTTTATATTGCATTCGGCACTGGATGTTGATAAGTAGTTTGATTTGTATTCATGGGAAAAAGTGAAAAGTAGTTATGTATTATAGTAATAATAAAACAGTGGTATAATCTGCTAGGAACGGATCTCGGAATATTTTCCGTTGAAAACGGGTGCAATAAACAAACCTCTGCGCAAGCGCAGATCAAGTTCCTTATGAGTGGAAATAGCTCCATCACAGAGACCGTTTCCTGGTGATTGCATCGCGATCGAAAACCATTAAGCGGCCAAGGACGCTCCGGTAACTACATTAAAGTTTTATAGTGGTCTTATATTGTGGTCATTACGTTGTTAAGAGTGATTGGTGGTTGATACCAAAAAGTAGAGGAATACAGAAAAAAATATAGAAAACGAATTTTTTTTAGAAATGTAGAGGTAAATGGTAGTTTGCTCTTTTTTTTTTGCAATGGGATATGACGAAAGAAGTCCAAACATCTTTTTTGTTCATATAGTAGTCAATTAAGACGGGAATATCAGGATTTTTCCTTAGCGTAAGTAAATGCTAATTTTCATGTTTTGCTTTCTTTAAATCTTCGGCTTTAAACCCTTATGGACAGAGTCAGCAGACTATAGACAAAGAAGGCTTCAAAGGAAAATAAAACCGATATACCTGAGTTCAAAAGAAGTCCGCAGAAAGCAGGAGTGAATTTCCTCCTCGTTTAAACATGTGGAGATGAGAAGATTCCACTGCTGCACAAAGCAAACTGTTCCAGATTTTACTTGTAACCAAGTTAAAACAAGCGAACTCCAGCAAATTCCAGACCTTTTCGGCAGAGGTCAATATCCATGCTGTCTGTTAGTGTTCATGTGATTTGTGTACTCATTTGTTTTGATGATTTTATACCATAGTCAATTATGCCTTTCCCATTGTTAAAAAAAAATGTTTTTTTCTAAGATTTTCCACCAAACATTGCTTCAGCCACCATAAACCGGATGACGAAACCCAGCGTTACTCTTCATTGCGAAGTTAATTTTCTTAATCTTGCAATGAAAAGCAGTGCTTGCATTATAGCCACGATTACCTCTCTTGCATCCTCTCCCTCTCGGACGGAGATGTGTTGCAAAAACGAGCGTTGCCATGTTATGGCGGTATTTGCGGTCTGCAGGCTTCGCCTCTTGATCGACGTCTGCGGTAACTTGATTGAACCAAGACCGTCCGCAAATTTCAGAGGCGTCCGCTGGACCGCTGCGGTGCTCTGTGTTCAGGCCGGGATTTTTAGTCGGTTTCCAGGCAGATACTTTGTTCAACAGCAATAATACTTTTCTGAAGTGTTTGTCGGTAGTACGATTTCTTTTGTATCTTCAGACAGGTGTATGTCCACCAGCGGTCAAATTAACCGTTTTAGTTGGGGTATAGGAGTATACTACAGCTATATTTTTCTTCTCTCCTGAAAAGGTATATCAGTGCTTCATATCGATATTCAATTTTCACGGTTTTTATTCTTTTGTTGTAACCAGTTAACTTATATGAAGGAATAAGTAACAAGATTAGATACTCGAAAAATTAATGATTTTACATCTAATTGCATACTCCTTAAGGACGTGACACAGTTTCGACTTACATTCACAGCGAATTTTATTTTTAAATGAATCGTGGACTCGTCAAAAATATTCATCTACAGTAATTCGTGTTGTGAAGTTGGTTTCGAAATGTTACTTTTTTTTTTTTGATACCCAGAATTTTAGGAAGTTACTAAGTTGGTGAGTATAACAGATGATTGAACATATTCATGATTTATAGGTAAATGTTTCGGACTGACGACATTTGGTTCATGAGAGAGAGAGAGAGAGAAGAGAGAGAGAGAGAGAGAGAGAGAGAGAGAGAGAGAACGCTACCACTTAATCTTTTGCAATACATACAAGGAAGCAATTTGACTTAATAATGCAAGTCTTGGTCGCATGTGGCAACTGCTTGGCGGGATACATTGCTTGAGAAATGATTTGAAGAGTTAATTTCGAGTGTACATTTTGTTGACTAGTTTATATATCATATATATGTGTGTGTATATATACACACACACATACTCACACACACACACACACACACACACACACATATATATATATATAAATATATATATATATATATATATATCTATATATATAAAATATATAAATCGAAAAACACAGGAAAATGATAGGCAGAAATTCAAGCTCTTTCGTCTCTTAAGACAATGTCCTAATAAAGAAGAAAGCGCTTGGATTTCTGCCTACCATTTTCTTGTGGTATTCGCTTATTTAATGAAGTGACGTGCATCTACTGTGATTTTTTAAGCATGTACATACATATAGATATGTGTGTGCATGCGCATATATATGTACATATAAATATTTGTGTGTGTATTTACTGATGTATGTGTGTTTGTTTGTGTAAAGTTGTAAAGTCCCATTTTACAGCTCATTAGTTTTGGAAGCGAAGAGAAGCATGAACGTACCATGAGTGACGTAGCAGCAGAGCAGCAGCCTATCATGACTATCGCCAGCATTTCCACATCACATCCCCGCCTCACCCGTCCCCCTACACGGGACCAGGTTTTGTTGTCCTTGAAGACCGACGCACAAGCTGGGGGTTCCCTGCGCACGTCTTCCTCCAGTCTTCAGGAGAGAGGAAGGGCCAGGGATTATTTGGGTGGAACGGGACGGGGTCGGTGGCGCAAGGAGCCAGCCGTGTCTGGAATGGTGACGGGTCACGGGCTGGGGTTGTTGTAGGAGGTTATAGGATAGGGGTTTAGGCTGTTGGACGGCATGAGGTCGTCATTGGAGACGTGGGGTTTGGGTATATATATATATGAAAAGGGGCTGATTATGGTAGCTAATGGAAGTTCGGGGTTTATGATTTGAGAAGTGGGATGGCTGCTGCAGCATCCGGTTTGCTGTCTCATTGCTTCTACTCTTCCTCCTCCCCCTCCCCTCCCTCCCCCTTCCCCCCTCCTCATATTTGTTTGAGGGAAGTCCCCTTCCGCGTTTTGAATCGTTCTCCTTCACTTCTCTCTCTCTCTCTCTGTCTGTCTGTCTCTCTCTCTCTCTCTCTCTCTCTCTCTCTCTCTCTCGGAGCGCAAACGAACGATTAACAACCTGATTCTATCACCGAGATGCTTAATGAATTTATAAATATATATGTACAATAAATGCGCAGGTATGTGATTAAGTCTATACTAATATACCTTTAATAAGAAGAAAAACATTGTGTAAATAACACTCATTGTGTCCTTGAACTGCTGATCAGCGAAGTCAAGCAGTTGTGCGTTTGGTCTGTACGTGCTTTGGTCAATCCATAACCTCTTGTTGTTATTTATGGAAGCATACTTATATATATATATATATTATATATATATATATATATATATATATATATTATATTAATATATATATATATATATATATATATATATATATATATATATATAATATATATATATATATAGAGTGCTGTGTATTTATGTATATATATATGAGTATGCATACGTACCTCTGTCTGTACGCGCGCGTGGAAGAAAATTGACTTGATAGTCCCGCATTCGTCCGATTCCTGTGGATGATGTCATGACAAGCGCGTATCTTCTTTTGCAATCACAGGGGTAATAAAGGGTCACCGTTGCCCTGGGGTCACGGTCAGCGACGACAAGGATTTGTTAAGGAGGAAGGTGTCTTGTTTGAGAGAGAGAGAGAGAGAGAGAGAGAGAGAGAGAGAGAGAGAGAATCATCACATTGAATCTTGACAACACGCTAGGAGTGAATTATTGTTGTTAGCGCGATTCCATTCATTGACAAATAAATACATTCATTATCAGTCCAAGAAATAGCAATAATCCGCCTTCGGATCGTGACGTAATGGTCTGCCTCCGTCTCACACTGATTGTACAGTAAATCTCTCAAGTGCAAAACAGAGAGACCGACTTCCTTCTAGATTCGCCATCTTGTATTTTTTTTTTTTCTTTTTTACGTGGTTTCCCGGAAACAGGGAATGAAAAGGAATTGTCTGAAGCATTTACTGAAGAGTTCTCAAGGATTATGAGAATCAAGGGATCTTTCTTAGGCAAAAAATGACAGGATGAAGTAAAATTAAAAGCAAAAAACACCAAAACTCTGTTATATTAATTTTCAAGTTTACGTAATCCTGTCTCATCTATTTTTCTTAATATCTCTCTCTCTCTCTCTTTTATATTTTTCCTAGGTTATAGGGAACTTTATTCTTAATCTCTCCTTTTATCTTATGACTGTCATTAATTTAACATCCATTAAATTATTTTTTTATATTACCTGTTTCATGTAAGTCCCAAACTCCGGTAGAATGAGAAGGCTGGACGTTGGGGAGGGTGAAACTTGCAACAGACTGTAGCCTGTTGATGCAAGCGGTATTGGGACAAGACTGAATATCAGCGAATCTATCGATATTTAAAGAACAATCTCGTCTTGAGAAGTCGCCTTTCACGCGCCCTTGTCTTACCCTAGTCGACTTTGACCTCAGGTCAAGGTCATAGGGTATATGAGATAGGATCGTGGTTTATAGAGAAACGTTTTATGCGACTGACTCACGATTGGAGGAAGAGAGCAATTCACGGTGTTCAGGAGATGGAAGATCCACTGTTATTATTTGGATAAGGATATTCTCAGCAGTTAACGTTTTGTGCATCACTGTCTACCAACGAATGAGGTAAGGAAGTAGTAATAATAGTAATAATATTCTAATCATTATTATTCAGTAGATGAACCTTATTCATGTAGAACAAGCTTCCAAAGAATATGATGTTCATTAGGAAGAAGTAAGAGAACTCACTTATTAAAAAATTCATAAATAGATAAAAATGTATTAAAATGCAAGAAGAATAGTATTATGGTAGAAATGATAATAATAATGAGGGGATGCTATGGGGTTGATGGTATATATTGTTTGGTTTGCTGAATTAGATGCTGTGTCAAATGGTTAACACTGAACACTTGTTATCCTGTTACTAATGAGAGCCTTTCGACGACTATAGTTAAGCTATCCCCAGATTTAGATGTCTTGAAAGTGAAAGGGAATGGGATAGTTATCGGTACTTCGTCCTTGGGAGCTTAGACAAAACAAAGCTCTCCCAGAGAGAGAGAGAGAGAGAGAGAGAGAGAGAGAGAGAGAGAGAGAGAGAGAGAGAGAGAGAGAGAGAGATAGAAAACGAAGAAGGTACACTGACGAGAGAGAGAGAGATTCATTGAGGAGAGCAGAGAGATAGTGAGAAAACGCAAATGTTACACTAACGAGAGAGAGAGAGAATGAATGAATGAAAAAGATTCACCGGGAGAGTAGAGAGAGAGAAGGAGAGAGACTGGGGAGAGCGGAGAGAGAGAGAGAAAAAACGAAAAAGGTCCACTGACGAGAGAGAGAGAGAGAGAGAGAGAGAGAGAGAGAGAGAGAGAGAGAGAGAGACTGAGGGAGAGCGGAGAGAGAGAGAGAAAAAACGAAAAAGGTCCACTGACGAGAGAGAGAGAGAGAGAGAGAGAGAGAGAGAGAGAGAGAGAGAGAGAGAGAGCACTGAAGGGGCGGACGAGGGAAAGGGAAAAGAGCTTTTTCTTGAATTCGACGTCTGAAATGACGTCTTGCAACAAATAGCAATTTGTATGGAGGAACCTTCCGCTTTGCCCATATGATGAAATAATAGACATCCAATGCTTAAAGACATTTTGGAAGTCTGTGATTTTCCCCTTCGCCAATTGTCTGTAAACTTCCCCTCTGCAATGATCTATTGATGCTGGAGTAGAAGCCATCTATCTGTTCGACCGGAATCCCTCTCTTATTCTCATCAGCGGCGAGTTTCACTCTCGGATGCGGTTTTCTTTTTCCGATGTAATAACGGGTTGTTCTTTTTCCTCTGAAACGTCAACATTCATTGGTTTATCAGTGCGTGAATACAGGGACGAAAAGATCGCGGAGGAGAGATTTCTTTAATAACTGAGCAATTGGACTGATTACAGGTTTGATAATGGCATGATGGCGGGACCATTCACGTAAGCAAAAGGTAATTTCTTTTCTGATGGTAAAAACAGGGGATTAGATTGACGTATGCCGAGCTGTTTTACTTGTATAAAATGGGAATGTATTGCTGTTTTCCTTACCAGTCTGTAACACTTCATCAGTACGACTCAGGTTTTTTGCATCGGACTATTTTTTTAAGTATATCGTAGTAAGATTTTTTGTATTTCCATTAGCTGCTTCCGATAATAAAACGTAAGTGATTCGACGGATGATTTTACATTTTTTAACATATGATTGTAATTACTATTTCAGTTTTTTATTAGGAAAAGTGAATTGCGATTCATTCTCCCCTAATCATTTTTTTGGACTTAGTTCTTCCGCGACGGCGTTCTTGTCATGTTTTTGTTACGTCTGGGAGATTGTTCTTGCTACTAATTGCAAGTTTTTTTTGCGTATGTTTAACAGAGAACATTCCGACGCTGATTCCGAGTGCATAATGTACGTAAGGAGGTTCTAATTAATTATACTGTCTTTGTGTACAAGTTTTAATGCTTTGATCTGTGTCTTTGCAGCCGTTTTTTTAAGGTGCTTTTTGTATATAAGCCTTATGTGTGGACGCGTGCTCTTTGTAATTACACAAATTACCCTAATGTGGAATTTCTAAGAGAGAGTAATTTCCGTTTTCATGCATTTTTGTCTTTTCATTTGAAGAGAAAACTATATAAAATTAAATTAAATGCATTTTTGAAAAAGCTTTGTTATAGCGTTTTGCGCATCTGAAAATCATCCTACGGTTTATTTCTTATGTTACATAGGAAATATTTATGATCTGGTTTCAGAGTAATCACATCGGTTTGCTTTTTATATTTTTGTTATTTCTGAAATTGACTTGTAGCTCAGAAGTAGAAGAAAAAATGTAAAGAAGCAAAGAAGTAGAAGAAGAAGAAAAGAAGACTAATGTTACCTTACCCTTGTACGTGATGAGAACGCACACCTCGATAACAGACAGTAATTGTGAGACACTTAGTAGGAAATGCTTCATTTGGATGATAACGTTCATTACACGTAACTGATGGGACTGGCAGGTGTAAGCCACCCTGGCTCCTCCTGCTAGTTAGACTCGTTGTCGTTTTCTCTGAAGGAGCCTCTCCTCGGTGCCACGATCTCGCCCCATCATCTCCCTCTAGTTTGTTTACCCATCATCGACGGAGGATCTCATTCACGGCGACGAAAGAAGGAAGAGGAAGAGAATGATCAGAACGGACGGAGACGATGTAGAGGCGACGTAGGATATAATTTATCCGCGATAATCGTGTCGGATTTGGTGATGTAGTGTCATTGATGATTGCGTGGGTGGTGGTGTACGCGACAAGTTCTGGTTGATGATGTGGGTGAATGTGAAATGTAAACAGAGTGAATGTAAAGTTCGTGGAGGTGATGAGATCAGTGTAGATATTGGTGAAAAGAGAATGATGGTGATGGAGTCGATACAATTTTAGAACATAAAAGACATCAGATGATGATGATGGTGATGCATCCGTAGATCGATGAGAATAGAAATGCCTGAAAACCCTAGAATTTGTGGAATAAGAATAATGCAATTCTGGTTCAGAGTTTGTGTATAAAAAAGCAGTGTTAATCTGCGAATGTTATCTTACAGCTAAGCGAAAATAGATTGATAAACAATGTTTGCATGAAGTTACGAAATTAAGGCTGACATATTCAAGCCAAAACACGTAGACGACGAAAATTGAGAATGAAACAAAACAATGGAGATGTTGAATGAAAATTTGATAGTAGTAGTCACTCAGTTTTGAATTGGTCTTAAGAGTAAGTAACAGTGTAAGAACGAGATAATGACGTGCTTTTATGTCTAAAATACAAATAAACCGGATTATCTCTTTGAATGACGAATAAAAAAGATAGAAGATAATCAGGTGAAAGTTGTATGGCAATTACATTTCTCTCTCTCTCTCTCTCTCTCTCTCTCTCTCTCTCTCTCTCTCAGTGACATGCCAAAAGAAAACGAAGGTCTGACCTCTTCCGAAACCATTATATTATTAACTACCTTCCGGTTGGCAAATTGGAAGGTTGCTTGTTGTAATTATGCTCCTTTTGATTGTTATTGTTAGTTTCGTTTTTGTTGTCGTTGGTGTCACTGTCGTAGCATTTAATGCTCTTCGTGAAGGCGACATTAATTTTATGCTTCACTATCTTCATTAAAACATTTAATCGCTGAGATAACCTCTACACCATACATCCTCGGCGCATCCCTCTACATGGCTTCCTTATCACTTGTTACGAGCTTTCTCTGGGTATGCGACCATTACACGCACTGTCAAATTTGCCACTTGCCTGTTTCGTAATAAATACTTGGTATAGAGTCCCTCTTCTTGTGTTGAGTTGAATATATAATTTAGGCCAAAGGCCAAGCACTGGGACCTATGAGGTCATTCAGCGCTGAAATGGAAATTGACAGAATTGTGTAACAAGACGAAAACCTCGCAGTTGCTCTATGAATCAAGTGTTAGGAGAGGGTGGAAAGTAAGATGAAGAAAGAGAATATGAAAGGAAGTACAGTAAAAGGAACGAAAGTGTTTGCAGCTGGGGGCCGAAGGCACGCTGCATAGAACCTTAAGTAATGCCTACAGTGGACCGCATGAGGTCCATTGACGGCACCACCCCGCTACGGGGTCCCTCTGCTGTCAAACCTGCCACTTGCCTGTTTCGTTACAAATACTTGGTATATGGTCCCTCTTCTTGTGGTCCCCGTAGGGGGTTAGTAACGTCAGTGCGCCTCACGTCATGCACTATAGGCATTATTTAAGGGTCACTGCAGCGTCCCCTCGCCCCCTAGCCTCATCCTCTTTTACTCCTTTTTCTGTACCTCCTTTCGTTTTATCTTTCTATCATCTGACTTTCCACCCTCTCTAACAATTGTTTCATAGTGCAGATGCGATGTTTTCCTCCTGCTACACCTTTCAAACCTTTTACTGTCAGTTTCTCTTTCAGCACTGAATGACCCCATAGGTCTCAGCGCTTGGCCTTAGGCCTAGATTCTATGTTCGATTCTATTCACTTGTTGTGGCAAACCTAAGCTGTTCTTCTATTGTATTCCCCAGGAATGCAAAGACGTGTTACGCTCCAGTAATTCTTTACAATCACGTCCATCGCCTTTTCCTTATAGAAGGTAGCAATTATTATACACCCGTTCCTTGGGAACCATTTCCCTCTTGCAAACACACGGCGCAATAAGCCTCGAAATTACACCATCACCACCAAACCGCATCATCTGACTTTCCAGTCTTTCACTTTTTAATTGGCTCGTCACATCCACTGCAATAATTTCCACAAACATTCCCAAATTTACTTTAAACCCTTTTACTCGTGCAACAGACCCCCCCCTCTCTCTCTCTCTCTCTCTCTCTCTCTCTCTCTCTCTCTCTCTCTCTCTCTCTCTACTTTCATCAACTCTTGGGCATTCGGAGATATCTTCACACCTTTAAAACGATCCTACATTTTCGTTTCTTAAATAGCTATCCAGTCTTGTTTTGAAAGAACGCTATTCATTAAAAAAGTTAACAATGAAGCAAAATAAGAAAGAGAAGAATTTGTTGGAAGAGTTACGCTGACGAATGCAGTGGATAGAAGAGAAATCGCCGGAGATTTATCTGATGGCAACGAAAGTGAAATATAGAAGGAAAGTCTTTTTGGAGAGGAAGAGTTTAGAGTGCAACCGTGAAAAAAAATTACGGTAAAAGAATTTAGAGAGTGAATAATTGAGGATGAAAGGGGAAAATGAATGAGATGGCTAGAGCTAAATAGGAAACGAGGAGTAAGCAGTGGTTCAATGATGGCGTGAATAGGACAGGGGAAGATGGCTGTATATGGAAAGGACATAGAAAGGAACGTTGTGCTATAGGAAAAATAAGTGTGTTTGAAGTGCAGGTGCCTGACGTAAGAGAGAACATCCAAAAGTACACTAGAGGATGAAATAAGGAAATCAAGGTGAAAGTGTGAGAGAAAAGGTGTCGGTTAATGAAAATAAAGAGGGAGTAATGAGCAAAAACGTCAGCGTCGTAAAGAAGTACTGGGAACAAGCAGTAGTTGTACCGACGAAGGTTCATCAGTCAGCAAACACAACATTCTCGCCCGTGCACACACACACACACACACACACACACACACATATATATATATATATATATATATATATATATATATATATATGTATATTTATATGTATGTATGTAGTGTATATATACGTATATGAATATGTATATGTATGTATATATATATATATATATATATATATATTTATTTATTTATATATACATATATAGTAAAGTAGGCCCATAAAAAGCCCATAAAAAATAGCCCAAAAATAGAACGTAACTTATAATTCCAGAGACAGCAGTCTCTGAAATATAGTAATTTCTATAATTTTGGCGTTTTTATGGGCTCCTTTTATTAGATGGAATTATGTTTGTAACAGAACATTTTTACCAGGCCACAATGTATTTAAAATAAATTTAATTTAATTATTTAATATATTTAAAAAAAAGGTCCATAAAAACCACTAGTTACACGTTGCAACACATATTTCAGAAACTCCTGTCTCAGTCCGAAATGTATGGTTGCAACGTGGAAATATTTGTTCTTATAGGCCTTTTCATCTTCATAGTATACTGCTGGATTACAGAAAAGACATTCAATATATATATATATATATATATATATATATATATACAAAACAAACACTCATTATATATATATATAATATATATTATATATACACAATATATATATATAGTATATATATATATATACTATATATATATTATGTATATATATATATATAATATATATATATATATATATATATATATATATATATAATATATAGATATATATATATATATATATATATAATGAGTGATTGTTTTTGTTTTCTTTTTGAAATGTTAAGGATATTTTCTTAAGCATTTGTTTTATTTATATTCTTTATCGTTAGTTAATGATTGGTACAACTTTGTCAACTGTTACTTGTCATGCGCTATATGCATTGAATTTTTTTATGATTGTAACCACCTCCCATTTGTTCTCTTTCCTCATTTATGAATTACACAGTTGATTGAAAGTGGAAGTTGTACAATATTTAATCTAACTGCCGTGGTTCGTTACAAGGAAGCATTTGAAGGTTTTATTTCTCCACTGAATATTCACGTTGATATGAAACATATTTGCTCTGTTTAATTATAATTTGAGCCTACTGGTAAGGATCAAGCCATAGTCTGCTTGACGGACAAACAAGCTCTCACAGAATTGAGCCTTCATCAAAAAAGGAATTATTAAGGAAAAAGATAGTATTAACGATACAAAAAAAAAAGGGTAAATAGGTGATTGATATCTGGAAACAGCTCTATCCGGCCACATCTCATGTCTTGGGAACGCAACAACCCAAGGGGTACAATGACTGTGACATACTCTGATGTAGGTTTAAGAATATCGGTAAAATGGTCAAAAGCTCACTCCAGTTGACCTAGCAGACTTATGTAAGAGCACAATTACTCTCTTCATGACTCGGCCACAACTATTTGTGATAAAACTATTACTAATGCTACTAGCGTTATCATCTTTTGCTTTGTAATAATATTCTTACAGTTGCATTCTTTTAAGTCTGTCAGTTTGTTTACCTGCTTCTTTTACGTTCTGGATACTCATTTCGGACCGATCTTCCTGCAGTAAAAACAGCCAATTTTGATGGAGATCTTATCCTCTCATCATCGCCATCACCCTCAACAAGATCCTGCTCAGCATCGAGATATGAAATTGCCTTTCCACTTCGCTTACAAGATTTCTAAGTGACCCGAACCTCTGCTCATACCTCATAACGATGAGAGAGAGAGAGAGAGAGAGAGGAGAGAGAGAGAGAGAGAGAGTTATGAGCTTTCATGGAGTATTTTTTATAAACGAATAAGAGAAAGAAACAGACGTTTAGGTTATGTTCGAAAGAAATCATAAGCATGTATTATGTAACTTCTTACCCGAGAGACAGATATTGTAAAGGTAAAAGAGAGATATTGTAAGAAGTTGCAGACTTGTATGATGAAATATCTTACACGAGAGAGAGAGAGAGAGAGAGAGAGAGAGAGAGAGAGAGAGAGAGAAACACTACAAATGGATTGCGTATAATCCGCCTGTATTTCCTACGGTTTCCGTATCAGTGAAACGAGACACCTACTATGTAAGTGCTGGATGGACAGGTTTGCATATTTGGGAAGCCGCACGATTTTAAGCCGTATATAACAGACGTGTTGAATTTACCAGGGAATGAAGAAAGTTATGCTACATGATCCTTCATAGCGGTTGCTGATCGAATCATACTTTTACTCGTGTACTGAATCTCTTGGGAATATCTTGTGCTAAAAGGCGGCATGAAATATATTTTGGTGCATGCGTATTGATGTTTCTGTTTTAAGGATATTAGGAAGATTTCTGACCATGATGGATGATGCAATTTGTTTTTTTATAAAATTAATTTTACTGTAGTGTTATGTAAACGCTCTCTCTCTCTCTCACTATAAGTCGTCTTGGTGTAATGATGTGGTTGTCTCACAAGCAAAGGGCCCCCAGATAATATCCCCCAGACGAAGAATTGAACGCTTATAAAAACGCATAGGTACTCATTTTCTATATATATATATAAAATGAGTATGCATGTATGTATATACAATATATATATATATATATATATATTATGTATATACATATATATATATAATATATATATATAGATATATATGTATATACATACATGCATACACACAAAATATATATATAGTCAGTTGTAGGAGGCCTATCGTAATGTACTGATTGTGCTCTTTCTCTCTCTTAATCTCTCTTACAACAAGACATTGTAAATCACTTTAAACCAATCCAGGCGACATCTTTTGTGGTTTCTATTGAAGTGAAGTATTTATGGGGAAGGATGGAAAGACGTGAGGATGTGCTGGGAACATCCCCCGCCACATCCGGGACTGATATCTTCAGGGCTTCCCTTCCCCTTGATTTGATGGGGCGCTTCCGTGGGTGCCGAAGGTCCTGAGTTTGAGGCACGCCGATTTGAATTTACTCAGGGTGTCTCTAAAGACCTCGGATGGAGATGATTCCTCGAACTACCTCTTTCGATAGGTAACTCCAAATAGGTTGTTTTCAGTAAGAGTAGGTTCCTCGTTGGATGAGTGGTTTTCGCGCTCGGCTACCAATCCGGTAGTCTGAAGTTCGATTCTCGGCTCGGCCAACGCGGAATCAGAGGAATTTATTTCTGGCGATAGAAATTAATTTCTCGATATAATGTGGTTCG
>NC_061110.1:76758632-76763632 GCF_015104395.2 Macrobrachium nipponense | reverse complement strand
TATATATATATATATATATATATATATATATATATATATATATATATGTATTGTATATATATATATATATATATATATATATTATATATATATAATGTGTGTGTGTGTATGTATGATGTGTGTATGCACACACACACACACACACACACACACACACATATATATATTATATATATATATATATATATATATACTATATATTCTTTCACATTTCTTACACATTCTTTTACCTTAACCAAGTAGTACTACTTGTTTACATCTGGGTTGAGTGGTGGCTGTCAAGCTGGGATAGATCAACATATACTTTGCGAACACGTCTAATACTGTATCGCCATCTATTTATATATCTTTATTCTTAAGCAGATTTTAAAAAATTTTATCCAGGTTCTTATTTTATTCAGATACCTGCATATCTTATTGCATAGATTTCACTATGGTGGTGTTGCTTAATCCTTTAAGTTCTGGTATTTCTTAGCCTTCACGGAGTATCTTTCATCAACTTTCGAGTAACGGATCAATGGTTGAACCTTCTAACTTCGACTTCCATCCAGTCATCCGAGACTTATTATTTAAGAAATGTTAGTTTAGGTTCTTAACAGAGTGCGTCGAGTATGTTGACACATTAGTATATCGATATACTGATTCAATGAATTTTTTTCCTTCTACAAACGTAAGATATGAACTATTTTGTTTCATGGTGTTATAGCTTATCAGTATCCCCTTTGTATTCGTTATTATTATTCAAGTGGAAGCTCCTCGTCGGACGAGTCGGTAAACGTGCTCGACTACCGGTCTGAGGGTCCGGGTTCGATTCCCCGCTCTGCCAACGAGGAATTAGAGGAATTTATTTCTGGTTCTGGAAATTCATTTCTCGATGTGGTTCGGATACCACAATAAGGTGTAGGTCCCATTGCAAAGTAACTATTTGGTTCCTAACCACGTAAAAATATCAAATCCTTCGGGCCAGCCCTAGGAGACCTGGTAATCAGCTCAGTGGTCTGGTTAAACTAAGATATACTTAACTTATTCAAATGGAGAAACAACTCCGCAGTTATGTATATGTACATATATTTAAAGATAGATCTGTACAGATAGCTTTGGGGAATCTGTTCCATTCCACTTTTCATTCTGGTGCCGTGACGTAGAACAATAACCATGTAAACATAAAAAAAAAAAATAAATAAAATAAAGCGAAGTTTTTTGACGACCGGTTCCATATTTTATAAACAACTTCGCTTGTTTTGAGCCATTTTACGTTTACTTGGTCAGGTTCCCGAAAGTTATCTGCACAGATCTATCTTGAAATGTAGGTAGTACATATACATAACTATGGATTTGTTTATCCATCATTATTATTGTATTGTTATCATTTTGATATCTGTTTTGTTGTAATTACTGGTTTTAGACTCGTCAGCTCTATTGTTTTTGTTCGTATTTCTTAACTTACGAAATTTCCATCGTTTTATGCAAGCTGGAATGACCCAGTTAACCTTGTTATCGTGGGACTACATTGAGGAAGGAATATTCATGAATCAGGATACGAGCATTCCTAATGCATTACCTTGTGTGTTTCTGTTATGTCTGTGTTCTGAAGGTTTGCTTATCTGCCTTCCTGTTTTTTGTGCATTTGTTTGTGTGCGTTACAATACTTTTGCCAGATGTAGTAAGTAGTCTGTTTATTTGTCTGCTCGTGTTACATTATATATGTGTTATCGCGACGCGGAGCTAAGTTATCATCGTCCGAATGCAGATGAGTTCTTATACAAATGTATGAATAATCTATTTTTTCTTATTACAGACCACCAAATGTTGTTTTTTTTCTTGACTGGTTGTAGGTGGTTTTTCAGTACTAGCGTGATTTTTCTTGTAGACAGATTGTTCTACTATAATACTAGATTCTTTCTGAGATTGTGCTCCAACAAGGGATTAGAGACACAACTCTTTGTGGTATTCATTATCGTTTTATACCATCGAAGTCGCTTGGTGTACTACTGCCATTAGTACTACTACTACTACTATTATCTAGTAAGGTTCTCTGAAGCTTTCAACGATAAAAGAATGAACTATAGTATTATCATTACCATCATCGTTACCATCGTCATCGGTTATCATTACCATCATCTTTACTATAATAAATCATCATCATTATCATTACCATCATCATCATAATTACTATCACAAATTATCATCATCATCAATACCATCGTCATCATCACCAACATCACCATCAGTTCCATCATATCATCATCTCATCATTATTATCATTATCATCAGAGCTACCATCAACATTATCATCACCATCATTACCATCATATCATCATCATTACCATCACCAGCAGAGAAAATTTGACACCGTTACTTCTCCTTTATTTTACCCAGACTGGACACAATACAACACAGATTTCATTGAAATAAAGATGTAGTACATAGTAGTACGTGTTAGATGTAGCTGTCTTCCGGAAATCTTGGAATGATTGCAGGTGTACATTTCCTCACAATTAACTGCAACCTTGACCTTGCTTGAGGTTGGCTGCCAGTGTTAGGTACCACTTGCTTTTCATTTTTTCATGAAAAGCATATTGCGGTAGCGTTAGTTTTAGCCTGAAAGGAATGAAGAGGTCAAATGATTTCAACACGTTAATTTTCAGAGGCCTCGCAAAAAATAAGGAACTTTAATTTCTGACACAATTCAGTCATTTAATGCTTTCCGTTTCGCATAAGTTTTTCTTACGTGTTAGTTTTACAATCATGTTCGTAGTGATTATTTTTCTTGTTTTTCGTATTACTTTCTTTTTCATGTTATTACCTAAACGTTTTAGGTAATACATGAATTCAGTTCAAATCTAAAAGTAAAAGAAGTGAAAAGTCTTTTTAATTTATAAGTAAAGCTAATCTCAAATTCTCCGATTCCGTCACTCACAAGATCAAGTTGGTGAGGTTTGGCAACCGTTGACGTCATAGTGTTGCCACACTAGTGCCGTGACCTTCATTTTGAATTTTAAGCTAAAGGCATCCTTAGATTATAGGCACATAGACGCTCTTTTTCAATGTTGTCAACGGATGATTTTGTAGAGGCGCGATGATATCACTTTTTTTTCTTATGTGGGGATTATCTGGTGTTAAATTATACACATGTGATTAGGGAATGATATTGATAAAATGCCAGTTTGGATGAATTTGATTTTTGTTTAGCAAACGTTATTATTTCTATGCTGTGATATGGCATCATTGGTACATACCGCATGTCTAAAATGGGGTTCCTGAAAGACAAATCTAAAATGACTGTTACTGCCTTCATTCCATTGGTAGTGACGTTGGAAGCTTACTGTTTTAATATGCCCCCACCTCTCTCTCTCTCTCTCTCTCTCTCTCTCTCTCTCTCTCTCTCTCTGACTCCAATGAGCTACGATCGTATTACATTACATTACCTCTGCTATTATAATAGTGAAGTATCCACGAATTCCCCGAACGTACGTTCTGCATGATATCTTCACTTACTAAGATGAAACCTCAGGTCTACATCGGGCCCTTTATTTCCTATGATCTAGACAAGTCAACCAACCATCCTCTGGTAGGACTTGAGCATGAGGAGACTGACTTGGGACCCTCCTCCTTGTCCTACTACATTCGGAGTTCTTCCTTTTTAGCAGGAATCTAGAGAACCAAGGAGCTATTTTACCATCGCGTTTGACATATCTAGGATATTCGAGGAGTCCAGGAAAAAGTCTGCGTTAGGTAACCTTCCTGTTTATTATGTCTACTCTTTCCCCAGTAAAGTAACTTCTAGATTTTTATCTAGTTACTGTGGATGTGTTGTTGTTGTTGATGGGGTAGATATGCTGCTTTCTCGGTTGAAATTGTATTTTTGCAGTCTCGCTCTTTATGAAGGACTTCGACGTATGTCATGGAATCAAGCATTTGCTGAGAATTCGGCCCTTAAGACCTCTTGCTCTCTCGTCTCGTTCGCTCCCTTATTCGAATATTCCGTTTCCTTTTAACGTGAAAAGAGGTTTTAAAACCATAAATGAACAAGATCTCGTCAGTTATTAAATTACAGTGCCCCTTAAGAGCGGTTAAATCAGCAAGAATTGTTGGAATAATTTTCCCAACTACTCTTTGAAATTATTCGACGAAAACCTAATGTTTTCACTTTCACCTAGAGTTAGGTTACCCCAGGGTGCTTCGAACATATCTTTGAGAATTGATAGTTCTGAGAACTGAAAATCCGTAAAAAGAAATTAGTCTGTTTCGACGTATAAGTTTTTCCTTATCGAAGTTAAAGAAGTTTTATAGTGACTTTTTTCCCCCTTTTTCTTATGTTCCATATAATTGCAGTTCTTTTTACATTGTCATCCTTCTTGGAGAGGTGAATGAACGGCAGTTGTTTAATCAAAGATCCTACTCTCTCTCTCTCTCTCTCTCTCTCTCTCTCTCTCTCTCTCTCTGTTGTCCGCACTAATTCGAGTAATGGAGCGAGCTCCATCTGCTTTTAAGGTGGTCTTTTGACACCAATACCTCACATTTAGTTTCACATTTATTTTTTAGGACACCAAAATCTTTAAATTGTTTTGATCGTTGACGTTGTTTCCCCATACTAGCGTTCTCCGGGATTGTCTGTGTGTTTTCGGTTTCTATAATCGTTATGGCACTCCATCTTTCAATAAATATCTATTTATTTATCTCTCTACTTATAGTTTATAGTTATCTATCTTTATATATCTCTCTCACACCTACCTGTTTGGTATGTGAAAGGAAAACTGTGTGAGTTAGGCCTAGGCTTCCAACGAACCATATAGGCCTGGAAATTATTTCTTAAAATGTTCTATCCTAACGTTCTGAAGACCTCTTAAATAAAGGTTTCGCAAGGTTATTGTAATGACACGGAACAATATTTTAGATTCTATTTCAATACACGGACTGCACATAAAGCAACTCTCTCTCTCTCTCTCTCTCTCTCTCTCTCTCTCTCTCTCTCTCTCTCTCTCTCTCTCTCTCATGTA
>NC_061110.1:76725252-76758132 GCF_015104395.2 Macrobrachium nipponense | reverse complement strand
AAAACTCAACAACATTTATTAACAATCAAAGCAAAAAAAATTAAAGTCAGCCTTGTGACTATACAGGACACAGCTTAGTCCTTACTACTCCCGTAGGAGTTCCTAAACACTGATATTAAACCCTAGACAGAAAATATTGAGAAATATACTGCATAAATTAGCAAAATGGGCCCAACACCAACATAAATATAAACCAATACCTATAACTAAACAGAGAGGAAAGAAGTATGAGACCAACAGGGGGAAAACTTAATTCTCCTACCTACCTTATATAAACTAAATCTTAAATATAAAAAAAATATCAAATATATTAATAGATATATAATACCCACAAGAAATAACGAAAATTACAGCATCACTCGTGACAAGATATACAAAAATACTAGCATATATATATATAAATACAAAGCGGCAATAAGAAATGCCAACAGTCTCGAACGACTCACTATACGAAAGTAAATAATAAAAATAATACTCGGGAAGAGCTCCTCACACTGAATAAGGGCTGAATGGATGCACAAACGAGTCAGGCTAAACAGTCGCCTTGCTGAAAGCCGAAAATACAGGGGAGCCGTGATCTCTTACACTCTCTGGGACAATGCCACGTACCAGGCCAATACTCAGCTATCTGAAGGGCGTGCAGCTACACAGGTCACTAATACCATGGGGAAGGAGTCTGTCGTGCTCCCGACCAAAAACACAAGGGATATTCCCTACCTGGTAGCAACCGCCCTACTTGCACCTTCACGGGCCTCAATGCCCCCACCGCTGCAGCTCAGAAGGAAGTCGTAGGCAAACACAGTGATGTCCCTCCCACGTCCACTCTGTCGGATCCAGCGCCTATATCAGAGCCCGCAGGAAAGTACACACAGTAAGGGGTAAGTCACCGCAGATGGGCCGAAATGCCCCTGCGCCTTCAATACTGACGACGACAAATCCTTCGAAGTACGATTAAGAAAAATATGCCGGCTGCACAACCATGCGGGGAGAATAGCGAGCCCGAACTGTTTTCGGGAAAAAGTCGCGCCCCTCCAATATCCTCACTGGTGTCCTTTTCACCAACCACTCAAAAGATAAACAAAACAAAAAAACTAGCATTAATAAGATGCTCACAAACATTTAACAAGCGGGGAGGAGGTTTAACAAGCAGTTCGCTTGACGCTCAGCCGAGACCAAAGTAAAGCTTAAAACTAAAACCTTAAAAACTAATTTCCTTACGCTAATTTTATATACAACAAAATATAACAAAAAGCAGTAACAAGGCTGAGATAAAGATAAAGCAAAAGCAATGCCAATTACGTTAATACATGATAATATATTTATATGTATATATATATATATATATATATATATATATATTATATATATGTGTGTGTGTGTGTGTGTGTGTGTGTGTGTGTGTGTGTGTGTATTGATATTCTAATACACTGGACCTTTTACAACATGTATTTATATTTGGGTCTTTCCTCACATTTCAGAGAAGTACAGCATAGTACTTTTATTTTCCACACACACATACACATACACACACATTATATATTCATACATTCATTATTAATTATTAATATTCAAATACAGCATATTCTTTGTTGCTTCTACACCCATTCTTATGAGTGCATTAATCCTAAATTATCGTCTCGCGTGCTGGTGTGGCGGTAAGATCGGTTCTTTTGTAAGCATTTAAATTACTGGGGTGTAGTGTGATCCCTCTACCTTACGTAGACCAGCACAAGATGTGTATTGATGGTATAGCGTACGGAACGAAATCGGTATGCCGTATTTATTGACTATTGGGATAACAATAGCCGGAAAAGGTGGATAAATGTATATCATTAAACACGTGAGTTTAAACGTAACTCTGTTTATATTCGTGAATATTTATTTATGTTCAGATGATGATGACTTATCGGTGCTGGTAAGATCTTAAAAATGTGCAAGATAGCGTGTCCGACTATCTCTTTTGGATTAGACGAATTACCTGCAAAAAGGGAGAAATGACATGCAAAGAGGTAGGCAGATGCCCATGCGGTCGGACAGGTGAGCTTAACGACCCGACAGGTGTTGCTAATTGGCTCGAACCGCACTAGAAAGCTTTTGTCATTTGTGGTCAACGTCTCTAGTTCGGAGCGTCTTTTATCTGGAGGGTATTCATTCCCGGCGCCATATTGGTCACTTCCCCGGGCAGTAATGTTTTTCCTCTAATGGCGGCTGTCATCAGAGAAAATGGAGACAGTAGTAATAATCACTGCTACGCTCATATTCTTCACTGCTGGATTAAGAAAGAATGCAATGCAGAAATGAGACCGCTCTGTTTGCTGATCGTTTCCTGCTCATGCTCAGTGTGTTCGAGTTTTAGATGATGTTGGGAATGAATATGAATTCATAATTATTGTGGAAACGCCCGTAGTTCGAAGTTCCAACGCCGATGAATAAGTGAGGATGTTTCTCTCTAGCATGGTAATGGTATTTGGTAAAGGGGCTGGACTATACATTTCTTCTTCTTCTGCTTCCTTCCGTCCAGTATAACTATAGGTTAGTTGTTAAAATTCGGCCTCCCACCTCTGTATTCATGCTAAAAAAAGAGAAACACACACACAAAGAGTTGAGTATAGCATCGGTAGTTCAAGTCAGTTCACAATGATCTGCAAGTGACTGAAAAAATAAAGCGCTTAGAAGCTGTATAAGAGTTTTCTACTTTAGCAACAAAGCCGATATTCAGTTTGATTCAATCTGTTGTTTGTTTACGCGTGCTCAAGAAAATTGAGAAAATTCCATGAGTCGTTTTTTTTTTCTTCTAAGCCAATTTAATGGCTCTTTATTCGTTTGCGTCGGAAAATTATACTATTATTTTTTTATGACTTGATGCGGCTGGGACCAAATTTTTGAGGTGAGATTAGTCTGATTTCGTCAGTATGAGATGTGCAAAAATTGCTTGACCCGTAATAAAGATAGATGTAGCAGAATTGAAAGAATTCTAACTCCAACCCCCTCCCTCCCCGTGTGTGTGTGTGTGTGTGTGTGTGTGTGGGTGGGTGGGTGCGGGCCTCGCTCGCGCGCGCTCTCTCTGTTTTAACTATCAAAAGTACCATTGCAAGTTATTATTTCTCTTTAAAGGTCTGTTTCTGTTTCAGTGTTTTATGATATGATTATAATATATATACTATATAGATAACATATATTTACACGTATGTGTGTTGGTTTTGATAAAGTTAGCAGTGAATAATGAAACGTTTTAATATATCTATATATATACAATTCATTTTATACTACTATACAATTTCTTATACACATAACCTTGTACGACATTTACTTGGAGTATACATCATATATATATTAATTTAAGTATATTACACTACATAATATATATATATATATAATATATATATATATGATATATATGTATATATATATATATATAATATATATATATATATATATATATATATATATATATATATATATTTTGTACAACCATTTTCTTTATTAGGGATTGCTCGAGAGAGAGAGAGAGAGAGAGAGAAGCAACATTTTTTTTTAACAGCTTTTTCCACAGTTATACTGTTAATTAGTGGAATAGCTCCTCTCGCCCTGTTGCTGGTAAGTAATTTTGTGAGTGAATAGCATCGCGATTGTTATCCTGGAGGAGATCATTGGCTCTGTAAACTAATGGAATTTGTCCTAATGCAAAGCAGTAGCTGGAAGGTAGTTATTATCCTCTGGGCGGGTCTAAATGCCGGACAAACCTCTCCTATTAAGGTCAATGGGTATTACACTCTTACTTCGGAGGGATGCCGAAAAATACATCAGTAGCCATTTCGCCGCTCCGGTGGTGGGAGCATGGTGTTTGCGACCGCTAACCCGTATTGTGCAAATCAGAAAAAAAACTATACATATACGTAATTATGTATATATGTATGTATGTACCTATATATATACACACACGCATAGATATATATATATATATATATAATATATTTATATATATTTATATAAAATATAGTCTTGTTACCACAAAACATATTTCATAAATATAAATGCCGCTATAGATTATCGCTTATATGTGTGTGTGTGTGTGTGTGTATATATATATATATATATGATATATATATAATATATATATATATATATATATATATATATATATATATATATATTCATATACTATATATATCATATATATATATCATATATATATATATATATATATATATATATGTATACACGTGTTTGTGTCTATGTACGTATTATGTTTCTATGTATAGATGCATTTATTATGACGCTTGTGTGAATATCTTTCGTGCTAACAAGACTGATCATTCTCCTATTAGTTTGCATAATGGAACGTAATTTTCCGTTTGTTGGTCTTTGTTTCGGAAATTAACGAACAAAGGTGTTTTAATTACACGATGGTAGTTAGGGTTCGTCATGAATGACTAGGCCTAACTCTGACTAATTAGTCAGAAAGGAATTTTAATGAGCAGGAATCTGTTGTTGACGATACGAGTTTTTCGTGTTATGTGCTTTACTTGGAGTTTGGCCCGGAGTTTTTGGCAGGGGAACGGGGAATGTGACGCCCACTGGGGAATAAACTCTGGACGGGAAGGGAGATTTCTTTCGTCAGTAAGGAAAAGTTGTAGGCATGATAGGGACTGAGGAAGACTTAGGAGAGAGTTATCAATAAAAATAAAAAAAAAAATAAAAAAAACAAAAAAAAAGCGTTCACTGATTGAAAGATGTTCGGTCAAACCAGTTATTCTATTCTCTGCTCTGTTTTCTCTCTCGTGGCGGCGGACCACTGTAGTTGACTAACTACCATGTAATTCAGACTGCATGACAAAAGAGGCAGTATATGTTTAACGGAGCGCGTCTGGATTATGTATACACATTTTATTAGCATTTGTCAGGTATTTGATGATTGTCATATATGTGTGTAAATACAGTATAGTATATATATATATATATATATATTATATTATATATATATATATATATATATTATATGAAAGAGTGAGACAGAGCGCGAGGGAATTTCTATTTTACGATTTAATGTAATTTTCTATCTCTTGTTTCCAGTGTTACGGTGGTGAAGTCAAATATGAAAGTAAGCCGACATTCCCCGGTAATCACTTTAAAAGTTTTGAGAGTCTTTAGTTTCACTTCCGTCAATAAATGTGGTCGGGTCATAGAAATTAGCTGTTGATTCGTATGTGTGTTTATACACATAATCTGAATTACGCTGTTCATGATCGTGGCGTAAATTCAAATGAAAATGTCAATGTCAATAACAATATAAGTAGTATATTTCAAAATATATACCAACTTAAACTTCCCTGCACTACCGAAAACCAGAGATTACTATGTGCAATGGTCGACCATTGCAGAAAGAAGTAGTCGGTACTGAGGAAAAAAAAAAAAGTATTTATATACAAGAAATAATGATGACTGAGCGATCGTAAAACCTTGCCTGGCCTTCATCTTACTGGTATACCTAATTTCTCAGAAATCGCTCATGATTATTCTTGTTCTTTTGAGGACAACAAACAGACAAATACGGGTTACTAACCCCTGTCCAACTCAGATGTCGGAGGTAAGAAAAGGAAATACGTCGTAGGTCAACAGACCCATGAAGACCAGACGGCATATATACTCTCGCCATGACTCGGCGGAATAATAGGCCCTGGTCAAGGATTGGACAGCGACTAGAGAAGGTGTTGGGTGGCGGGTGATTGTACTGGGGATATTTGCGGGTGAAGGGTGGGGGTGGGAGCGAAGGAGTTTTATTCCTGTGGCTGAATGTTAATGTTGCTGTAAAAGTGAAGGAATGTTGAAAGTAGTTTGCAGTTGATTCAGAAAACGAGTGTTGTTCAGTTTTTCCTCACATGTGATCCGACAATTCGTGTTTAGTAGTTTTGCCTTAGCTAAAACCTGAAGTAGGATTACCTGAAGAATCGTAATTCTAATGCTTGTATGGTTTTTAGTCGGGTTTACTTAGGTACTGGCGCATCAGGAGAATCCTATAATTATCGATGTTGATGTCTTTAGAAATAACTTGTTTTTGCGAAATATCTAAAGGCCTCTGATTTTAGCCGTTTGCATAAAATTTTAACAAGGCATTCTGCTGTTCTTAAAATTTGTGATATATATATATATATATATATATATATATATATATATTATATATATATATATATATATATATATATAATGTACACATGCCGACACAAAAAGCTAAGTATATCTTAGTGTTACCAGACCACTGAGCTGATCAACAGCTCTCCTATGGCTGGCCCGAAGGATTAGATATTTGTACGTGGCTAGGAACCAGTTGGTTAGTTAATTCCATCCATCAGGCAAATAGGTTACCGAAGACGACTAGAGAGTCTGAACATGTATGGCTTAGAAACACGACGATTGCGAGGAGAGCCAATAAAAACATTTAAAATAATGAAAGGCATAAGAAAAGTAGACAGTAACTTATTTACATTAAATGAAAACCAGAGAAGAAATAATGGATGGAAACTAGAACTGAAGAGATACAACACATCCCATTGTGGGAACTTCTTTACATACAAAATATGTGACACATGGAATAAACTGCCACCAGAAGTTGTAAACAGTAATAGTGTGAAAGTTTTAAAAAAAGCTAGACAAAATCATTAGGACACTGTGAATGAACAGTAAAACCTGCTCCTAGAGATAAGTGAACACACGATGTCTCCTTGGATGGACTAACAAGTCTTTGAGACATCCTAATCATTGTAACTCCTTGTAACTTACCAACGGGACATACTGCTTATCGTGGGATCCGAACCACATCGAGAAATGAATTTCTATGACCAGAAATAAATTCCTCTGGCTCCGCATGGGCAGAGCAGGGAATCGAACCTGGACCCTGAGATCGGTAGTCGAACACACAACCGACTCGTTCAACGAGGAACTATATGCCGATATAAATTCTCTTAGAAGTTGTTTGCAGTTCTGCAGATGTTGATGCTGAATTTTTGTAACTTAACTGAGGTATCCTTGGAGGGGAAATGTTTATTACTACAAATAATACCAACAAATTTATGGTTTTTGATGAAGATCTTGAAGATGAAATCCAGAACCTAGAGAAAGGGAGGGAAATGGCTCGTGATAGAGACAGATGGAGAGAAACTGTATCAGCCTTATGCCACTGGCCAGTGGTGGGAAGATAAAGTAAAGTAAAGTAATGACGAAGATACGTATGGTAAACTGTGACTTTTGGGTTTGAAATGTTTGTTGCTGTGATGAGAGGATATATATATATATATATATATATATATATATATATATATATATGTATAACAGAATCACGAAAGTTAGGAACGTGATAAATCCATAAATAAAGATAAAATGCACAAGAAGGAAAAGATCTCGCAGACTCCTTCGTTTATTTTCCTTCGTGGCATTTATCTTTATATATATATATATACTATATATATATATATATATATATATATATATATAATATATATATATACACAGTAAAGATGAAAATGTGGCTCCAAATACCGCAGAGTTTAAAAACCTAATTTGTTGATGTCTCTTGTCAAACGGTTGACAGGTTTTCGTCTTATGCACAGAAGGTCTAGTTATTATTTTCACGTCGTCGTCGTGCTAAAATAACAAAGAGTGTGGTCTTGCACGCATTAATTTTAAATCCTCAGCCCCCTGGCGCCTTTGGCTAATGAATGATTGTCACGCACTCGAGCACTGGGAGGTATTTTAGTGTGCGTAGACTAGCTTGTCACCTCATCTCGATGTGAAAGTACATTTTATTAACAATATATTTTGTACTTTCATCTCGAGAAACACATTTTTGCAATAATGCAATAGTGACTCGGCAAAGACTCTCCTCTCCTTTGTGGACTGAAGATTTGTGCTACGAAGTTTATATTACATGCACATTATATCTTGATTGGTTAGTTTACGCAAGCTTCATGTTTATTGACATACTGAATGGCATTTACAAATACGTTAACAATGACTTCCCTAAGATTACCAAGTAAGGTAAAAGTGATAAAGTTAAAGCTGTAAAATGCGTTTTGATTGACAGACAGCAAAGGACTTGGATCCTCAAGTTTCTCATTTTAATTTTCGGTAATGTACCTCTAGGGATGAACATGTCCTGTGATGGCAGGATGCCACTGAACAAAAATTTCTTTATGTTGCTTCGTTAGTCCCGCAGAATCGGTGTAGACGAAAGCTCGTGTTCTTTTCAAACAACGACAAAATGTTAAAAAATAACATAAAAATGTTGAAGGATTTAAAGTCTCAGTTATTCATTTTGGAATGCTAAAATATTGTATAGATGACGAGTTTTTAAGTTGTTCATTCTATATTATTTATTTACTGTTTTAGTTGCAGCATTGACAAATTTCTGTTTACTTTATCAAAAGTTATTTGTTAAAAGTCGTTGGAGACCCTCTTCCCAGAATGTGGTGGTGGCTTTGAGAATACTGGCAGGGACCGACGCACTTTAGGTGTAAGTAATTCCAAAAGTGTAGTGAATCTGATATGAAGCGTTATAAGTGTGCAAAATATTTGTAAATATAAGCATTCACTCGTGTGTAAACGACCAGAATACACACACACACACACACACACACACACACACACACACACATATATATATATATATATATATATATATATATATATATATATATATATATACATACATACTACGTGATGTGTGTGTGTTGCGTGTTTGGTTATGTTGCGGGGGTTTCCCATGTTTTGAGATAGAAGAGTAAATATAATTACTAATTAGTAATAATTACCGATCAGTAATTATTAGATTTGTGGCTACCACTGATAAAAGCGACGCTAAGAACAAACCCAACGATAACAATAAAAGTGAAGCAAGCTTGGAAAAGAGAGGCCAAAGTTCCCTGCCGTCTCCCAGACCATTTTTAGGAAAACTTTCCCATCAAAAAGACGGAACCGACATCGACGTTGTTATTGTCTGAAGTAGGCGCAATAGCTATCATATCCTGTGCGTGATTGTGCTTGATTGCTGGCAAAGTGTGCGCGTGTGCAATATCGTTGTATTGGCTTGCGATGTACAACCCTCAACGCTTGCAAGTCATTTGCTTGCAAGACCGCAAGGTTTTATCGTGTAGGTGCATTCCGCTGCGACCTTACGATTGTGTTTACTCTGCCGCATTCCAGTTGGCTGGAGTTCGTTTGGTGTAACTTATTCTGTCGCGTCAAAAGCTACGTTTTAGCCATTTTTGTCGTGGTGGGACATGTTTCTTGCTTACGTGTTGATAGACTTATCTAAAAAAAAAAATCAATGCGATTTTTTTAGTCATTCTATCTGTATGTCTGTTGGTATCACTTTTTAGGTATGTATGTGTGTATTATGATATACACGAAGATAGACTGACAGGTAGGAAGGCAAGGTAAATTTTACTCCACTTGCTCTCTATTGCAGGGAAGGTGACAAGTCAGTTCTCGGTAGTCTGATTATGCAAAGGTCAGGATTATCGGAAGTCATGGTTACTAAACTGAGTAACTGTAAAAAAGAAAAAAAAAAGTATGTAAAGCTTCCGGATAACAGATTTTATGTAAAAACAGACTTTAGAATGGAAACCAAAACTGTCCTTAAAATTCCTCAGAGACTGCTCGTAAGAGTTTGTGATTATGCATTAACATTCGTGTTTCCTTTGGCATGTTATTTATGTATATAGTATTCCTTTTTTATATAAACAGGATGAATTGCTGTAATCTGTGAATTAGAGAAATAAATATTATTTACAGAACCATAGCTTACGTGATGATGGGACTAGGAACCTCATCTCAATTATATATTAATACTTAGAAACTTGAAACGGAAATCAGGATTCTGATGTGAATTGTAGTGGATCACTAGATGTAACTCATATTCCTTAACTAGCAACAGTCCTACTAGTATTATAAGTCCGTTGTTAAATATGTGATTTAAGGATTTAAATTATAAACTAATTCTTTTGTGAGGTTTATTAAAAAGAAATAGAGCCAGTCGAATAGATGGTGAATGGCGAATTTGCTTATTCATGTAATGACGTCAACGACATATATCTGTTCATACAATTCGGATGGTGAATAATTATTCAGAAGACAGGGGACGGAAAGGAGCTGAATGAAACGCATTAAAAGAATGTATGACGGGGCAGACTCATGTCCTACATGACGTTATCCCTCAAGGTCTTGAGCGTTTAGAAGGTCTTTAGAACTGAACCGATTTTTTACGCCATGGCTGTTGTTTCTTTTGCAAGTGCTGAGGTTGCAGTGACTGCTGCTGCTACTGCTGCTGCTGCTGCTGCTGTTACTGAAGCTGTCAAAGTTGCCACTGCTGCTTTTAGTCCGTTAATGCTGCTGATGTAGTTTCTGCTAGTGATGCTCATATTATCCACCTACATCACACATCAAGGTCGTGCAAACCAGTCATAGGTAGTCAAGTGGCAGAGCAAGTCTGCGTAAACGGCTACTGTCTGTTGGCTGTGCATATGCAACTGGGCAGTAAGGTCTACTTTCCTTGGTTTCCACCCGAGGCCTTTTTCTTTATGGGCGTCAGCTTGGACAGGTAAGTACGAGCCAGAGTCAGAGTGCGCGAGGTCATATAGTGCACTGTTATGGTAAATATCAAACTGATATCTTTTGGTTTTTATTACTTTATTGATTCGGTCATTGATCTTACGAAGATGGAAGTAATGCATATTTTTATTATACTTTTATTTTACATTTCTCATGCGGGTCACAAGAATTTCTTGATCTAACCAAGATCTTTGTGATACCAAGAAAAGAATTAGAAGGAAATAAATGGGAAAATTGCAAGAGTGAAGAAAAAACGTGAGAGGGTAGAACATTCGAAAACTTATCAGTGGAGTTTATTTACGTGCATGATAATTTTTTATAGGAAATCTCATTTTACATTTGCTCTTTTTGTAGATTCATAATGTTTGAACTCTGGGCTTATTTTAAAATTCCAGTTTCTTGGCACGAGCTGGTTTTACTTCGGGAATTTTACTTTTGCACAACTTTCTGCATCAATGCACACGCGCTCGCTCGCACACGTACACACGCATATATATATATATATATATATATATATATATATTATATATATATATATATATATATAAAGAGAGAGAGAGAGAGAGAGAGATCACATGTAACAGTGCTTCGGAAATTTGACCAACGTCCCGTGAAGGCAACGTTAGTCTGCTCATATATTACATATATAAAAAAGTAAAAGAATCAATTAAGAATCGTTCAGTCAACAAAAAATACCCTTGAGTTCCCAGCGGACGGATCTGCAACCTTTTATAATTGCGATTTAAAACTGACTTCGTTTTCGACGCTGCGATTTCGGCGAGATACTTCCGCCCCAGGGGTGGGGTTTGAGGGCGTTAGGGTGTTGAGGGGAATGTTTGAAGGTGGTCAGTTCTCTTGGAGCATAGTACACATTGTATGTGTTGGCTCTTCTGGGTCGCTTTGGTTGAAAGAGCCTGCTCAGGGCTTTTGTTCGGAATGAGTGTATAGCTCACAGACTTACGCCCGTGCACGTGCGCGCGCACAGGTTCAGTATTATGATAAATATATATCGGACAAATAGAGGATATATTTTCGGCTTCAAAAGAAGTGTGTGTGTGTGAGAGAGAGAGAGAGAGAGAGAGAGAGAGAGATGAGTAAGAATAATTGTTTGATCTAACTGTTGTTGTACTATGTTATCATTATTATTATTAGGTTATTTTATATTTAATTTTATTTTATGTATTTATTAATTTTTTTCTATTACATTCACCCTATTCGTCTGGGTGGTTTTTATAGTGTGGGGTTCCGGGTTGCATCCTGCCTCCTTAGGAGTCCATCTCTAGTAGCACACTTCTGCATGAGTCCTGGAACTACTTCAGCACCTAGTGTTTCCAGGTTCCTTTTCAGGGATCTTGGGATCGTGCCTAGTGTCCCTATGATTATGGGTACAGTTCCCAGTGGCATATCCCAAATCCTTCTTATTTCTATTTTCAGGTCTTGATACCTATCAGTGTTTTATCTTCCTTTCTCATCTAATTATTATTATTATTATTATTATTATTATTATTATTATTATTATTATTATTATTATTATTACTCAAAAACAAACCCCTATTCGCATGGAACAAGCTTTCAGGGGCCATTGACTTGAAATTAAACTGGGAAGAATTCTCATGGATTACCAATTTTCCGTGTAATTGTGTGGCTTCATAGTGTGAAAGTTTGTAACGTTAATGTGTGTTGTGTTTCCGTTCTTTCTGGCATCAATGACCGTTGTTAGTTATGACACCAACTTGCATTTTAAAGTCAGGCAATCGATTGCCTCAGCACAGTATATCTTGGAATAATCTAGCATTGTCATCAAGTGTTGCTAATGATTGTCTGAATTTTCATAAGAATTTTGCTTGTTTCTTAATAATTGTTTACATGAAAAATTTCAGCTAATCAGGTGTATACAAAATAATGGAAAATGTATTGATGACGCAAATATTGCAGCATTCATTGCTGTTTACATTATACGTTTTCAAATTTGGTTTTAGATATGAATTACACTTTGTTTGAATTGAAATGCAGACGTTTGTTTGTCCTTACAGGTAGTGTGTAGTCTTGTCCCATTCATTCATATTTGGGATGTTGGAGAAGAGTATACTAACATCCGTCAAATTCAGAACATAGACCTCTTCCGGGGTAGGTTAGGGTTTATCTCAGATTTCTCCTCATGAACCTACTTTTACTCTCGTTTCACGGTTTTGCTAAGAGTAATATGGCGTCTGGTAACTGATACATAAAAGAAGGACAGGCTTAGTTAACATTACAGAGGTGATAAGAGAGTCATGATTGGAATGGTATGGACATGTGTTGAGGATGGATGACAAGGAGGGAGTGAAGAGGGCTTGGGAGGAACCTGTTGGAGGAAGAAGATCCAGAGGGAGACAGAGAATTAGATGGCGAGATAAAGTGAAGGAAGATATGGAGAAAAGAGGTTTGATGGAGAATGATGCCTTTGATAGAAGGCAGTTGAGAAAGCGCATCAGGCAACCGACCCCTTAATGCAAGGATAACGGTTGGAAAGAAGAAGAAGAAGAAGAAGAACTGGTACATAACAATATCTTAAGATACGGCTCTGGTTGAACCTTTTCTCATATTGAATAATCGTCAGTTGCTGCATTTCCTCGCAGCTTTTCATGTGCAGATCGACGGACTGGACAGCTGAAAGCCCTTTTCTATCTCAGGAGCGAATAATGACTAAAGAAGACTAGAAGAGAATCCTGTCCAGAAGGGAGGACTAGACTTGATTGCATCTTTAAAGAACTTGAAATTTCGTCTTTCAAGTCATTATTTCCCAATCATGTTGTACATATTTTTATGAATATGATTTTTTTTTGTAATTACTGGATATCTATGAACATAAATAGTTATTGAGGCTTACAACACTTTGCTTTAATTTTTGGTGGTTGTCATAGCCTTTTCTGGAGACCTACGAAACCTTATAGCATTGCACTGAACATGAATATGATGTTAGAAATCCAACCTGTTGAATTTGACAATTGCCCTCAAAAACTTGTGGGAAGGAGTAACCTTACAGAGCCGAACTATTGAGTTACAGATCGCAAGGTATAATCATAATCGATTATCGTCAAGTTTGGTTTTTCTTTGCGTAAGTACTTAATTCATTAGGATATTCTTTTGTTGTTTTTGGAAACCAGACTTCGCATATTCACTTTATTCTGCTTGTTTGTGATACATTATTCGTAAATGATGGTGTGTTTTTTCCCTCTTGCTGTTATTGTAGCATTTGGCTGAAATGAAGTGTTAACATTCATTTGTAATTGCGATAGATTTTACTGATTATTGTTTCATTTTGATGCAAAAAAAAATTTTTGATTTATTGTAAATTAAATTTGGTTTTAGGTATGAATTAGTTTTTTTATCTCAACTTTTTTTTATCTCAAAATCTGTTAGGACGTACATTTTGAACAAATTGTTAACCAGGTCAGATTGTGTGTTCTACTATGTCGACATATATTTGTTTATACATTTGGAATTGATTAAGTCAACTGCCTCGTCAAATGAATCGAAAATAATAGGTATGAAATACCGGTAGGTAAAAGAAATTATTTTAAAAATTGACCGGTTGTTTTTAGCGTTGCCAAAACATAAGTTGCACACGGTATTTGCACAACCACTGGATTGAGTAGGCCTAAGCTTTACTTTTTGGGTTTATTGAACACTGGGACAGCACCATACATAAGTAGTGAGGGACCTCTCTGCCTTTTGGGGAAAGTGGAAGGGAAGCATTTAAGTGATGGTGGAAAATGAAAGAAAATACTTATGGGGATCATAAGTTTTCCTTTGTTATAAGTAAACAAGAACCTTTCATTTGAGCGTTGTCGTCGTGATGCCAGTCATTTTTTTCATAATATCATGGGTCCCTAAAATGAAATTTTGCTCTCATTTTTTCCCGTTGGTGGCTGCGTCTTTGCTCTTTACTTATCGAGTTTCCTTTTTTTCATCAGGTTACAGTTTGGTGTCGATGACGTCATCATAATACAGGCGCTATCACTGCAGGCAATGGTGAGTATAGTTTATTTTTTGTTCAGCAGTATTTGAGGTACCTTTCATTCACTCCTATTTATTTATTTATTTGATTTCGGAAGTTTCTGTAAACATTATCAGGCATTGTCTTTTAATCGTGTCTTGAAATACATTGTATGAGTTGCTGATTTGATATCTTTAGCCATTAGCTTGCTTTCTTTTTGAATCATTCTAATGTTGTCTAAAGAGTAAATTGTGTTACAAAAGCCCGGATGTTTTCGTTTTTGTATGTAGAGATACAGTTTTGACGTGTGCCTGATTGTATGTTTTAGGGAATGGGTTATATGAATGTTTAACGGGGTTAAACATTCATATAACCCATAACTAAGAACTGTACTTGGGAAAATAAAATAATTAGAAGTTAGAAAGATTTGGGTTAGACCTAGCAGCACCGTCCATTAAAATTATCCACATTCCGGTTTGGAAGTAGATGTGGAAATGGGGCGCTTGGAGGGACCACGCTGTCGAATATGATTCAGCATCCAAATTCCGGTTTACCTTCACGGGCTTTTTTTTTTTTTTTTTTTTTTTTTTTTCCGGACAAATTTATAATGGGTGTTAGCATCTGGGTGGTCGGTGACTGACGGCCTCTCGTACACGCGGCGTGTACATTTTTATATTTTAAATGAGACTTGATTTTCTGACGGATACCCCACATTATTGACTCTGACTTCTAGGCAGCAATTATTGTCCATGGAATGCTAGAGGTCATGTAGAAGATTCGAATACTACGCAGTATCCAGAGAATTGTGCAGATAAAAAACAAAGGTGTTCACTGGATGCTGGTTGTTCGTAGAGCTGGGGGGTCGGGGTGTTGTGTTTTACCTGGATGGCTTTACTTACACTCTTAAAAATTGTATACACACATACATACATATGTATATCCATACATATATAATTTATATATATGACTGGTAAAAATGTTCTGTTACAACGGAATTCCATGAAATGAAAGGAGCCTATAAAAACCCAAAAATATAGAAATTAAGTACTATATTTCAGAGACTGCTGTCTCTCTCCTCAGGTAGGCAATGAGATATAGTACTTACTTTCTACATTTTGGCGTTTTTATGGACTCCTTTTATTAGATTAAATACATAAAAATACACATGATATTTTGCGATTTTTAAATAGCTGAATAAATCACCACAAGCTGTCTAGTTAGAAAATGTTCTATCGATGATTTCACGTAAGCTGTCAAATGTGTCTTGAATTTCGTGTCTGTATCCTTGACTGCATATTTGTGACATTGCGCGTATTATAGATATGCTGTGAATGTGCCATTTGCTGTCGAGAATTTTAAGTCATTCATGAAGTCTCGGTGTCTCATGTTTTGGTTCTTCATGTTTTAGTGCCTCTCTGTAGTCTGTGTATAGAGAGAAAACTAAAGGCTTAACTATTCAAGTATATAATGACTTCGTCGTAAAAAATTTTTTCGACAAGCTCATTTCAGTATAGACTTATAAACTCGAAAGAATTTATCATTAAATTTCCCATCACACTCGTCTATATATAGCCGACACACACACACAACACACCACACACACACACACACCACACACACACACACACACCACCACATATATATATATATATATATATATATTTATAATATATAGATATATATTTATATATATATATAATATATATAGTATATATATATAATATATCTATACATATATGTATATAGGTATGGTATAAATAGGTATGTATGTATGTATGTATATATATATATATTATATATATATATATATCCTATATATATATATATGTATATATATATATATATATATATATATATATATATGTATATATATATATATATATATATATTAGGTATGTATAAATAGGTATGTATATATGTATATATATATATATATATATATATATATATATATATATATAAATATATATCGAGCTACAAATGTCCTTTAATATCTAATTCGCTCCACCTTGGAATTAATATATTTTCATATATGTTTGAACCGAATTTGGGAATTTATTCGGCGATAATAGAATTGCCGGCCGACGGGCACGAACCATCGACATCTTCCATTAAAACACTCTGGTTTGAAGCTGAGGACTATATTTCGGTGGACTAACTTCCACCCTTGCTAAGGGTGGAAGCTCATCCAACAAAAATATAGTCCTTAGCTTCAAAACCAGAGTGTTTTTTAACGGGGCTTTCACTAGAGACGTATCCTATTTAACAGAAGAATTATTTACACACACACACACACACACACACACACACACACTATATATATATATATATATATATATATATATATATATATATATATATATATATATATAGATATACATATGTAATATACATTTGTGTGTGTGACTGTGCGCGTGCGCGAGCAAGGAATATTATTGAGAACGGCCAGCGTAGCATTTTTAGTATATAAAGCAAAATTCCGACATTATCAAGTCTCATCCTAGTCCCCTAAAATTATAAATTAGATATACAAATTAGAAAAAAAAAACTTCGTTAAACCAATGTACGCATAAAGTTTATAATTGTTAAAATAATTTGAAATTCTTGCAAAAAAAAAAAAAAAAAGGATGAAATGAGAACTTTTAAAAGCCCAGCAGACCTTTACGTACTTTGTTGGGGGAGCTCAAAAGCAGAGTGACATCATCCCATTTGGAAGAAAAGACTTGGACTTGAGTTATATACAAAACAGTGGAATGAAGGAGCAGGCGGCTTAAAAGTTAACCATTCCAGAATGGGGAGCGAGGAACTTTTTGGGTGTTTGGACAACAATATGAAAATCAGTAATGAAAACAACATTTTACATTTCTTGCCATGGTCATTTTATATATATATATATATATATATATATATATATATGATATATATATGTATGTATGTATGTATGTATACATATTATATATATATTTATATATATATATGTTTGTATATATATATATATATATATATATATATATATATATATCTATACATATTGTGTGTGTATGTGTGTGTGTGTGTGTAGCCTTCAGGAGATGACTCACTGGCAGATCCTCTTTTCTCAAACTCCTTATAGAGAAGACATTTGAGAAGCTGTTCTCAGCATCAACAACGACTGCGAGAGCGGAAGACATGCATTTTCTAGGCCGTGCAACAACTGCTTGTGTCGCGTCCTTGTGTGTCGTTTTTTATCGTTATTACTTTGTGAATTGTAAGTGAATATGAAAAGCAGTCCTGTTCAACAGTGTCTTGAATCACGACAAGTCAAGAAATGAATAGGAAAGGAGAAAAAGAGGTGCCGGATGTTTGGAAAGGTACCTGGGATTTTGACATACGGTCTCTGTCTAGACGACCTTGCTAAGGTCGCTGATATTTTTTTAGCCTTTTTTTATCATTATTATTTACGGCCTTTTTTCGTACTTCCGTTCCATACTCTGTTTTATTTTGTGATATTATTTCGCCCGTTTTCTATCTATATATTCCCCCATTATGAAAGATTTTTATATAATTTTTATGATTTTAAAGTTATATACATCCTGTAAGGATTATATTTCAGCTTCCATTCGTGCGGCCGTCGTGTCACTGTTCCGAATTTCATTTGCAAGTAATGTGCAATTTTGAAAACGAAGGTTTGTTCTGACGACATTGTAACTTGATTTTTTACCTTTATTTTTTTTTACGAATTTTCGTATACCAATCTCATTTTATTATTTACATATATATATATTATATATATATATATATATATATATATCTATACACATAAATTTTATAATAGTTCACAGACTATTCCTAGTGTTCCTTTTTTTTATTATTATCAGCAGACTTTATGATGGTTGTAATTACGTACATTATGGCATGATGGCATTTTATTGATCTTATTTCCGAATATCTCTCTCTATTTCTCTCTTTCTCTCTCTCGTTAATGTATCGTATTACGTAAAATATAAACAGCTGTGTATTAATTGTATAAAATTGTTGAGACAAACTTTTCCTGAATGAGAATGTCAGCTGGACGCATTGTGAGTTGGTATAGAAAAATCGAAACGAGAGAGAGAGAGAGAGAGAGAGAGAGAGAGAGAGAGAGAGAGAGAAATGTGATCTTTCCATAGACAAGCCAACCGCCATTCGTTGGCATTTCATGAAGAAATAGCCGAGTCTGTTGTAGCCCTTATAGTTTTTTCTTTCCCTCGCCCTACCTACCCTGTATACAGAAGGTTCCACCACTCTCCCTTTCCTAAAATGGCATGAGCTCCTTGTTGGCACAACTGTTGACACCTATTTTCGCGCAAGGTCATCGTAAGTGACATAATTTTAGCATTCTTCTGTGTGTGTGTGTGTGTGTGTTGCAGATACCTTAGAAAGAGCGGCCTACAGTACCATTCTTCTTTCGCTCTCTCTCTCTCTCTCTCCCCATATCTCTGAGGTTGTACTGCACGATTAGCAGTAATGTAAACCTTTTTTAGTCATGTAAGGTCAGAAAGCCTTGATCGGGGTCCATTTTGGAAAGGTTCATAATGGAGCCGTGATTACGGGTAAGGTCGGCAGCTTGGACGCCGAGTTCAAAGGGAAGGGATCTGGTCAGATTTGATGTGCTCTCTCTTCTACTCTCATTTGTTTTGATTAATTATTGATCAGTTTGGTTTGCGACTAGTTTTTGTTTATTTTGTATACACACACATACACACACACACACACATATATATATATATATATGTATATATATATATATATATTATATATATATATATATATATATATACTCGTAGATGCGTGTGTGTGTATGTGTGTGTGATTTTTTTATCACATCACCGTAACACTACATATGCAAGCATTAAGCTACAAATCTTTAGTATCCAATTCGCGCGCTCGTGTATGTATATATATAAAAATATATATATATATATAGTATATATATATATATATAATATATACTATATAATATTTATATAATATATATATATATGTGTGTGTGTGTGTGTTTGAGTGTGTGTACTAGTATATATATACGTGTGTGTGTATGTTTCATACCCTCACAGTTGGCCATTAAGCCAGCCCTTACTTTTTTCGTTGCATAAAGAGTATAACTAAGTCCATAGTTTCTACACGGTTTGTGTTATAACTTACACGTGTGTCTATGAATTATGCATGTATACATATCATGCACACAAAATATATACAGTTCATACAAGTAACCAACTTTTTACAAACATGCATAAATTGGACATTGGTGTATACTCGCATATGTATTTATATGTATAGTATTTTATACCCATGTTTATATAGTTTACATATACACTTGTTTGGTTACTTGCTCTCAACCATATCATCCTTATGCGTATGAATTCCACACGTGACCTGAATTATGTATACACGTATACCTGAGTAATTAAGTACAGTTGAGACTTAATTTTATCTGTTGTGCAATTCCAGCTGTGTAAATCTGTGCTTATTGTTGAGAACTTCTTTTTTTTTTTTGCTGAACAACTTTTGCTGGTAGATCCTAAAATCACGCACTAATAAAAGCAAATACACGTGTTTTTTTATTGTATTATTTTATAACTTATACTTTAATAATGCAAACCTCGCTTTTGCTTGCCAGTAACGCACATTATCGTTTGATTGTATTGTCTAATATCGCCATTTTCATTATGGTAACTTATGACGTTGTTTTAATGATTGACATTATTATTATTTTTGTTGGTGATATTATTACTGTTATTAGGCTACAGCTACTATAGTTTTGTCATCCTTGAAGGGGTTGGCTTTCAAGCCATGGAATTCATCGAACTTCCCCTTGGAAATTATATTATTCTCTTGAGAGAGAGAGAGAGAGAGAGAGAGAGAGAGAGAGAGAGAGAGAGAGAGAGAGAGAGAACGGCCGAAATCAGTGATTAGGAACCGTGCGGACTGTGTAAATGACATCCGCCTGCTCCAGTTCTTCGAATCGAAAGCCTTGGGGGACAATGCTGAGCTTTTCATTAAGCGTCGTTGCGGACGATGGCCAAGTAAAAGTAGCTGTTTATTGGGCTAGATTTCGCCATTTCTTCCAGCGATTCAGTCTTATTTTTTTCCCCAACGACTTTTTCTACTTCTGTGTATTGATAGCGTTTCATCATTATTTTATCATTGTAGTTTGTACAGGGATATTTTTTTTCCTATTTCTACTTTCGATGACAGGCGATACTTTGAGAATTACCAGCTGTATTATTATTATTATTATTATTATTATTATTATTATTATTATTATTATTATTATTATTATTATTGGTAGTAGTAGTAGTAATATTAGTATGCAAAGGCGACTATATTTTTTCTAATATTTATTAGAAGAAAGTGTGCTACGAGCACATTAGGATTTAAAACTCATCATCGATTTCTACTGAATGGAGACTGATTTTTTTTTGGGGGGTGGTCAAAATTTTAATACCAGTTAGAAATTTACCTACAGGCTTGCATGCATGCGAGTAAACACGCTGTGGACCCGTACACTATTAAGTAATTAATAAATACGTATAACGTGTAATGCAGTATGCATTCGTTTGTTTGTCTTGTAATTTTTCATTTTCATTTAAATTCTGTGTTTTGATTATTATTATTATTATTATTATTATTATTATTATTATTATTATTATTATTATTATTATTCTGTTGTTTGGATTATTATTATTATTATTATTATTATTATTATTATTATTATTAACATGAACACAACCATCCTTTACAGATTTAGTTTTTATCGTTTCTCAGTTTCACATCCTTTTACTTGTCTTTCATTGCTGTAAATTACAAATTACGTTTTATGTCATATTTACGTGACTTTCATCTGCCGAGGTCTTTCGGACTTAACGACCCTTTACTTAAGTACAGGGTCGTTAAGACCGAAAGATCTCGGCAGATCTTGTATTTTCATTTTCCTCCGTGGCATTAGCTTTATATATACATAGCATCACGTTTTATATATTTCGTGATCAAGTTATTAATATATATATATATATATATATATATATATATATATATATATATATATATATATATATATTGAGAGAGAGAGAGAATGTTTGTAGGTTCATGCGTATGTGTTGGCAGTTGTGATGGCAGTAGCCTTGTGGAAAGGAGCGAAAAGTTGTGACCGTGTAAGAAACTGCCCAAATGTCTGGAGTTCATCCGTCTGGTGTCACCATTTCAACACATTCATGCCAGCGACATATCGAGAGAGAGAGAGAGAGAGAGAGAGAGAGAGAGAGAGAGAGAGAGAGAGAGAGAGAGTCTTCTTAGCCAGAAAGATATTTCATGTAGGACAAAAAAAATTGAAATCGTTTTGCAACAAGAGCCTAATCAGCCTTGACTGCGTAATAGCGATCTGGAAGCATTGCGTTAGAGAACGCGTCAACTCATTCTTAAATGTTAAAGAGTCTGTTCTTCTTGTTTATAGTGTCATGTTTATGGAGAAGAACTTTAATGAGTATAAGATAGCGTATAATGAAACTGGTGCGCCAACATCTAATATTTTTGCAGCGTTAAGTTATAAAAGTCCTCAGCTTATCAGCAGAAATCAAATGGGTTGACATTTGTTCTGTGAAAGTAGATCTCTTCACTGAAATTTATTCAAGTAATAAACGATGGATTAGTTGAACCGAGTTGCTGTAAACTTGAAATTTCAGAATTTGAATAACAGAGGAACTTGTCTTGAAAAGTATTCTTGTATTTTAGATCATTTCCATGTAGGGCTTGTGTAAAATCTTGTACAGCTTGATGAGTGTCAGTATTTCATCATAGATTAATGCAGGCTGTAACGTTGAATTTAGTGACTTGATAAACTCCTTAGCTACCTGATGAAGCCATTGAAGTTTTACTACTTTATGATCTGTATGTCTGTATATATAGCTTTCAGCGCTGTTGATTAAGTTTATTAAGATTTACCATATTTGTATTATGTATTAAGGACGGTAGTAAGTTGTTCCATCTTTCGCGGCTGTCTGCTTTTTCCTCCAAAACATTCTACAATTTCACATTCATGTGTCGTAGATGTACTCTCATTGCTTAATTTAAAATATTCAAGAAAAAGTAAACATTTGATATAAACCTCAAGTTTAAATAAAACTGAATATCAGATACAACCTAAAAGATGACGGTTATTATGGAATATACATAAATAAAAATTTTTTTGTTTTTTTGTATGTCCCTCGTCACGCACTAGTTCCAAGATATGTTTCCATCATATTGTCAACATCTGGCGATATTCCATAAGTAATTCTATTGAAAATTCACATGATTAATGTCTTATAAAGCAAGTGGACATTGTTTTGTGTTAGTCGTACAATTGCGCGCGCTCACAATCACACTATATATGTATTATTATTATTATATAATATATATATATATATATATATATATGTATTATTATTATTATTATTAATAGTACAACCTGAATTTAACAGACTTTTTTACTTATTAGCTCTAATATTATGATGTTTTTTGCTACGCTACCAGTTTAGACGTTATGCGTTTTCTGACAAATCTCTTAAATGAAATGGCAGCAGGTAATTGAAGGTATAGGAATTGTATGGAATTCCTGCCTGCTCTGGGTTATCCTGGAAATGTAACCTATCAGATACCGAACCCCCTGGATTCTGCTCAGTTAAAGTTCCTCGTTGGACGAGTGTGTTGCGTTCTCGCCTACTGATTTGGTAGTGAGATTTCGTGCCCCACTCTGCCAACGTGGAATCAGAGGAATTTATTTCTGGTGATTTGAAATTAATTTATCGATATAATGTCGTTCGGATCCCTCAATAAGCTGTAGGTCCCGTTGCTAAGTAACCAATTGGTTCCTGGCCACGTAAAGATATCTAATCCTTCGGGCCAGCCCAAGGAGAGCCGGTTAAATTAAGATATACTCAACTTCTGCTCAGTTAATGGGTTTAAATATTTATATAAATAATATATATATATTTATTTATTATTATTATATATATTAATATATATATTATTATTAATATAATATATATACATACCATATTATATTAAATATTATATAGATATATATATATATATATATATATTATATATACATACATATATATAAATTATTATATAACATACATACATGCATAAATATATTACGCATATATAAATGTGTGTGTGTGTGTGTGCGCGCGTCTGTGTTATGCCTTCTGTGAGGCTGTTTGTTGTAAGTGTGGGGCTGAATTTGTGTATGTGTATGAGAGAGAGAGAGAGAGAGAGAGAGAGAGAGTGAAAGTAAACGAGACCAATGGCCGGAGTGTGCTGCCATTTCCTGTTTCCTAAAGGTTAGTTGGGGCTCAGGCGGTGGTTTGGATAGTCGATGTTGAGATGTCGATTGAGATATGTAGGGCGGTGGCCAGGGTGGGGACGGGGCCTGTTTGGCTTAGATTCTGGGGGGGGGGGGGATAGGGTGGGTGGGCTCCCTGTTTCCCGCCCCGCTCCCCACCCCTGTCGTCTAAACTTGTTCCTGGAAGGTGGGGAACCCAGGTGACAGAGTCTACGGTGAAGTGTGTGTGTGTGTGAGAGAGAGAGAGAGAGAGAGAGAGAGAGAGAGAGAGAGAAGTTGAGTGATATGAGAAGTTTGTGCATGAAAAGAAGTAAAAATAGTTGATCAGAGCTATTGGGTGTCAAAAGTTTCCATGCCTGTGGTGAATTGATGTATTTCCACTGGCCTCTTTACAGGTTCCACTTGATATATATATATATATTTATATATATATTATATATATATATATATATATAGATATATATAATGCATGTTATCATTAGTAGGTAATTATACAGCTTTGTTTTGATTGTATAGTATACTTTATATCGTTAGGCCTAGTATTCCAGAGTCTTGCTCACCATATTTTCATATTTTGGCGACAAACTTCTATAACATAACGTGGTACGTGAAAGAGAGAGAGAGAGAGAGAGAGAGAGAGAGAGAGAGAGAGAGGGGGGGTGCTCTTTTGTTCCTGTGATTTTGGCGATGCAAAATGATAAAGGAAAAATAATTTTTTTTCGAGACCACATAAGACGTTTTTACTAACCTGAAAAAGTGAACGACCCCAGGGTCTTGTCCATAGATGTCTTCCTATAATGCTTAGATTTCTTCTTAAAATGCCTACGCTTCTGTGAATAATTTTATCAGTGGCACGACTTCCTTGCGTTTGAAAATAAATAGTTGCCACAAAATAAGATATTTTGTAGGTGAGGGTACACTGGGAAACTGTTCTTTAACTTTTTTTTTTGTTTCGTTTTCATCAAAATGATAATTTCGTTGTTCGAGAGGAAATGCTGTTTGGGAGGCTACGTTTTTATTATTTTTTTTTTCTTTTTCAATATAGAGTTTGCGCCTACCGTTGCAATTGTAGAACTTGAAAGCTTATTTGTGTGTACGGATGGTGATATTTTGTTTTTTGATGCAATGTTTAAATGAAGGCTTTCATCTTACGAATTGTTTTATTGCAATAGCAATATTGTAATAGGCAGTACTAAAAGTTCTTAGAACTACGGTAATGGTTGTTAGCTGAGGTAATTTTAGAACTGTGACCATTTCATTATGGAAGGAATCGAATTGGCACTGCGGACCTTCTGACATGCTTTTATGACAAAGATATTGTGTCATTTGACATAAGCTGCCCACTTGACTCTTATATTCCATTATTAACATGAATATCATCTGCTATGGGGGCTTTGATGCGTCTTCGTCCATTTCTTTCTTTTTAGAATTTTCATTAGTGTTGGATTGATTTTCAGTTATTTTTGTACAATTAGTTCAGTTGCAGACTTGAAAGTGTTTCCAATATTGAACCCCCTTTCTTTGTATAATCTCATTCCTTGTGAGTTCAAGAAACAGAGCGATCATATTTTTAAATGAAGGTTTTTGTGTCAAATGTCTTTAGTTTTAATGTTCCGGTGATTTTTTTTTTCTTTATAGAAGTCCGACAGAAGCAGCTTAATTATATTTGCACAACCCACACTCGAAGAAGAAGCCAGTTAAAGATGAGGTAAAATAAATAGTGGGGGTGGGGGAGGCTATAGACCAGTCTCTGATAAAGCAGGGAAAATGCAGGAACCCGGGAACACGGAAGTAGGGATAAGACAGTCAGAGCTTACGAGTAAACGGAAGTCAACAATCAGTACGGGAAAATATTTTGAATAGTCCTCTGGTTGAAAACAAACGAGTAACAAACTAAAGCTCATCGCAAACAAAGGAAAGTCTTCGAATAGAAGTGATTACACCTCCACCGCGTCATTACTTAATAACAAAGTCATTGCACCCATTTTGCGTGAAAGGAATTATTCAAGATTTACGCCAAGAGAAGCAGAGCTGTTCCGTAATTACGCTGTAATACTGTAATTATGGAGTCATAACGGATGTGGCCTCCCAATTGCAGTAAACATTGGCTGTGTGTGTGTAAAGAGATCATCATAGATTTTTTCAGGATATTTTTTATGATCGTTTATTCTTCCGCTTTTATGCTGCTTTTATCTCATATATCATGTATTGATGTGTAGCTTTATAATAATATACATTTGTAGATAATGTGCATATGAAATATTGTTTTATTTCTCTCTGATATTCCTGCAGAAGAGTGCGTTCATGAGTACAAAATAAAATTGTCACTGTCAGCATTGAGTTGATCCAAAAATATGAACGACAAAAAATGACAACTGAACAGACGAACGTACCTTGCCAGTTTCACATCTCTTGTGGTTGCTGCATTGTGACATGTGTCTCACATTTACAACCAGTATGCCACTATTAGTCAGGTGACTTTGGAGAAGAGGAATGAGAGAGAGAGAGAGAGAGAGAGAGAGAGAGAGAGAGAGAGATAATTAAAACGAGTTATCACCTCTAAGTGAAAATATATTCCATCAAATCATAGTTATAAATGGCGGGGTATTCCTTCTTCAACGGGTTCTCTCTCTCTCTCTCTCTCTCTCTCTCTCTCTCTCTCTCTCTCTCTCTCGCTCCTTCCCTCTCTTCCTCGTCGTCTTTTTTCCTTTCTCTCTCTCTCTCTCTCTCTCTCTCTCTCTCTCTTGTAATTAGAGTAAAATTTACTGCCAGTTTATCACCTCTTTTTTTTCCCATCATAGAAAGAATATAGATATCCTTTAAAAATGTTTTTGCAAGCATTTCGAGGTTTGTCTTAATATATTACTAAGTATGCAACGCTACAATGAAAGGTGCATCATCTTATGGTAGTTATTCAAGTTCGCGCTGCTGCAGTAAGACGAGATTGCAATTGGTAAAAAGTATGCACAAACGCAACATAATCGTGCCTTTGAATTGTCAGTTGCATAGCCAAGCGCACGTACATGCATATTGTGTCTTTTGTAAGTTTTGTTTTTCCGTGAAGCACTCATAGGTAATTATGAAGGTAAATACCAGCGCAACAGCACAAATGACTTGAGCATTGTAAGTAGGAAGTGTTTTTTTTTTTTTTTTTATTCAGTCTCGTTCCATTTTGTGAAAATTTCTGAATGTATTTATTTACGGTAGGAAGCACAATTACTATTATTGATTCTTTTATAACAAAAGGGAGCATGAATAGAAAATCTGAAAGATATATAGAACATTTCAAGACTCATATATCCATTCACTATTCGACATTTAACAATATTAGGAGCTGAATACTCGCATATCCAAAATAAAGTTGAGACCGCGCACATAAAGAAACATGTAGTGCTATGGGCTTTATCCTTATTTCAATCCCTCAGTGATACGGCTTAAGCTAACCAATCAAGACCTCAGATACTAGTACTTTTGCTAACACCGTTTCCTTATTTTTCTTTCGTTTTTTTATTTATTTTTGTTTTCGAGGGGCAAATGCGTTGGTCTTTCCTGGTCCTTTTAGCATATCACTGTGTTAATACTGAATTCAGTACCTTCCTAATTTTGTCCATGGGTGATTGTACACTTTGCCTTCCACTTCCAGATTTGGATCAATTGTTCGATTTATTTCTTATCTGCATAATGAAAAAAGAAATATAAAGATAGGTAGAACGCAAATGTATGTCATCATTTTGAAAATTCTTGGAAGGTGAAGGAAAAATGCTAGGTCCAGAACAAGTGTCTTAAATGAACTACTTACGAAACATTCTGAAAAACCAGCTGTTAGGTAACTGTAGAGTTGCCATAGTCAGAGCTGGCTTTACCTTTTACAAAAGGAAAAAGAAAAAGAAAAACAGGTTTTATTTGGCCTCTCGGGAATATTTGGCCGTTCAAAGTCCTTGTATGTTCTTTGCAATTTTAGTATTTTCTTGTGTGAACTCTCCAAGGCTAATACAAAATACTCCTTGCTTAAGAAATTAGTTGTCATACATTGCGAAATATACGGTTATTTTAACCTAAGCATAAAGAAAATATGGTTGAAAGGGACTGGGATTTGATCAGCTTGGGGCGCCTGTGCTCTGAATACTAATGAGATCTTGACTCGAGCGCCGGGCCACCGCTTCTCAATAGTTGCTCTGGTATTTTGACTCTGTAGTCGCTTTGACTTTTTTTTCTTTACTTCATTAAAAATGAAGTAGGTGAGGCCGTAGACTTACCAAACAGTAATAAATCTTAAGACGTTGGCTCGTGAGGCACCACAGATTATTGACAAGTTGACGTCCTTGGCGATCGTTGATATACATTTAGTTCATTGTAACATTGATGAATAAGAGGAAGTTGAATTCTCGAGGTACGTGCTATATTTGTCCCTAACGTTTGAGCCTGTGCCACGGGAGGTTGTAATTATACTCTTATCAAACTTACTAGGGGAAAGGTCAGCTCTATAGGGCGACGAGTATCGGTGCCCAAGAAAATACCAGATTAGTGAACAAGCAATCGTTCTTTTAGAACGAGGAGCTTTTTGACTTGAAGGACGTGAAGTCCAAAGGAAGACGAAAAGAAAAGTGGTTGATTGATATTTGGAATGTAAGTATGTTCCATATCCAGGTGCAATATGATGTTGACTGTTTGTTTTGATGAATTCTTGTAAAATATTTACCTTTCCTTTCAGAGGATTATTTTGAAGATCATTTGTTTAATCAGTCTTCAACAGCAATTATCCGTTTCCAATCACGGATATATAAAGATTTTAAAACAGTCTTTTAGAAAAGAAGGTTTAGGCCCATGTACCGGAAATGCTTTAATTTTTCTCCTTCAGCCTCCTGACGGCCAAGGATTTGTTAGCATGTTTTTGTACCGTCCGTTGGTACTGGTATGTAAATTTGTTCACAAACACACAATATAAGAGGCGGTGCCTCTATAAGGTGGTACCTTCGCCGTTTCATCAATTACTTAGGGATGGGTTTGGCAGCCCCCTGCCCTTATCCTGCCTGGGTGCTTTGGGCCGAATTCGTCCTAACCAGGGCCGTAACTGGTTCCAAAAAGTTAAACTAAATAATATGGGTGTTTTAACATTAAGCATCTGAAAGCAATTATGTGTCGTATGTATGGATGCCATGAAATATTCGGTGGACACGCTCACCCTAGCACATATAGAATTTGTCAATAGCTGTGCATTGTTGATTTTCAGTATAAATATATATATATATATATATATATATATATATATATATATTATATATATATATATATATATATATATATATATATATATATATATATATATACGTATGCATAAGTAAAGTGACGAGCACAATTTTCTTAGACATGAAACAAAGCACCTTAAATCCCTTGGAACTTTTCTGCCTTATATGTTAAAAAAATAATATACAAGAAAGGTAGGATTTCATTAATAGTTAAATGAATGATAAATAAATATATAAAATACTTTATAATATACCAAATGTTCTTTCAAAAAACTTATATAAATTTTCTTCAGAGGTTCAAAGAAAACTTCATGACACTGTTTTTAGGGGGTAATAATTCAATTTTTATTGCTCTTGACTTCGTAGGAGCGTGATATTTAACCATAATATTTATTATTTTTGGGGGAGACAGAGTATATATACTGTGTCCCCCCTAACTCAAACTTTGGGGGGGCGGGGCGGTCGGTGACGTGAGTTACGCCCCTGGTCTTAACTACCAGATGCCGAATTCACAGAGGCTCGGTGTGGTTTAATCTCTTTAACCGAACATATCTAATTCGTTCTGCTGTTTACAGGAATCGAACCTTGATCATCTCACTGGTGGAGAAAGTTATTACCACTAGGTCACGATGCTCAGCGCATTGTTACCTAAACATTTTGACCTAAGCTGGACTGTATTTTGTCTAGCGGCTGGATTTTGTGATATAATGATGTCGAAAGATTGTCTCCAGAATGACAATCATTCTGAATAGGTAACTTATCTTTTCAAGCAGACTTTCTAGTATACTTGATATGCTCTTATTCTGGTACCAATTTGTTAGTGAATTAGGAGCAAAACTCTAATTGCAGACGCTTTCATGGCAGTGATAGTAGAAGTTATGTTTTTTTTTTTTTTTTTTTTTTTTTTTTTTTTTTTTTTTTTTGTGTGTGTTTGTTAGCGGCGATGATTTTCACTCAAAATGTTTATCAAAAGCGTTGATATCGGTACCTTTCACCTCTGACGTAATATTTCAAAATGAGTTCATCGTTCAAGGTGCATTTGAACACAGACTGATAAGATAGACAATCTTCTTCGAAAGTCAAATAATTTGTTACTATATATTACAGGGTTTCACAGGAAGCGATTTGGCGCTCATGCTTGCTCACTGAACTGAAAAAGGCTTTTTTCGATTGATGTAGATATTATGTATTATATATATATTATTTGTAGGAGGGTCTATGTGGAATTCGTTTCAAGGATTTTTTTAGGCGTTCAGTCTAAGATAGATGTACTTCTGACATTATTATTATTATTATTTTTTTTTTTTTTTTTTGCTCTATCACAGTCCTCCAATTCGACTGGGTGTATTTATAGTGTGGGGTTCCGGGTTGCATCCTGCCTCCTTAGGAGCCATCACTTTTCTTACTATGTGTGCCCGTTTCTAGGATCACACTCTTCTGCATCAGTCCTGGAGCTACTTCAGCCTCTAGTTTTTCTAGATTCCTTTTCAGGGATCTTGGGATCGTGCCTAGTGCTTTTATGATTATGGGTACGATTTCCACTGGCATATCCCATATCCTTCTTATTTCTATTTTCAGATCTTGATACTTATCCATTTTTTCCCTCTCTTTCTCTTCAACTCTGGTGTCCCATGGTATTGCGACATCAATGAGTGATACTTTCTTCTTGACTTTGTCAATCAACGTCACGTCTGGTCTGTTTGCACGTATCACCCTATCCGTTCTGATACCATAGTCCCAGAGGATCTTTGCCTGATCGTTTTCTATCACTCCTTCAGGTTGGTGCTCGTACCACTTATTACTGCAAGGTAGCTGATGTTTTCTTGCACAGGCTCCAGTGGAGGGCTTTTGCCACTGAATCATGCCTCTTTTTGTACTGGTTCTGTGCAAGTGCCGGGCATTCACTTGCTATGTGGTTTATGGTTTCATTTTTCGTATTGCACTTCCTCATATTGGGAGAGATGTTATTTCCGTCTATCGTACTTTGAACATATCTGGTTCTTAGGGCCTGATCTTGTGCCGCTGTTATCATTCCTTCAGTTTCCTTCTTTAGCTCTCCCCTCTGTAGCCATTGCCAATTGTCATCGCTGGCTAGTTCTTTAGTCTGTCTCATGTATTGTCCGTGCATTGGTTTGTTGTGCCAGTCCTCTGTTCTTTTTCTGTCTTTCTCCTCTCTCTGTATATTTTCTGGGTCTTCGTCTACTTTTATTAGTCCTTCTTCCCATGCACTCTTTAGCCACTCGTCTTCACTGGTTTTCAGATATTTGCCCCAGCGCTCTGTTTTCGATGTTAACGCACCGTCCTCTATACTTAGTAAGTCCTCTCCCTCCTTCCTTTCGTGTTATGTATAGTCTGTCCGTATTTGCTCTTGGGTGTAGTGCTTTGTGTATTGTCATTTGTTTCCTGGTTTTTCTGATCTATGCTGCGGAGTTCTGCCTTCGTCCATTCCCACTATTCCTGCTCTGTATCTGATTACTGGCACTGCCCATGTGTTTTATGGCTTTTATCATATTTCCGGGGTTGAGTTTTGACTTGAGTACCGCCTTGAGTCTCTGCATATATTCTTTCCTGATCGTGTCCTTCATCTCTTGGTGTTTTATATCTCCTCCTTCCATTATTCCCAGGTATTTGTATCCTGTCTCATCTATGTATTTGATGTTGCTCCCATCTGGTAGCTTTATATTCCCTTCAGTCTCGTTACTTTGCCTTTTTGTAAGTTGACTAAGGCGCATTTTTCTATTCCAAACTCCATCCTGATGTCCCCAGATACAATCCTTACAGTCTGGATTAGGGTATCTATTTCCTTGATGCTCTTACCATACAGCTTGATGTCGTCCATGAACATCAGATGGTTGATTTTGTTGCCTCTTTTCTTGTGTTGGTACCCGGCATCCATCTTCTGTAGTACTTTTGTCAATGGGAGTCATGGCTACTACGAAGAGTTAGTGGGGACAGTGAGTCGCCCTGGAAGATCCCTCTCCTGATATTAACCTCTGCTAGTCTTATTCCTGAGCTTGTAAGTATTGTATTCCAGTTGCGCATTGTATTTTTGAGGAAGCTGATGGTATTTTCCTCTGCCCCATATATTTTCAGGCATTCTATTAGCCATGTGTGTGGTATCATGTCGAAGGCTTTCTTATAGTCTATCCATGCCATGCTTAGGTTGGTTTTCCTTCTCCTACTGTTCTTCATTACCATTTTGTCTATCAGGAGCTGGTCTTTTGTGCCCCTACACTTCCTTCTGCAGCCTTTTCTGTTGTGGGGGATGGTGTTTGTCTCCTCTAGGTAGTTGTATAGCCTTTCACTGATGATACCTGTTAGTAACTTCCACATTATTGGTAGGCACAGGTGATAGGCCTGTAGTTACTGGCTATATTTCCCTTACTCTTGTCTTTTTGTACTAAGGATGTTCTTCCTGTGGTCATCCATTTGGGTGCTTGGTGATTTGAGATACAATGCTGGAGTTGTTCTGCTATTCGTGTGTAGGGCCTTGAAGTTTTTGAGCCAGTATCCATGTGGACTTCATCGGACCTGGGGCTTTCCAGTTTGGCATTTTCTTTAGTTGGTGTCTGACTGTGTCTGTCGTGATTTCTGTGAATCTTTGTTTTATTCTCCCTGTTTCTTCTTCCTTGACTTCCTGGAGCCATGTTGCATGTTTGTTGTGATGATACCGGATTGCTCCATATGTTTTCCCAGAGTCTCTTACT
>NC_061110.1:76657752-76720252 GCF_015104395.2 Macrobrachium nipponense | reverse complement strand
AGACGGAGGATGTGTCATGCAAGAAATAAGTTGTGTCGCAGTTAGTACAATCAGCATATATTAGGAAGAGACAGATTACTGGTGATGTCACCTCTCTCTCTCTCTCTCTCTCTCTCTCTCTCTCTCTCTCTCTCTCTCTCTCTCTCAAACGAAAGTTACTTTCTTAATATGGATTTCGTTAATCCGAAACTTCAACAATAGTCCAGCATTCACGCAAGCAGATTCTCACACTTTATTCATTCATCATTTACTTATTCAAATTGAACCGGGTGTCAGCCTCAGGATTTAATTTGGGATACACTAAACGTTTAGACAACAAAATCATTGTTTTCCCATTCCTGTTGGAACTTTCGAGTGTCGCTGTTTTTTACAGGATGATATAATATTGGGAGATAGACACCGATGTGTTATTTCTAGAAATACTGTCTGGGATTGAATTTTACACTGACTCTGCAATTGAAATTTGTTATTTTAGCTGTCCTGCTATGATAGTCACAGTACTTTATTTTCAAGATTTTATGAACTTTGTAATAGCAATATTTTTACGAAACAATTTCATTATTTTGGCGCCAACGTATTAATAATTTGTTACACTTTTTATTTGTTTCTTTACATCGGGAATAAAAAAACAGCTTTTACTTATTCTGAGTAACTGTATGTGTATGTCTTATACACACACACACACACACCACACACATATATATATATATATATATATATATATATATATATATGTGTGTGTGTGTGTGTGTGTGTGTGTGTGTGTGTGTGTGTGTGTGTGTGTGTGTGTGTGTGTTTGTCTTTGTGTTTTTTTTTATTCTCTCGTCTCACTCGAACTCATCTAATTATAATCTAATACACGACTTGTACAAATCTGTAAGTGTAACATTATACGTTCACAGAGTAAATATGAACTTGGAATTATTAGAAAACGGAATTATTTCTGTGATTTATCTCTCCGGCACATTATGAGGATGGTTATCTGTACCCTTAAGGTCCCATATCTTTCCCAACGATTGAGGTTTTGTTTTCACACTGACATAATACATTGTAAAAATATAGTGATATACGTTGGCAAAATGTAGTAATATTCGTTGGCGAAATCCCTCGAAACTAGAAAAAATCATTTACTTCTGAATTGAACTTGTTAACACTGAAAATGCCGTTAAGCAGGCGTTAAATAATATTTTGTGAACAAGCTATTACTCAGTCTGCAAGCTTTACTCGTAGACAGTCCAAAGGTCACGTGAGCATTGTCGAGACTCATGTATGGAGGTTCGGCGTGTTTTATTTTTCATTTATTTATTTATTGCCATCGTCAGACATTTCCCATGACACTTGTGATCTGAAAACACCAAGTTTCTGAATATGCGATCAGAGTTAATTTGCATTTTTGTAATGGAAGACACTCGTACATCGTTAACAGATGTCATTGTTATTGTTTTTACGCTTTATGACAGTCATGCAGTTGCACTATACATTTACCATAATTCGTGAGTGAAACCAATGTGCGAACTCACTGTAATGAGCTTCCAACAGTTGCTCTCTCTCTCTCTCTCTCTCTCTCTCTCTCTCTCTCTCTCTCTCTCTCTCTCTCTCTCATTGCAACGCCCTTCATCGCGGATATTAGGGTTCCTTCAGAATCTCGTAAAGTCTTGCTAAACAATTCACAGTTTTATACCGTTGAAATTGGAGGCTAAAACTCGTGCATGCTCACGGACAAAATTTTTTTTTTAATATAATATAGTTTGTTTTTAAATCTTTTAATTTTGAAACAAATGTGAAGAGAGACATTTTGATGAGATGTCAAAGGATTTTTCCCTTACATTTGCTTTTACTAGGACATTTTTAGGTTCTAAGTTAGTTTCATTTTAAATTCAAGAAACGTTTTCAAAACATTATTTTCTTCCGTTTGCAATGCTGCCAAGTTGTTATAACTTATTCGTGTCTTTTCCATACTGTGATGAGTGACCTTATAACTATCAATGGAACACGTTGTAGCAATGAAGGTCCTTTTGGAATAGATTGTGTATATTGATAGCAAAGTGAAAGACCATGTAAGTCTTTAACTTTATATATTATATTATATATGATATATATATATATATATATATTATTTTAAAAGTGGCATATGCTTTCATTGTTTGTTCTCTCAACAAAATTTTGAATTTTCTGATCAGTGTCATCGACACATTGTTGTATGAAATCTAAATTTCCTTCTCACAAATAGATTATTATTCAATATTATTTTACTTTAAATTGTCATTTCATTTTGAACTTAGCATTATAATTTTCCTATTTTAATGCATTCCTTTCATTAGCAAATGTGTATTATTAGAGATGTTGGACCCCGCCAATATTTCCTACTTTTCGGGGGACCACAGTGTGGAATTGGGGTTTTGGGTAGGGCAAAACATAAAAAACACGAGAAATCAGAGGACCTTAGTCTCATTGAAAGTTCTCATCCCGGTTCAGGTTAGTTTATAAATGTTTTTAAAGTAATATCATGTGCTAGGGTAAAACCATCGTACCCTAGGTTAGGTTAGGTAAAGTGTGGTTGGTTAGTTCATTTGCTAACAAAACGAAAATCGGAAGCGTTCAAAGCATTATAGCTACATTGAAATAGAAAAATTATATTTTCAAGCCCAAAATATGATAAAGACTTAAAGTGAAATTTTACATTCTATTCTTATATGATTTGTAATTTAACTAATATCTGAGAGAGAGAGAGAGAGAGAGAGAGAGAGAGAGAGAGAGAGAGAGAGAGAGAGAGAGAGAGAGAGAAATGAATCTAGTTGCGTTACCGTTAAAATGTATCACATGCTTAATACTACGTTTTCTATATTGGGATAGAAAGAACACGGACGCTTGATTTACTTGAGTTATACATACAAATTACTGCCTTTGTCGTTATACGTTTTCTCTACCTTATGCCTTTTAATAGAAAATGGTATTGAGACAATTTTATGGGGTTCTATTAATTTACCAACTTGAGTTGCATTTGGTTAGAGCCGTACCTATCTATTATAAAGAGAAATAAAAATTATTAGTTACAAGCAATATGCAGATTTTGGGTTTGTTTACACTTTACCGGGCCAGTTGCTCCCTACTTTGTTTGTTGTTGTTTTGGTATCGCGACACCCAAATCCATCCGCCACGGTAAGTAGCCTTACTGTAACCCCTGTGGTTAGCGCGCGCAGCGCAACATTACCTCTTGCCAGAACATGCCGTGCCTGCCAAGAATCTTTAAATTTGCGGATAAGGCGCGAAGCGCCGTTCCGCCACGGCCTTTCTGACAGCACACATAAATCGATCGTCGCGGATATGTAGTAGCTCCCTACTTTGTTTGTTGTTGTTTTGGTATCGCCGCCATATGGTTTTGGTGTTCTTCCGCCGATTTTCGGTCGGCGGTCGAGTGGGCCCCGCTAATCTGTAAGTGCTCCCAGATTTTTTTGTTTGTGATCGAAGTCATTATATGATTTTGTATGAGACTTTTTTTATGTGATAGAAATCATTATAGTATACTGACGGATCTAAAGCATCTACTAATGGCGTTGGCTGTACAGTACCTACCATAGTAGTTCATGGCGATTGTTGGTATGTCTCGGTACAGTGTCTGACAATGGTTCTGTTTTTAGTGCGGAGCTGACAGCTTTAGCCAAATCTTTTGAGGTTAGATCTACCCGACATGGTTGTGCATTTTTTAAAATATTCGATGTGGATTTATGGCCATTGAAATCTGTCCAGTTCTGTTGGGTTCTTCTCCAAGTAGGTATCCCATGTAATGACCTTGTTGACCTAGTAGCAAGAGATTTGAAGACAAGAAACATCATTACATTCTACCACATTCCTCATACCGATATGAAAATGGTTATCCGATAAATGGCAAGCGTGTTGCCCATCGCGAGTGTTGGCCCACAAAAATTACAAGAAAATAAGGAAAAATGTCGATCATTGGCAATCAGCTATCACCCAAATCGTATAACAGAAATTATTCTATGACGCTTAAGAATGGGTCATACTGGCTTGACCCACAGGTTTCTTTTGGAGAGGGACTTCTTTATAATTCTCCCCTGACAGTTGAGCACAAGTTAGCAGATTCCCGTGAACACACTGTAGCACGCCAAAGACGTGTACTGCCTGGCAAGAATATTGGAGACCTAATAAGTCCTCGTATTGACTTCCGTAATCTTATGGGATGTTTGTACGACGTGTGTTTTTTAATAGATTTTGAGTCCGTTTGGTTTTATAGCAATCTAAAGCATTAAGACTTAAGTTTATTAGCTTTTAATATTATTTCTTTTTGATTAAAATACTTTTCATTTTTTATTATGATCATATCTTACATGAAGTTTTACTGAATAACGGTTTTTTTTTATATTTATAAATTCGTTTTATTCAGTCTTTCAAAGACTGACGTTATCACAATTCTAATGCAGCGCTGAATGACCCACTGGGTTCCAGAGCTTGGTGTTAAGCTTAAAACCATATTCCACTCCATTCTCTTTTATATATATATATATATATATATATATATATATATATATATATATATATATATATATGTGTGTGTGTGTGTGTGTGTGTGTGTGTGTGTGTGTGTGTGTGTCTGTGTGTCTGTGTGTATGTATGTATTTATGTATGTATGTATATATATATATATATATATATATATATATATATATATATATATATATATACACTAGTTGTGTAAGTATAGTTTAGTTTTATCCATCGATCATTGTATTCATCTGAAATATCCGCATAGATTATGTGCTTCTAGAATGCGTTTTTTTTTTTTTCTTTTTTGAGAGAGAGAGAGAGAGAGAGAGAGAGAGAGAGAGAGAGAGAGAGAGAGAGAGAGAACCTGACCTATCGCTAGGGATTTGTTGTTGATGTTGTGTTCCGATGCTTCTGTACTGCGTCTATACTTTTGAGTAGTATGTAGACTAAAACTTCAAGAGTTCAATTTCATTTCTTTATTGTTGTTTTAGGTAAAGTCAACCTTGTGCTGAGGGCCCTTGCTCCTTCAGCAGCCTGTAGCCCCTTTATACCTTGCAGTGCTCATCAGTAGACAGAATGTGTTACAGTATGGAAACTTAGTCAAGTGGAAGAGGACTGAGAATGAAAGGGAGGAAGAGTGCGAGAAAAAGACAGAAGGCGTTGAAAAGTCTTTGGCCTTTTCAGAAATGCTTTAGTGAGAGCTGATATGCTCCGAATCGTTTTCTTTTATGGCCAGGCCCTGCTCAACAGTCTCCGTTTTCTTTTTTATTGGGTAGTAAAGAAAATGATATTGAATTGAGTATTATTTCGGCACCATTTTCTTCATTTGGATCAGTAGCTTCTTTCAGTCTTACTGTGATATAATTTTTATATTTGCAAATCCTCCGAGCAGATTGTATGATTGTCATTCTCGGCTCGTAACTCTGTTGGCTTACTGGTGATGTTTTTATGTGATAAAATCAAATATAGTTTAGTTTCTTTTTTCCTTGTAAAGATAGACTTGTGATCGTTTCATAAATTTCCCTGATGCAGCCCACCACTGAAGGAAAGAAGTAAAAGGTTGAAGGTTAGCCGTTGGCTACCAGGAGAGAGAGCAAGGCCTGACCTTGAAGGAACAGGTTGACCCATTCAGAAAGAGGTAAAGTTTTGAGAATGAGAAAAATTAGCATTTGGGCGAAAATCATTATCTAGCAGCAATAGTGTGAAAAATGGCTCGTCTCCATAGAGTGAATGTGGGAAATGGTGGGTTGCCTGGAGTTATGTGGCCTTTTTAGAAAAATGTGGACTCTTTCGCATACATTTAGAGGTAGAATAAATATGCAAGAACGAAATCGAGAAGACGATTTGAGGAGTGAGTTGTTTTTTAAAGGAATCAGAATCAGTGCTTGAGAAGGGCTTGCAGTTTAATTTGTTCGTTATTCATTAGGAGGTAAGTTTTACGAGACTGTGTAGGTGTGTGTATGCGTGTGTGTCTGCCTGCCTGCCTGCCTGTGTGTGCTGGGCCGTTTTATCCATATGGCAAACATGGCGCATGCCTGGGCTAATTCCTTGAGGTGTCGCATTTTTTGGAAAAGCTTTACAAGGGAGGGGATACAAAGTTTATGGAATCTAGACAACCCTATGTTAGGTTAGGTTTAAAATTAGTTTTCTCCACTCTAATTGTCCCATGCTCTCATTGCCGGAAGTCCTTTTCAGGTAGTCCAAACTGTCGCGTTTCTGTCGCGTTTTTCTGTGATTTCCTGCGAAGTCCATATTTAGAGTTTTTCCAATCCCATGCCAAAGCAATATGTTGTGTGTGTGTGTGTGTGTGTGTGTGTGTGTGTGAGTGTGTGTTTTTAAAGCTTAGCCCACTTTCCACCTGTTGTGTACCAACTGTCTCTAGTACTTTCCACTTCGTAATACTGTTTCCTACTTTACTCTTAAGACTCTCTTAATTTTCTTCTCGTACCTACCTTAGTAGTTTATAGTTAGGTTACATAAATCAGTCAATTGATCTTCACGTGCTTATATTTCCGTTGCACGAAGGCAGGCATTCATTGCTCATAAGTATCGTCACACCCTAGTATTGGGACATTTTTATTTCATTGTAATTTAGCTCCTCGCCATTTCGTTTGATTTGCAGTTACTATTCAACCCTACTGGTCTCTCAGTCCCAGCTTTAGACTGAGTTCAGTGCGTCCCCAAAGCAACAGAAATGTTCTCCCTCTTCTAAAACATGCCAATCTGCCAGAACATGGATCTGTACTGTACTCTCTTCCTCATTTGGTATTCTAATGTATTTCGCTCGTCGGAAAATATCTTTATGAGATATTTTAGTATGTTCAAAAACGTCTAAAAAAATGAATGCTTAATTTTGAATATTTATATAGTAGTTAGGTTTTACTTTAAAGTCTGGCCATATGACGAATATATTTAATCATATCAATTGGGTACATTTTCCAACTTGCCCAGATTATGGTGGGTCAGGAAAGACTTCGTATTCGTGAGAACGGAAGAGGCTTGACAGTTGGAAATTGAACTTTCAGTTTCATAGACATCTGTAAGAGCAAGATAGAGGTGAAGAAATATTAAACGATGCATAAAATTTACTTGAACCTGCATTTTGTCATTTATAGATATCAACAAGAAAGACTCGAATATTTTTAACTTAGAAGCTTCTTGAGAAATGATGACTTCAGCATTCGTAACCAAGATAGAATTATGCGTCATTGAGTGACGTTACCTGTCAAGGAAAGATAAAATGAAAATAACTTAAATATGCGCGATAAAACACTTTATCTTCGATGATTTTTAGAACCCATCAAGGTAGTAGTTTCTCTCTCCTCTCTCTCTCTCTCTCTCTCTCTCTCTCTCTCTCTCTCTATTACCTATTCATTAATTATGATCTTCATCACTTTCATCGAGTTACTCATCTTCATCCTCTTCTGGGATCCATCCTAGGTATTGACCCCCAAGGGATTTAACCCAGTAAGTATCCACCTTTGCGACGTGTTTAGTACAAGCCAGTTGGGGACGACCGTAAAAACATAAACAAAAGACTATAAATATTATAAAGATAATGACTCCAAGATAAATTAGTCCTAGATAACGAACCCCCAAAACCCTTGGGGGGTCCCTCCCTAGGAAAAATCCCTTTAATGCCCTGAAGAACTCATGGTCCTGAGGACATGATGGAAATGACGAGATTTCGAAAAAAGCTTTTGCCCTTCGCAAGTGTCACCGTGAGGTAGGAAATAGGAAGACGCAAGGAAAACCCGTTTTCCAAGACGTAAAAGTCGAAAAAGTGCAACTTTTTTCTTCTTCTACTCCCGTGTGCTTGTAGGTGCTTTGGGTACATCTTGATACGGATATTACAGCCTTGATTTCAAGCATGATGTAAGTCTATGCCTTCGATACATTTCTCCAGTGTTTATTTCGATTCATTTTTCCATGTTCGCTTTGATTCGTTTCTCCAGCACTGCTGCTTTTGCTTTTTGTTTCATCAGCGTTCGTTTAGATCAATCCTCCGGTGGTAATTTTGTTTCATTGCTCCTGTGTTCATTTTCCGTAATTTTAACCGCGTTCTTGTCGATCATATCTCCTGCGTTCATTTCAATTCATTTCTCCGGTGCCCGTTTGGATTCATGTTATTTCTGACACTTTGATTAGTTCCTCGGGCGTTGTTTATTAGTCATTTCACTGCTCATTGTGATTCATTTCCCAGGTTCCTTTTTTTTATTAATTTTTCTGGTGTTTATTTCGATGAACTTCTCTGAAGATCATTTATATTCATTACTCCAACGTTCAGTTCAATACTCTGATTTTCGTTTCTATTCATTATTCCAATAGTTTCGATTTATATCTCCGATGACAGTTTTCATTTATTTCTCTGGTTTTCATTTAGATTCATTGGTATTTTTTTTTGTCCAAATCGTTACTCTGATATTGATATCGTTTAAATTCTCGAATTTCACCGACTCGTTTTAATTAGTTTCCACGGTGTGGGTTACGGCTCACTTATTCGGTAATTGTTGCGATTCATTTCTCTGTCGTTGTTTCGATTCATTCCTCCATTGTCGTTTCGATTCACGACTCGGTGTCGTTGTTTCGGTTCATGTCTCTGTTGTTGTTTCAACTCATTTCTGTTGTAATTGTTCGATACATTTCTCTGTCGCTGTTTCGAATCACTTCTCTAGTGATTGTTTCGACTCATTTGTCAGGTGGTTGTTTTGATTCTGACTCTTTTGCTGACATTCATTACGATTCCTTTTTTTCCCCATTTCAATAATAATTTTTCGTTAATAAAACTTTCGGTATAGGAGAGGGAAATGTGGAATTTATATATATATATATATATATATATATATATATATATATATATATATATTATACGCGTGTATGTTTGTGCCATTTAAAAATGTTCTGTTACAACAGAATTCCATCTTATAAAAGGAGCACATAAAATCACCGAAAATATAGAGAGAAAGTACTATATTTTTCTGTTTTTATGGGCTCCTTTTATTAGCTATATATGTATGTATGTATGTACTATGTATGTATGTATGTATGTATGTATGTATGTATACATACATACATATAATATCAATAACAACTACTTATTGCACTGAGCACCATGGCGAAGCCACGTCAAGTTGTCAATTTATGCAAACAAATGAAATGCTTATGTAAAGCAACTGTACCCAATTGTCTTTGAAATTGCGTTGTAACAAATACCATGGAAGGTGACTCCAAAATGAGTTCATTTAAACTCGGAGGTACCGCGCACACACGTAAACCAACAATGAAGCCTTCTTGGCAGGCAGCTGGTGACGAAGAAGGCCAATACTTAGATTAAAAACACAACTCTCTCAACAACAGCTCATCTTCGGTAATGAAAAAAAAAAAAGAAACCTGTTGCCTTCGCGCTTAGGTGTATTCTTTCAAACCGGACATGTTTCTTATGAATACTTATCAGTGCAAAGTCTCTCTCTCTCTCTCTCTCTCTCTCTCTCTCTCTCTCTCTCTCTCTCTCTCTCTCTGTCAATATATATATATATATATATATATATATATATATATATATATATATATATACATTATACAGAGAGAGAGAGAGAGAGAGAGAGAGAGAGAGAGAGAGAGAGACTTTGCACTGATAAGTATACATAAGAAATATGTCCGGCTCGAAAGAATACACCTAAGCGCGGAAAGCAACAGGCTTTTTTTTTTATTATTATTATTACCGAAGATTAGCTGTTGTTGAGAGAGAGTTGTGTTTTTAATCTACGTATTGGCCTTTTCCGTCACCATCCAAGAATGTTGCCTGTTAAGGCTTCATTGTTGGTTTATCTTAAAGTTTATGTCGATTTAGAATACAACTCTAAGAAGAATATTAGGAATCAGATGACAGGATGGAGGCAGAAATGACTGAAGTGCCATATAGCACAGATGAGATAATTAATTATCCAGGGGAGGTAGAGATGTCTTGGACATGACCTTAGCACCACTGCCCAAGGGGAATAGTGTGTGAAATTATTAAGAGGTTCCTGTGGCCGCCAGACTTAGAAGATGCACCCCTGCTGGGATGAGCTATGCGGAGGGAGGCTGGAAATGAGTGGAGACTGGTGGAAGATAAAGTACAGGAGTGGTACGATTGCTTAAATACACGGCTTTGGAGACTTAGATTACACACACACACAAATATATATATATATATATATATATATATATATATATATATATATATAATATACTCATTTACATATAAATATACATACATACTTACATACATACATACATACATATCGTCGACACCAAGTCGAAGTGGCGTATCTCAGTTTTTTAACTTTTTCAGGATCCCATCTAAAGTTTTTGAGTTAATATAATGTTACTGTTAACCGCTCGTTTAATCCCAAAGGTATTAAAAATAGAATTGGCATAGAGTTTTTCAAAAGAATGTAGTTTGTCTTAAGTGTAAAAAAAATGCCAAAATTCTACTCTTTCTTATGCTTATGGGGGGTGGTTGAAATAGATACGCCCTTTCGTCTTTTTACGAACAGTTTTTCAAATTCAAAACCCTTTTGTTACGCCTTAGTTGTATCCTTTAATTCCGTTAAGGGAAGGATCTGAATTTACAGAATACATTAGTTTCGCAAAAGATATTATTTATTTTCTCATGAGGATCCCCTTCCGTACCCTTCACATTGTCGTAGAAAGCACTATGTTGATTAATTCTTCACTGAGGGTTTTTTTTTTTTTTTTTTTTTTTTTTTTTTACGTCTTACGCTGCCAAAGGTGATGATAATGATGACAGAAGGCATGAGCTTATTTGTCTATTTCGATAAGCATATGAGCGCATTTGCCTGGTTCTGTTTCCTGATATAGACTGCTTTTAAATGATATAATAATCAGTATCATATATTGAATGAAACTGAGGGTTTTGGGATGTACTACAATTCTTAACTCTGATATGTTTTCTGTAATTATATATTTGAAGTGATTAATTTTTGTCAAAAGTGAATTCAGTAACAGGATATACATTCGCCTTCTTCAAGGTAATGAGAGTTGAGAGAGTATTTGAATATTCAAATAGAATAAAGATTGTTGTACTGGAAATGTATACTAAAATACTTCTCATAGTTCAGGCTGTTTATTAAACAATCATTGACTAAGTTGTTATATTTTGCTTGTATTATCGAAACTGAGTCCAATTTTCATTTTTACGCTGTTATCTTTAACAGTCGAATCTTTACCATTGCTCTCTATTCATATTTTTATAATCACATTTTTCTCATTTTGAGATATGTGACGCTTGCTTTTATTCTTACGATAAGTTTTCTTTATTATCTTAATCATTTCATCATGTTATCGTCGTGTATTCTGTCTCATTTTATCTTGAAGGTTTCGTTATTGTTGTTTTCACTTGACATTTACGTTGACATTCTGACTCTGCAAACTACCTTCGCTTCGCAACCGTTGCAGACACCACTCCACTTCTACGTCTATTTTTGTTTCCCCCTTTTTTTATATTTTTTTTATTTTACGTTATCAGGCGATGTTTTCTGGTGCATGTTAACCCGGTTGGAGAAGGCGAGACCCCCACGTGGGAGTTTGCTTGTGCTTTCAGTGTCTGGTGGCATTAGACATTATCACATTTTTTTACGATTTCTTCAATCTCTCTCTCTCTCTCTCTCTCTCTCTCTCTCTCTCTCTCTCTCTCTCTCTCTCTCTCTCGTTATCGTGATTTTCAAATACTGAAACCATTATCACTGTCTGTGCGTCGAATTTATTGGGTTCCTCTGGTTTAAAAGTGTCGTATGTTCCGGGAAAATAAAGTTGCGTATATTATATATATATATATATATATATATATATATATATATATATATATATATTATATATATATGTGTGTGTATGTTTGTGTACGAGCCATTTTTTAATGCGTTAATATTGATCGAGCGTCATAAGAATGTGAGATTTGTATATAAATTTTAATATTCTAAAGGGAAGAGTTAACTCACTAGTTTAAGCAATTTCTTGTTTCATCGCGGGTGTTAGTTAGTTAATTATAAGTTTATTTCTTTTGCCCTGCAAGAGTAACTCATATATAATTAACAAGCACTGGATGTCATGTTCCATAAGCGGAACTGCTATATACAGGGCTTCGTGCTTGCAGTCTGCTAGCGCGCTCTCATTTCTGTGCCGATGGACTGATTAGTTAACGCAAAACTACATTTATTGAAAGCTGAATAAATAGTTTTATACATTTAGCGTTTATCTATCAGTCCATCTATCTATTTTTTGACGAAAAGTTTGTCTCCCATAGAGGGGTGACGTCAGAATGTTGGAGCCTTCATGCTCGCTGCCAATGGCTAAGAATGAAGTTGCTAGCTTCTCCCCACATAGCTGATATTCGTTCACAGCAGAGTGTTCTGAAGAATGGCAGAAAGGGCCGAAAACAGGTCTTGTAGAAGTAGTAGTAGTTTACTAAATGAATATTTGACTTTTCTTCATCACTTTTCTCCACTACAGCGAGCATTCAGTCTCACTGAAGTAGAAGACTCCTTCGGCTTCCAGTGCTCTTTTGAAGGATTTAGTCAGAAAGAGGTGTAGCCGGTCAGTTGTACCCTGGTGATAAGTCAGCGATGCAGCCGTGCAAGCAGGTAATCTCGAATAACTGAGAGAGAGAGAGAGAGAGAGAGAGAGAGAGAGAGAGAGAGAGAGAGAGAGAGTGAGGGCGTGGTGGGTAAGATTGGGGGGGGGGGGGGGGGGGTGGGGGGGGGGGGGCAGGGCAGACACCAAACCAACCGCAGCGCTTATTACTTCTATCACATGTTTCTCTCACAATATACTTCTCATCATCAACGTCTGTTTTTAGTGAATGGGTCCTACTTGTGATTATTGCCGTGTTTACATTACTTGTGAGGAATAGCTTACTTACCTTTGTGTTTTATTTACGCACACACAGAACACACACTACACTATATATATATATATATATATATATATATATGTATATATATATATATATATATATCGAGCTACAATGTCCTTTAATATCTAATTTCCGCTCTACCCTTCGGAATTAATATATTTTCATATGTGCTTAAACCGAAGGGGAATTTTTTTTTTTTTCCCGATAATAGATTTTTTACCTGTACTTGGGCGCGAACGCAGGTACATTATAAATCCAGGAGCGTCAGTGGAGGCTATAACCACTCCACCACCGCGAGAAGCTTAAAGGTATATGTCGTCTCTCACCTCAAATACTTTCTCGCGCCTGAAGTATTCGTTGGTTTTTGGAGACAACATCACCCGCCCTCGATCCGGTAGTTTTAAGTAGCGCTTTTGACACACCTAGCATTTTACATAAGTCTATCACATTACCTGATTCATATACATAATATCGATCTACAATGTCCTTTAATTATCTAATTCGCTCTACCTCGGATTAATAATATTTTCATATATGCTTAAAACCGAAGGGAAATTTTTTTTTCTCTCGATAATAGATTTAACCTGTACTTTGGGGGGGGCGCGAACGCAGGTACATTATAAATCCAGGAGCGTCAGTGAAGCTATAACCACTCAACCACCGCGAGAGAGGCCCTTAAGGTAATGTCCGTCTCTCCACCTCAAAATACTTTCTCGCGCTGAAGTATTCGTTGGTTTGGAGACAACATCACCCGCCCTCGACTCCGGTAGTTAAGTACGCTTTTGACACACGTATCAGTTTTACATAGTCTATCACTTACCGTGATTCATATACATATACGAGCTACAATGTCCTTTAATATCTATTCGCTCTACCTCGGAATTAATATATTTTCTCATATATTGCTTACGAAGGGGAAATTTTTTTTCTCGATAATAGATTTACCCTGTACTTGGGGGCGCGACGCAGGTACATTATAAATCCATGAGCGTCAGTGGAAGCTATAACCACTCCAACCCCCACAGCGCGAGAGGCTTAAAGGTATAGTCGTCTTCTCACCTCAATACTTTCTCGCGCTGAAGTATTCGTTGGTTTGGAGACAACATCAACCCGCCTCGACTCCCGTAGTTAAGTAGCGCTTTTGACAACACGTAGCATTTTACATAAGTCTATCACATTACCGTGATTCATATACATATATCTATTTATCGAGAAAAAAAATTCCCCTTCGGTTAAGCATATAATGGAAAATATATTAATTCCGAGGTAGAGCGATTAGATTTTAAAAGGACATTGTATGCTCGATATATGTAATGAGATCACGGTAATGTTTATATGACTTATGTAAAATGCTACGTGTTGTCAAAAGCGCTACTTAACTACCGGAGTCGAGGCGGGTTGATGTTGTCTCCAAACAACGAATACTTCAGCGCGAGAAGTATTTGAGGTGAGAGACGACATATACCTTTTAAGCCTCCTCTCGCGGTGGTTGAGTGGTTATAGCTTCCACTACGCTCCTGGATTTATAATGTACCTGCGTTCGCGCCCAAGTACAGGTAATCTATTATCGTGAAAAAAATTCCCCCTTCGGTTAGCTTTATATGAAAAATATATTATTAATTCCGAGGTAGAGCGAATTAATATTAAAGGACATTGTAGCTCGATATCTGTATATGATCACGGTAATGTGATATGACTTATGTAAAATGCTACGTGTTGTCAAAAGCGCTACTTAACTACCGGAGTCGAGGCGGGTTGATGTTGTCTCCAAACCACGAATACTTCAGCGCGAGAAAGTATTTGAGGTGAGAGACGACATATACCTTTAAGCCTCTCGCGGTGGTTGAGTGGTTATAGCTTCCACTGACGCTCCTGGATTTATAATGTACCTGCGTTCGCGCCCAAGTACAGGTAAATCTATTATCGAGAAAAAAAAATTCCCTTCGGTTAAGCATATATGAAAATATATTAATTCCGAGGTAGAGCGAATTAGATATTAAAGGACATTGTAGCTCGATATATTTATGAATCACGGTAAGGTGCGATATATGACTTATATATATAATATAATATAATATGAAATAACGCAAGCGATTATAATTAATATATTACTTTATAGGGTCGAGATGTCAACTCCTAACCCAACGGACGCTATGTACCTTTCCAAAACTCGGACCAAAGTACATTCTTTGGTTGGCGAGCACAGGAAGGTACATGTTTTCCAGTGGTTGAATATTTTATATATATATATATATATATATTATATATATATATATATATATATATATTATATATAATTGTGTGTGTGCGTGTGTAATAACCCAAGGTATTTTTACTCTGTAGTAGCTTAACGTGTACTCATCGCCTTTTCATATAGACAGTTTTTTACGCCAAACACATTTTTTCTCTTTATATTGTTATGCTTATATCTGACGTATTTTTTGAAAGCTGCTCATCGTTAATATTCGTTAATATCATATAAAAAGTCAAGTTGTTTCTTGTTAGATTTCATGCAACTGACATCTTTTTATTGTGTTCACTTTTATAGAACAGAATTTGATGTGAATGTCGATGCTTTTTTTTTCTTCCCGCGAATACTTCGTAACCGGTAACTGATCACAAATATAGACCTCAAGCACAGATAATACAATAAATACGTTATCGTCTGGGTACGTTTTTTTTAGCTCATATTTATGTTGCTTTTTTTGTCTGCTTTGCTTGAGAAGTTGCTTGTAATATATGAACCTTATCGTTTTTATCTAATCGTCTTTGTTGTCTCGAAAAAAACAATGGAAATCTAATTAAGGCAGGGGCACCGAAAAGCAGTTGATACCGGTAAAACGCGCAAGCAGTTAATAAGGTCATGGTACGAATGCTTATTGGAAGTCATTTGACTTCGAATAAACTATCTTTGTGAATGGCGGTCCTTCCATGATACACTGATTTACCCTTAGGAAATAAGCGCAGAAACAAGCGTTCTATTACTCTCATAATACTATGACATTCACAAAAAAATTAATCTTTTGAATGTGTACTATTTATTGATTCTTATCGTCTCTAGCGCTTGGTTCAAGCTCTGTCTTTGGTCCTTACACAACTCGGCGATAAACTGTTCCGAATTTAAAACTGATCTTTTTCAGATTGAATTCATTTCTCCGCTGTGCACTTTCAGAAAATCCCCCTCCCCAAGTTTTAACCTAAACATATTCTAAAAACTTTCCCCTTTTTAAATAAAGGGTGTAAATCAAACGAAAACATCGTATTTCATTATATAAATAATCATCTATTTCATCCATATTTTACCTCTTGTATATAAGTATGTATGCATATATATATATATATATGTGTGTGTGTGTGTATAAATGTATATATATGCATTGATACATACATACTTACGAATATATACATTAATATATATATATATATATATATATATATATATATATATATATGGAACAAAAATGGAGGTGCTTTTAAAACATATGGATGGAATATATGAATACTTATTTACGAAATACGACGTTTTCGCTTTATTTTAACCTTTGTTTTAAATATTAGTTAATTTTGAATCTTGACACTTCACGAGATTCACAAGGAAAGTTATTATGCATTTTTTATGGTTATAGACCCTAGTAAATGGTTGCGTTCGGTGAATAATATGCTTTGTTCTTTTTCCTTTACATAAAGGCTTGGCAACCATGAACAAAACCAAAAATGATTTTCCTCATTTGTATGCATAGTACTTGTGCGGAGTCTTAGGATCTTAAAATGATCTCGTGCGCAGTTTTCATACACGATTGTGGCACAGAGAGAGAGAGAGAGAGAGAGAGAGAGAGAGAGAGAGAGAGAGAGAGAGAGAGAGAGAGAGAAAGCCGTAACTGTAACTCGGGTTCGACCTCTCTTAATGGATTTGTCCTCTTGAATCGCAGGAAACACCTCTCCTTACAAAAGGGTTAAGCCAGTTTGTTCTTTTGATAAATTAGTCTGCTGAAGAAAGCGTCAGATATATTTGCTTTTAAAATATGGACATCACGTTCTTCATCTGCTTTTGAGCAAGTTGTTCGTATACTTGAAAATAGAGGTCTACGTAATGAGTATTATTAAGCTACATTTTATTTTCATATGCATCGTAGTTTTTTAGTTGTAGGTGTATATTTCGAAAATTAATAACTCAGCTGTATATGAACACGCCTCTGTTTCTTCATCGTATAATCGGGAATCCTTATAGGAATGCCTGTGCTTATTATTGATCTGAGGTGGATCGTAACGAATATTCATTGAACATCTCAATTCTCCCCTCGTATTTGTGGTTGCTAAACACGGGCCTCCTGCCTAATGCTTAGGAAATGTCTTGGAAGATGACCCCGGGTACGGCCCGAAAGTTCTCGAAACAAGCTCCCAAACTTTATCGGTGAATGATAAATCTCATTGGTTTCTGCTCATTTTCATTCCTTTTCGTTTTACCTGTCTCATTACACATCTGTACACTTGAAATACACAAGCGTGCTCGCACGACACACACACACACATGCAGACAGACACACACATACATACACACACACACAAATATATATATATATATATATATATATATATATATATATATATATATATATATAGAGAGAGAGAGAGAGAGAGAGAGAGAGAGAGAGAGAGAGAGAGAAAGTGGTGGTATGGCTAATTCTTTGTACCATCTGGATCAAAATCAATTTGATGTAAATGCAATCAGTATCAATGTTGAGGAATGAAAAGGAAGTTGATGTCCTCAGACCTTTTGTCATTCTATTGAGGGAAATCAACTTAAGCTATGAATAAATAGTAGAGATTTTCAGATTCAAATGCATTCGTGCCTCTTCTTGGAATTTATTTGGATGTATATATGCACGTTTGTATGTGTTTGTTTGTTTGTAGTTTAGACACCATATTTTTGTATAATGTGCAGGTTTGTATGCATGGGCGCTGCGTTGCAACACACGCAGACACATATGTGTATCCATATATATACTGTGTATATATATATATATATATATGTGTGTGTGTGTGTGTGTGTATGTTTATATGTATGTATATACACACGTGTGTGTACGTATATATGTATGTATATATACACACACTTGGCCCTACATGCTCTTGGCTTAGGTAGAGAGGAGGTTTGGGTGCTTCTGATCATAAGTGAATATATTCGGTCTCTAGAATATTGTGCATTAGTGCAGTGGCTTGTTCCTTGCCTCTGATACTCATGATTTGGGTTGATTCAAAGGTTTTTGAAACCTTTGAATTTCCCCTGTGACTTCTGAATATTTCTGTTTCCTTATTGGGTCGAATTATCCCAACAAGCCTTGAAACTGAATGAACCTGTTCTTTCTCTGGTTAGGATTCAAACCTATGCATGTAAGAGTGGGGTGTTTACTAAGTTAGGATATATCCATAAATAAATTACTAAGAAATTTAAGTAGCTGTTCTGTATTTACAGTGTGTCTTCCCTCGTGTTTTCTTACAACAAGGATTTAGCTTTGTCTTTCTGTAGCCTTATTGTAGGAAATTACGCTGGAGTTGGAACTTCTCTGGTAAGTGATACAATCACTTGTCCGTCCGATATTGGCCAAACCTCCAATTCTCGAAACTTGCATCTGTCCCCTGCATGGCCTGGTTGGCCGAGATAGAATACATGAGGAGACGGCAATAGAAGGCTACACACCATCATATAGATTATCCTGATGATCACCAGAAAAGACTCCAAATAGACATTGCAGTGCACTACTCATTAATAATGGTCTGAGCACCAGCGCTTGTCATCTTGTGGAGCTGACCAAGAAAGGGCCTCCCATTTTGGGATAGAACTTATGGCTCGTGACATCCGTTTTAGGGTGTTCCCCTTCAGGCCGCATACAGTGTCAGATAGCAGGTGATTTCTTCAGTGAAGCTGGTAACCAGAATAGGGGCAGAAAGGGCTGCCCATGCCAGGCCATGAGTGCCTAATCTTGGTGGGCACCCTCTCACTGTGCCTCAATGGTATTGAGTGTCCGTCTCCAAGTTTCCCCGTTGTCAGAGGAGCTCCACTCCAAGAAGGTGTGGTGTACTATCAACTCTTGTCTTGTGCACTTGCGTCATTGGCAACGACTAAAAAGTGTTTTTTTTAAACTATGGAAGAACGAGGCCTTTGTGAATTTATAATGACTGATCATAGAGGGGGATAAAGACAGCAGTCAGTTTTTGAGCGTCTTTGATTCATTGTAAGAGGCCACAATTGGTCCAATTCCGTTACTAAGGGTCGGCATTCTAATTACATGTGGTACTGATTATACTTTAACATTAATTTCTTATGCTTAAGGTTACTTGTGTAAACTCCACATGAAGCTATAAATCGTTCGCATAGTCACCGAAGAGGAAATGTTCCTTACCAAAATTGATATGTGTATGAGTGTGTCATTTTGTCAAAAATTGCTGCGTTTTGATTTCGTAAAATCTTCTTTCCTACTGTTATTCCTACATTACGTAAGGGGTCGGTTGCTTGATACTCCTTCTCCACTGCCTTCTATCAAAGGCACCCTCCTCCACCAAACCTCTGCTCTTCATACCTTCCTTCACTTTATTTCGCCATCTAATTCTCTGTCTCTCTCTCGATCTTCTTCCTCTAACAAGTTCCTTCCAAGCCCTCTTCACTCTCTCCTCGTCATCCATCCTCAACATATGCCCATACCATCTCAATCATGTCACTCTTATCACCACTGTAATCTTTACTAAGTTTGCCCTTCTCCTTATTTCATCATTTTCCAATCTCTCAAGCAGCGATATCCCCATCATCCACCTCAGCATTCTCATCTCTGTTCTCTCAAGCTTTACTTCCTATTTTCTTCTTAGAACCCATGTTTCTGCTCCATACATTAACACTGGTCTTACCACTGTGTTATTTATCTTGACTTTTAGCTTGATTGGCATTTTCTTATCACATACCACTCCAGCTACCTCTCTCCACTTCCCCCATGCAGCTTTTATCTTACTGTCAACTTGAGCCTCACATCCTCCCTCTTGGCTTAAGTCGATCCTAAGTATTAAAACTTTTCTGCCTGTTTTATAATCGAACCTCTTCTTTATTGTATTACTATTCTGTCTCTATCTTCCCTACTGCCTTGCGTTTTGATTTTCGTAAAATACTATTGCGTTATTGTTGACTTTTACAGTGCAGTTGAATGTCTCATTATGCCTAATTATGTGATTCCCTGTGTGCAAGGGTGGTCGTTTTCTATTTTTACACCCACTAACACTGAAACAGAGCAGTGTGCATTCGGAGCCCTTAACTGTGTTAATACTCAATCCATACTTTCGTGGCTTAAGCCCATTGCTGCTGTATTGCTGATTGTTAATATTTGGAGAATATATATTTTATTTCGCCATTGGCAAAGTTATCATAGAAATGGTCATGAGTTTTTTATATGAGGATCAGTGGCATTTTGTGGAGGTGTCATTGCCCATGTAAATGAGACTTCTCATGAAAGCTGCGTATTTGAGACTGCAAATGAATTTTGCTGCTCATTTTTAGCTCGCCTTCATAAGTTGCAGAAATAATTTTGCTCATCGTTAGAATTTATTCCATCATTCAGAGTGATTAGTTATTTTAATCTTTAATCTATCAGGTGCTTTTCAAATGATCGTAATTTGCTGTTGTTTTGATGTTTATTTCTCCTTTTGCTTTATACTTTTATTACGTCATTCTGTTTATTCTTTTCAGTTATTGTGAATTACGTTTACCGCTTTATCTTTACACTTGTCCTGTTTATTCACTTATCTTGTTGATTTATGCCTTTATTTCATTACAATGGGGTGTGCAGGAAAAATTGAGGAATTAAAAACTTATAACTGCACGCGAATATTGCAGACTTTAATTGTCTGTTGATAAACTATATCTTAGATTGAAACTAGGTAAAGTATTAGTTTCACGCAATGAGATGAAGTAACATATCACAAGAAATATGTATAGCCCTCTGGTCAAGCCAGAGAAATAGTTGCAAGAAGCAAAAATTGCAATATTTATTCTCCTGGTTTTTGAGTTCGTTTGAGGGGCGGTTAGAATCTTCTTTTGACGGACAATTTCCGGCCAGTGCAGCTCCAACCGCTATCTGAACTTGGGCTTTTTTTTTTTTTTTTTTTTTTTTTTTTTTTTTTTTTTCACTACAACACCTTTTCTCCATTCTTTCACCGCATTTGATTCAAGGGCTCAGTTCCTCTAGGACCTGGGACGGCATTCTTTATATATATATGTATGTATATATATATATATATATATATATATATATATATATATATGTATATATATACATATATATATATATATATATTATATTATATATATATATATGATATATAGTATAGTATGTATATATATACATCACGCTGCGCATGATATAACTCATGCACACACACACATGTGCTTGTAGTGTGTGTGTGTAAGTACAAATGTATACATATGATGTCTAGAATTTCCTTCCCATAACCGGAGTTCTCTATTTTTAATTTTTCAGTGTTATAGGCTTTTTTTCTACTAGGTGATAGGTGACCAAAATAAGGCGAAATAAAAAGCAGCTTGTATTCATTCGTTTCGTATTGCGTCATAGCAAGAAGCAGCGTCATCAAACAACCTCTTGTACTACACACACTACTCTCTCGGAAACTGCATGCAAGCATCGTCTTACTCGAGGGTTCACAGGGCTTTAAGAGCAGGGTACAGACTTTGAAAAAATTTTACGGTTTCTCTCTCTCTCTCTCTCTCTCTCTCTCTCTCTCTCTCTCTCTCTCTCTCTCTCTCTCGGCGCTTGCCACATGCCCTCTAATTCTTCTTCATGACGTCATTCTGACTGTAGGAAACCACGTTGTGAGAATATTATTACATATTTTGAATAACCTTCGGGTTGGTTTTGTTTCTTATCATAGAAAATTGCCTTCTGTTTGTTATGTTGCAAAATGCAAGATATGAATACTTGTGCAGGAAATATTTCGATGAATAATGTTCATGTTCCTTCTTCACTTTCCGTATCTCTTAGTCGAATCAATATAAGTATGAACGTCTTTTTCATTAAATACAAAATAATTGAAAGACAACTAGAACAGATTAAGCTCACTGTGTTGATAGGAAGGAATGGGGAAATTAGCCCCCCATTATAATAGTGGAGTGATCCTTATTATTATTTCATTGTTTTTACCTTTACTCATACTACAGGAAGATGACGTTCGTCACTGGTCTTTGTTTGAAAAGGTTATCACAAGAAAAATTATTTTAATGAAAAGCATTTTGCTTATTGCTGTGTTTTTGCTTATGAGTGTGGGTGATAGACGAAGCGAAATGTATTATACTTGAAGTGATATATTAATAAAAAGTAAATTCAGAACCGGAATTGCAAGGACTCGGTTGCTGGTTACTCAAATCTTGTACGCGTCCTTTCACTGCCATCGTAGTTTGTCCTTCAATATTTACGTAAGCTTGTGTTGTTTATATGTGTGTGTGGAGGCGGGGGAAGAGAGAGAGAGAGAGAGAGAGAGAGAGAGAGAGAGAGAGAGAGAGAGAGAGAGAGAGAGAGAGAGAGAGAGAGTTTTGTGTAAAAGGAATATTTGCTAACCAGTTACATAGGTAGCAAAAAGGACAGCCCAGGATTCGCGACCCCAGGTAACAGAAGAGCACATGGGTATGAGTCAGGCAAGGGTAAAAGATCACCTTCAGAATGTCGTCATTAATACCTACGTTGTATTTCGCATCTTTATGCAGATACGTACGTCATAATACTATTAACGTGAAATCTCGAAACGATTCTTAATATTGCCTTATTGAAGATATTGCGTAATTCGCATTTCCCTCGAAATGCTTTTGTCGCTTCCTCAACTTCCTCCGTGACCATTTTCTAATTAAACTGGTTTCATGAGAAAAGGAGTCCTTAACATTTTAATCTGAAAAAAGATGAATTTTCCTTAACGGATTAAGATCATGAAAATGCTGTATTCGAATAAGAAGACTCAGTTGGGTACATCTCTCCGCCAACACTACACTGTTTTATATTTTAAAAGTTACACTTCAAAACTGCGTCAAATAATATCTTGGAATTCGAAATTTCATGAATATTCGACGACAAACAAAAGCGTAAATAGGGTTAGTCAAGGTCTATGGTCTTCTATAGACCTTGGGGTTAGTGACAGGTGTGATATTACCTGGTAGCATGCAAGAGGATTAATCTTAGCTGCGTACACGTCAGTCATTTATTTTTTTTTTCGAGCAGTCAAGAACGTTCTGCATAGGAACCTCCAGACAAACAAAATAGAACCGCCGAGCAAAGAGGCTCTGATCCTCTTATGTGTGATCCTGAAACCTTTACAGCATGGATATTTGGGGCCGTACCATCAGTGTCATTGCAAAAAAATCTTTGATCATCTCTTTATACCCGAATCAAGTATTGTTGGCATATATATATATATATATATATATATATATATATATATATATATATATATAATATATATATATAAAGCTCTCAATTTACAGTGGCAAACCTTTACTTATGCTTGACTACAACAGGCAAAATTAGCTTTGAAATCAGCCGAATTAGGGACTTATAATATATATAACTATTGTGTGTATATATATATATATATATATATGTATATATATATATATATATATATATATATATATATGTATACTACGTATATGTTTTATATACATAAACACTACACTCACACACACACACACACACATATATATATATATATATATATATATAATATATCTATATATACATATACATATACATATTTAATATATATAAATATATACATATATCTATATATGTATATGTATATATATATATATATACACATATACATAGATATATGTATATATTTATATATATTAAATATGTATATGTATATGTATATATATATACATACTATATAAATATATATATATATATATATATATATATATATATATATATATATATGTGTGTGTGTGTGTGTGTGTGTGTGTGTGTGTGTGTGTGTGTGTGTGTGTGAGAGTGTAGTGTGTTTATGTATATAAAAACATATATGCGTAATATATATATATATATATATATATATATATATATATATACACACACACACAATAGTTATATATATTATAAGTCCCTAATTCGGCTGATTTCAAAGCTAATTTTGCCTGTTGTAGTCAAGCATAAGTAAAGGTTTGCCACTGTAAATTGAGAGCTGACATGGCAAAGAACTATGGGGATTGTGGGGACTCGCTACCCTCAAGGTACACCACCATTAAGTGCACTCACTAGTAGCCAGTCACGATGCTGTCGCTGCGATACAGGACAATGAGGCAAGGCGGATTGTTTCAGGTCACATACGTGAAAACCACGTAACCAGTTCAAGGGCCGCGAGTATTGTAATGGAAGTCATACTTTCATCTCAGGTCCTCCACATCAAAATGCAAACGTCTTCCCTTTCAAAATGATAACTTGAGAAACACGGTATTCAGTTCCTTCAAGCTTCTCGTGAGTAATTGATATTTTCAAATTTTATTTTGCGTTTTGATTTTTTTAAAAGTTTTTTGTTTTTCCATATTCTATGTATTCTTTTGTTTTCGTTTGCTTAGCATATCAGAAAAATGATGACTGAATTTCTACTTTTCCTTTGTCAAATTGTTTAGTTTTGATATAACGAGTTCATGCTTAGTGGCCGTAACATACAATACCAGAATTCATTGTGCATCCTTCAACCTCGTGATGTGTTTCCAATTACAGCAAGAGAGTTTTTGTATGTTTGTGTTGATGAGAGCATCTGTTCAAAACTTTTGGTCCTGTCTTTTACTGGCATTTATAGTTGTGAGTGACCTTCCCCCTCAATAGCCAGAGCTCTGAAATATCACCATAGTCAGTGAAGGTAGGGACTTGCAATGTTAATTTTATTAGTATTCGTCTCTTGAAGGAGATAGAGTTTATTTACATATTTTTTCTTAATCTTCATGCGCACAAGCACACAAGTGAGGTGTGCATGTTAATTCTGTCATGTGAGGAGTTCCAGAACTCTTTCCTATGCACTGGTTACCGGAAACGACCAAAACGACAATGGAAGTTATAGTCTGATATTATCACACCCTTCAATGATTTTAGTTATTTTGTGCAATTAGATTCTTGTTATTCTTTTGGTCTTTGGGGAAATTCATTTCCAAGAAGACATGAACTTTTTGATATCACTTTCCTTCATTTCCTCGTAGTCCTGTCTGGCATTACCAAAATGAAAAGAAAGAGAGAAAGAAAGCGAGGAATCCCTTCAAATGACCTCTTGCAAAAACATTGTATATTTTATCACTGACGAGAAGCTAAACCCAGCATTTTACTCACGACGTATAAGTGCTTATAACTGTTCTCGGTACAGTCGTACATTGACACGATGTATGAGTATCTATGCGTTCTTTGGAAGCATAGTAGTATTTATTTCGTAAAAGGGGTGACATTTTATCAGAACAATACTATTTTTTGTCTCGCGTAGCGTCGTACTCGACCACTAAGGGACATCCGGGGTACTTAGTGTATATTGCGTTCATCAGTACACTTGTGTGTGTGTGTGTGTGTGTAATAAGAGGAAATCAGGCAATACCAACACTGCCCTTAATCATGAATCACACATTGTGGTGAGCAATCCGGACTGGGTGAACCCTGTACGCAAAAAACGGACCTAGATTGGACCCAAAAAAGCACGTGTGTACACACATGTGCGTGCATTGTGTGTACACACCTGACTTTGACCTTGAAGGAACGGACCGCACCTCCCTAATAGTTCCTTTGGGTACGTCTGGCATTGCTTTGGTCAAGATTTGGGTACATTTTCGCCTCTCGTTCCTCCCCAGCCACACCGTGCCCCGTCCGTCTCCGTACCCCGCGTCACCTCCGCTTGGTAACAACAATAACAAAACGAAAGTCAGACTTCGTTTTCGTTTGAGGAAGTCGTCCATCATCGAGGGTTAGTCACGTATGGGCGGTAGAAGGGAACAAGAGGCGGTAGGGGGAATGGAGAGACACTTTTCTCTTCCTCCTCACTTCGGTTATGATTTCTCTCTCTCTCTCTCTCTCTCTCTCTCTCTCTCTCTCTCTCTCTCTCTCTCTCTCTCTTGTCCTGTCGACATTGGCTGACGACGCCCTCCTTTCTGTTAATTTGAGAAGGGCGTTCCAAAATAAGTCGAATCCAGAATTTTTATTTGCTTTTAAGGAAGTGAAACAAAATAACCTAAGTATTTTTCACTTTTATTATTAATATTGTAAACTACACTCAAAAGGTGGTACATGTATATGCGGACAGGAATTTTTATTTATTTATTTTTTTTAAATTTTGATTTCGATAAACCGATGAAAATCCGTATTTTTTTTCATTTTTCGAAAACCCCGTTTCCATGCGTGTATCCGGCCTGGGTAGATACGGAAAATGACTAGCAAATTCCTCGGGACTTTGGTTTAAAAAGAATAGATATTTATATCCATTATTCCTTATATATCGAGGTTTTTGAAGCCAATGAGGGATTTAACGCAAAAGGGTTTAATTGATTTTCATGAAGAAATTGTTGAGAATTGCCTCGAGTAGGAAGTGAGATGTGGGATGAACGCAGTCACTGTAGACTGAGCTTTCTCGGAATTTTTTCCACGATTTCATGTTGGTGTTTGCGCATGCAATGGGTGTTCGCGCCAGTACGCACACGTGCACACACACACACACACACACACACATATTCTCTCTCTCTCTCTCTCTCTCTCTCTCTCTCTCTCTCTCTATAATATATATATATATATATATATATATATATATATATATATATATATATATATTATATATGTGCGTGTGTATAATGTGTTTGAATGATTGTATTAGTAGGGGATTTTATAGAAACAAAAACGTGGACAAAAAGCTGATGATCATCCCATAGTCTCTTTATGTCCAAACCATCCATTTACTGCTTACCATGTAATTACTGCACCAAATCCTTTTTAGGAGAAATCAATGACTTGAAAAGAAAAAAACCATTCTGTTAATTTCACTGGAACCAATGTGATGGCTCACGTAATGGCTACTGAAGAAAGAGAATTGGTAGACGCCATCACAATTCGAAATTCTAATACATGTAGTACAGACTGAATTTGTATAAACCTACGATTGTAATATTCAACTCTTTCAAAATATATACAAAAGTAAAAAAAAATATGCTTTTTTGTTTCTAATTATATTCCATTATATGTACAAAAATAACTAATAAAAGTTTGTTCCCAACTAGCTTTATGTTTCTGTCTAAAATATTTTTCTGATACAAACTTGTAGACCATTTGTATCAGATGGGAGAGGAATGTTCCCTTCGCAAAACTAAAAAAAAAAAATAAATAATAATAATAATCTCGGTACCTGCAGCTATTTTTGCGCTTCCTGCGTAATTATGGAAAACATGGGAAATACATTCATTGACTACTATTAGTGTGTGTGTGTGTGTTGGTGGGTAGGTGGGAGGAAATTTTGTATGAGACTCTACGATGTATTATAGCAGAGATAAACATCTCTTACAGTATTAATACAAAGCTGTAAAGATGCTCTTTGTGGAATGAACCGCAGACATTCTCTCTCTACTTCCGCCTTGATGCCAAAAGCGTTCGAATTTGGCGATACCCGAGCTCGCCTTCTTGTTATTCCACATCTCGTTTGTAAGCAAAATGTATTCTATACAAGAATATTTTATTCGCTGATGCAGGCTTATCCATTATAATTGTAAATGTGAATTTTTTCCACATCTACCTCATTTTTTCCCTGATTTCAGAATGCCTTGTAAGCAAGAACTGTTTTGTGTAGCAACCTCCCCTTGCATATTGTTAATGGTACTTCATTATTAACGTTGAAACGGAATGGGTTCAATGCGGTATATGGTATGCAGTGGTCCTGGTGCTGGTATAAAGGGGTTTTGTTCGAGAGCGTCCTTGTGCTTCTGCCGAAGAGATGTGGGTCAGCTTGCGTCTCTTATGCAACTCTATTAGGAGACGTGGCAGTACCTCCACTCTTCCTTAGGAAATGCCGAATCATTTAGACATTGCCAAGAGTGCAGACAGAAATACACACACCCACCCACACACACACACACACACACACACACACAAGTGTGTGTGTGTGTGTGTGTGTGTTTTGCGACCAGCGAAAAAAAAATATTTATAATTAATAACATTTCTGTTGGCAAACAAAAGTAGTTGAGTACATTGTGCAGTCGAAGTTTTCATTGCCAGTAACACGGGGTACGAAATCTATGCCAAGGGTATAGTACCAGCCACTCGTCTAGTAACTTATAAGGAAGGTTACATAACTGACGCTTTGATGCCAAGTGTCCCTAGACCTTTACAAATGGTTTCACTTTTACTTTTCATTTCTCCTGTAGATTTATTTAAATTTATGGTAAACTGAATCCTGTGCGCAGGTGGGAGTATCATGACTGGCTTTAATTGATTTACCCTTATGATTACAATTTGCTGTGCAAACTCCTGCTTGTTTCTACCCGTCTCTGTTGACAAATGTCCCTCCCCAGTCCCCCCCCCTACCCTCTCTCTCTCTCTCTCTCTCTCTCTCTCTCTCTCTCTCTCTCTCTCTCTGTGTCTGCGTTTAGCAACTTGCTTTACAAGCTACTGGTTCTTTTTTCTACCCTTCTCTTCCTGTTTACGAGCTCCCCTCCTCTCTCTCTCTCTCTCTCTCTCTCTCTCTCTCTCTCTCTCTCTCTCTCTCCACGTTTACTTTTAAGAGAGATGTGCAGTGTCATTCTATTCCACGCGCAAGTGAATTATTGTTGGACAAATCACTGAAGCGTTTGACTGCTTTTCGAATCAACTTTGAGGGCTGCTACTAGATGACGGCTACCACAGTATTCAAATTTACTGTTGACAGCACTCATCACGTCTTTCTTTTTTGGGCGGAGAAGGTAATGTTGAAAGAAGTATAGATGATTATAAATATATATATATATATACAATGAATACCACAAACACACACACATTGTACTATAGGTTTTTATATGAGTGTGTATAGATACATACATATAAATAGCATCTACACAGAATGTCGGAACGATCATGCAACCGGTCCCTTATGCCCTGTCACAAGCACAAATACTCGTACCACGTTTCGTGGCGGCTTCTCTTTTACATTTTGGCAGGACCTGCTCATATGAGTGAGTCCTGTATTTTGGCTAGCCTGAACTCGTAAACATAGTTATGGTCTTCCCTCCCGCCCCAAGCCTCCTATGAGAAAAAGGCGTATAGCTGCTTATGGCTACAAAAATATAAACAATGATTACCACACACACACTCCCACACACACTCGTAGCATCCATTGATGAAATTCTGCATAGTAATATGAACACATTCTAAATTCCTGGGCTCTTGCCCATTTCTGTTTTAACAAGAATGTTAAAATCCTTTTTATATTCAGTTACTCTACAAGGGCATGGCTGTGAGGGAAATGGCAGCTCTGTGGTGATCTATTCGGCAGGCCATTTTTTCACGCGGATCTACGGCCGTGCCCTTGTGATGTAACTGAATATCAATGGGATTTTAATGAACTTGTAAAAACAAAAATGGGCAAGAGCTCAGAATTTCATATTCTGTTTATACTAGTCTGCAGAATTTCATCAACGCATGCCATGGGTGTGTGTGTGTGTGTGTGTATGTATGAGTCACGAAAATATGGAACGTGATGAATATGTAAATAAAGACAAAATCCACGAAGGAAGGTGAAACAATGGAGCATCGCTGCGAGGCCTTTGTCTCACTTTCCTTCGTGAATTTTGTCTTTATTAATATAATATATATATATATATATATAATATATATATCTATATATATATGTATATATATATATATATATATATATTATAATATATATATTATATATTTATTTATTATATATATATATTATATATATATATATATATATATATATATATATATATATATATATATATATATTATATTTATATATACAATATATATATATATATCTATATATATATATATATATATATTATATATATATGTTAATAGACAAAGCAAAATTCACGAAGGGAAGTGAGACAAAGGCCTCGCAGCGATACTCCATTGTTTCACCTTTCTTCGTGGATTTTGTCTTTATTTACATATTCATCACGTTCCATATTTTCGTTACATCACAAGGGCACGGCCGTAGATCCAGTGTGAAAAAATGGCCTGCCGAATCGATCACCACAGAGCTGCCATTTCCCTCACAGCCATGTCCTTGTAGAGTAACTGAATATAAAAAGGATTTTAACATACTTGTAAAAACAGAAATGGGAAAGAGCCCAGGAATTTAGAATGTTTTCATATCAGTATGCAGAATTTCATCAATGGATGCTACGAGTGTGTGTGTGTGTGTGTGTGTGTGTGTGTGTGTGTGTGTGTGTGTGTGTGGTAATCATTGTTTATATTTTTGTAGCCATAAGCAGCTAGACGCCTTTTTCTCATAGGAGGCTTGGGGCGGGAGGGAAGACCATGACTATATTTACGAGTTCAGGCTAGCCAAAATACAGGACTCACTCAAATGAGCAGGTCCTGCGAAAATGTAAAAGAGAAGCCGCCACGAACGTGGTACGAGTATTTGTGCTTGTGACAGGGCATAAGGGACCGGTTGCATGATCGTTCCGACATTCTGTGTAGATGCTGTGCGCCTACAAGGGATTTTATCGCCTCTTGCAAATCCCGTTAAAGCGGCAGTTGCCCCCCCCCCCCCCCCCCCTCTCCCCCCCCCCCCCCCCCCCCCCCCCCCCCCCCCCCCCCCCCCCCCCCCCCCCCCCCCCCCCCCCCCCCCCCCCCCCCCCCCCCCCCCCCCCCCCCCCCCCCCTCCCTCTCTCTCTCTCTCTCTCTCTCCTCTCTCTTCTCTCTCTCTATCTCTCTCTCTCGCTCTCTCTCTCCTCTCTCTCTATATATAGATATTATATCTATATATATATATATATATATATATCCTCTTCTTCTTAGAGTGGATAAATCCAGTGTGCGTTAAACTTTTATTTGCAAGCAACCATTTTGGGATGAGGTTTTGCTAGCTGCTGGCCAACCCCAGTTTTCGTGCACGCTTCCTCTTGAGTTAGCCTAAATTATTCATGTGTGAAAAAGTAACAAGACTTGTTTTTCTAATATTCTGTGCATGTTAGTTTTATCACACAGACACAACTACCAAAAACATGCACTCATGTATCATCATTTTATATAATAAGATAAAACCGTCAACTTTCATGTAAGTGAAACAGTAATTGAGATGCACCTTTATTTTGTTGTTCGATATGACACTTAAGTTTTTATGAGGCTTTGCTTTGCGTCAGTATGATTTTTCGATATTTTTCTTCGTTATCATTGAAAAATAGATGCATTTTCCACTTCCCGCAATCTTTTATTATCGGAAACTCCCGAATCCGCAATCTTTTATTATCGGAAACTCCCGAACGTAGCTTCGGGTTAAGAGGAACTCATTCCTGCGAAAACAGATTCGAAATTGACTTCGGAGAAGTGTTCAGACATCGCAGTCTTGAAATGTTATTGAAATTGACCTTCACTGCATCAACAGCGCAGTTCGAGAACGAGGAGGACAAGATGGTTCGTTTGTACGCCGGTGAGAGTTGTTTTCTCTCTCTCTCTCTCTCTCTTCTCTCTCTCTCTCTCTCGTTGATAAGCTCAAACAATGGGGAATCGATGGGAAATCGAGAGAGAAGAAATGTGTCGCTTTATGTAACCACACCAGGGCGTCCTTACTATGAATAGCATCACTGTTTACTCTGTATCAACGTTCCGTATAATCTATGGGTTGAGTATCGGTTATATATAGAGAGCCTATTATCTTTGAGGACTTATAAGGAGAGTTGTTGCTAAAAATACGAGTACTTACTAATAATATAGCTTTTATCTTGTTTTGTAACTAAATATAGCCTCTTTTATTCGCCGATGAAGAGGATCACTTATACAATTTTATTACACGTTGACAAGAGCCTGAAACAAAAATTGCCTAAATTAGCTTCAGGAGAGGAAGTACATTGAGTACACAATAACGAGTTGTTAGAAGTGTTTTTTTTTTCTTTTTTAAATTCATAACGAATTCCGAAGTGTAATAGGAGTGTCGCTCATCTAGTTACTGTTTTTGTAAATGGCTCCCAGATTTATTTTTCTTTTTCTTTCAGAAAAATGATTAATCCTCGTGGAAAATGTTGCTTGCAATCGGCAAATTCAATTGGTTTACTTTGTGTTGTTCACATTACATAGTCATAAACAGTAAACCATCTTCATTTGAGAAAACCCGATGTGATAACCGCCATTACTCCATGGATTTAAACCATTCAATGACTGACGTAGCGTAATAATAGTCGTAATTGAGTACCAACACGGCTGTGTATATTTTATAGTGTTTTTGTCTAAACTTTCGACTGCATGTTACGGATTGCTGTGCAGTAGAGGATGTTTCTCGCCCAGAGATGTTTCTTCCGTCATTCAGCTCTTTCTCTTGAACCTTCCTCTGCCCTTTCGTGCCCAGTGAGGTTTGTTGCTAAACGCCAGACTGATATCGTTGCTGGTGGTAGTAAAGTTACTAATGCATTATAAGGAATAAGATGATTTCAACATGACTAATAGTATTGACAATAATGTTTATGTAAATTTTGTTTTCTGATGTGCTTGAATTGATGCAGCTAGAGTAACAAAGGTGAGTGTATTACAGTTGCAAGTTATAACAGTAAAAGTGAGGACAAGAGCAAATAAGTAGAAATACGAAACCTTTTTGGTGGGGTAAATAAGCGGTCACTTAAAAGCTGATTTATATTTCTATGTCGTATATTTACAACTCATCGTCCATAAGAAGGAAAACATTTGTTTTATTTTGAAATAAGTGACGGCGTAAGGCCAGCTTAACCGACAACAAGAACAGCAACCTTAATAGGAAAGCCTGTGGCATGAACACAGGATTATTATTATTATTATTATCATTATTATTATTATTATTATTATTATTATTATTATTATTATTATTATTATTATTATTATTATTATTATTATTATTATAAGCAGTAGTAATAGTAGTGATCATAACCAGAAAAATGTTAGAATGAGAAAGAGCGAGTGTCAAAATGAAGAAAGTCACATGGATGATTATGACCTTACATAAAGGAACACGCGGTATCAAAGGGGTCCCCATAAATACCCTTTTTTCCTTATCTGCTCTCGGTTTCAGGGTACTTTCTGATAACAGGACCTATAGTTAGAAGCACTTCTGTGTGAGGGCACATGAGTACGTGTCGACATCCGTTGAGTATGGCATTTCCTTATCGTTTTTTTTTTTTTTTTTTTTGTACAAGGGAAAGAGCCATGCCTATTGCGTTGTATTGTTCGACCATACGTGCATACATACATAATACATCTACATGCATGCATACATACATACATATATATAGATATATATGTTTGTATGTATGTACGTATGTATATGTATGTATATATATACTGAATCACGAAAATTTGGAACGTAATGTATAGGTATATAAATATTCATGATGGCTCTGTACACTATCAAATAATTGTCTGCTCTGTGCCCACATAGGGCTGAAGGCATTAAGAGCATTTCGATATGCGTTCATGCAATGTATGAAAGAAGTTGTACAGAAGTGTGGCAATAGTTTCTAATTTTGTTCATTTAGCATCAGTATGGTGTCTGTATACATACTGAATCGACGCATGTGCAAACGCAAGCGGCCAAGTTTAATTATAAGAGGTGTTACCTTGGATATCCATTGTTGCATATAGTTAATGTCTATATACCTTCCGTGGATGCGTATATATGTGTATGTACTTAAACAGAGAGGTAATTCCGTAAATTTTTTTTCACGAAGGGATACATGAAAGTGAATATTTTCAAAACCTGCCTAATGTAATGCAAGTCAAGCCCGATATTTTCTGTTTATGTTTTATATCCTCGCGAGAATCTTTTTCGTATTAGAGTTCAGTGACATTTCCTGAGAGTATATGAGAAAAGTATTACACAGGAAGCGATCATATATAAAAATTATATTCCTCTTGGGATTCCATGCCGGAGAAATATTTGTTTTTTCGATATAAATTAAATGGCGTGAGCCTCCGTATTAAGGATAATATTCTGTATAATAAAATATTTCTGCTTATTATGAGAAAATCTGGCTGTAGTTTCATGTAAGTAAAGCCGTTACACAACCATGTTCAACTAGTTATCTCGAGAAAATTCAGTCTATGGCAACAGCGTGAGATAGGAGCGAGCCTTCTCGTGTATATAAGAGAGCTCGGCATGACATTCGCTACCACTCAAGACTCTGCCACCGTCAGACACAGACGAGTCCACAGATCTCAGATCGAGATTTGCATTCACTACCTGTCAGCCACAGTCACTGTCAAGAATTAACCTGACACACCTGCAGGACACCTGAACTTCAGACCATCCTCTTCACCAGTAACTGCTAGAAGAATTTTGAGTCAACGCTTTTGACAGCTGCAAGTTTTCGATTTCTGGTTTTGATATTCGAAATGGAATCCGTTCAGAAGAACATCGATGTCAGCATTCTCTTAGCTCCTGTTGTGTTCGCCGTTTATCTGTTGGTGGCCCTCGAAAGCTACATTGTGGAAACCTCCGCCTTCACCTACGTCTTTCAGATGTAAGGCGTTTTTCCGTGTTGGAATTCATGCTTAGTTGTACTACTCACTACCGTGGCAACTCATTGAGTAACTGGAAAAACATCGAGATTTGGCTACAAAGACACCGAGTATCAATTTTATAAAGGAAAGAAAACGAGGTTCATCTATTCGAAGAAGAGGCAGTCTCCCAAGTCATTATAGCTTGAAATTTGTTATACCTGGATTTCGCTTCCCAGACGAATGAGATGGCGGCTTTTGTGAACTTCAAATCGAATGCAGAAAGTGCATCTTCCTGTCCCGACAGAATGTCTGCAGCCACTTCCAAAGATCTTCCGGGATATCAGAGAAGAAAATCATCTACACCTGTTGACCTTCCAACTCCTCTGACGTCCAATTCCTTCGGCTGTTCTCAAGAATTCCTGGGATCGGGAATGGCGTCTCGCATAGAGGATCTGAGCGACTTACTGCATATGGGTGGGACGACCTCTCACTCTCAGGAAGTCGTGGAGCGGATACGACCTCTCATGTTTCTGCTGCTGATCATTGTCCCTTTGCTTTCACTGGAAGTCATGCTCACTGAAGAAGTCTCATTTCATTACATACTCCAAATGTAATTCAGATGTCAGTAAGATGCTGCTCTGTCACTGTGTTCATTAACGTTTGTTACGTAACTTTACTTATTTATAAAAAGATGATTTATTTTTATACTTTGACACATTTTATTATATGAAATAAAACTGACAATGCATGTGAATCTTTTCATATATTTCCTTTGTTACATTCATGCCTGTTACTTGTATGAGAAAAGATCCTTTAAACAAGTTGGACCAGAAAAAATGCCTTAATTAGTATTCACGTGGAAAAACAAGGAAAGAAAATGGTAATGAATCCGAACCGACTTTATAAACAGAAATGTTCTTTATCAAAGACTAGAGGTATCTTATCACGTAGAAACTGTTGACAGCAGTTAGCAAATAACACCTAGTGGTGTGTGACTCGTAAAAGAGTGAAAGCTAACGAAGAGAGTTGGAGAGAGGGAAGACCTCAAAAGATTCAAGGCATTGGCATCCATTAGTACACGAGTCTGAAAACCGCAAAAGCAGTTAGTTCAACGCACGTTTGTAATAGAGAAAGAATAAAGAGGAACTGAATACATACATACACACATATGTGTATATACATGTGTGTGTGTGTACGTATTGTAGAGAGAGAGACAACTACACGAAATAAGATTAATTGCCAGTCACAAAAATATAATTATTCAAGAAACCAATATAAGGAAGCTACCTATCTTGCTTGTCAAGGAAATGGTTACTTTTAATGCTTTCATTCCTAATAATTTTTCGAAACGTTGTACAGGTGTGTATACGTCGTGATCGGAGATTCAGCGCTTCAATTTGGGAAGGAACCAGACTCCAGGTGGAGTGGTGTTAGACCACGATACTCTCTCTCTCTCTCTCTCTCTCTCTCTCCTCTCTCTCTCTCTCTCTCTCTCTCTCTCTCTCTCATAAAAGAGCGGAGGTCTGCATGGTCACCAGGAAGTCTGTTACTATTACTTCCATAGCAATGGCTTTGTTCTGACACTGGCAATATTATTCAATGAATGGATAAGTGGCACTGCATTAGAACTATTCATATAGATAAAAATATTCTGTTTACATGTTTCTGAGATCACCAGTGGAGTAAAGAGTCTAATTGGTATCATATTAAGTTACTTATATTCTTGTATTCAAAAACAAATTCGGTTAGGTGAGTAATGTTTGAGATGGACATTTCGATAATTAGGTCTTGGATTACAACTCCGGGAATGAAAAAAAAAAGTCAAAACCAAGCTCCTTGAGTCATGTTTTGTAATTATAATTAGTTTCAATGATTAAAATGTGGGTCACCTCTGTCTGCTCTAATATCGTTTCAATAACTAGGTTGCTGTCTAGACCAGACATCTTTCTGATTCAACGAGGTCATCATGAGGACATTCATCAAAGCTTTTTTTTTTTTTTTTTTTTTTTTTTTTTTTTTACTAATTCTGTATCCTTTCAGGACATCTAGTGAGGTGAAAAAAAAATATATATATTTCCGGACTTATCTGGTTTACTGAGCTTGGTCGGTGTTATCTTCACCTAAGCATTTGTATATTTTTTTCAAGCATCTTTTTTTGGAGGGTTGTTCACGTTCATTTTGGGAGTTTTTTTTATGTGACAATTCATTCAGATCATTCGTTTTTCTATTATATAAACTTCTATGAAAGTGTTTAATTTTTTTTATTTTAGTTTATTACATTATACTATACGTGTAGTTTGCATGACGCAAAATTTCCGTCTTATGTCTTTTTCCTTTTGACAGGGCAGTAAAACTTATTATATTGCCCACATGCAAATGATAATTGTGATTTATTGAATGAGGGGTAACTTTTCAAAATGTGAAGTTACTGTGCTTGTTAAGATGAAGATGATTTCACATTCAGGTTTCGGATTAGATGGAAGGTTTGGTAAAATACATTGTATCACTGCATACTTTTATTTCTTATATGCATGTCAGAGGTACAAAAATAATATTTTATGTAAGAAAATAACTTAAATATAGGTTTGACTAGATTGTGAAGAGCATTGAAGCTACTTCTGGTTACATTTGGAAAATGTACTTAAATGCTAGCGATTCCGTGACGAATCTCTCGAAGAGCAAAATCAATATAGCTATTAAAGAAAAAATGATAAATGGTTTTAGGATGTCGAAGCCTTTTAAGGTTGTCCATTGTTGTGTTCTTAACCAAGTGAACAGGGAATCGCCTTCCCCGACTATGTTGCCACTGGCATCCACCATCTTGGCATCACCAAGTTGGTAAGATGGATGGAAAGGGTTAAGTGAAGAATCGGCTGGCGCTGTTTTCGTCCTTTTAGCTCTTGTCACCTCGAAGTCCTGAAGTGCTACGGGGCATCTGCAAGTCGAGATGGAAGAATACGATGACATTGTGCTGTTAGACGTCTCGGAGCTGGCAAAGGCTTCCATAGCTGTCTGCTGGGTGGAATCTCGGTGCAGAGTCACTTGTTCTGTTACACTGAAGTTGATTTTCATGAAGAGGAGGGTCTTCTCGAAGACAAAATGACTGGACACTTTTACTTAGAGAAAGTCACCTTTTCTATCCTGCTGAAAGAGGGATAAATTGTTCACTTTGAAGGAGGTACTTAAAGTCCCAGAAGGTGATTGCTCATAAAACAACACTTGGCGAAAAATGAGTAGAGTCAAAGTGAGGTTTCTACATCTGGAAAACGTAGTTGAAAGCAGTAGTTTCGGCCAAGTAACTCTCGAATGAAACCATGAGGTAGACAGCGATGACAACTGGGGCCAAGAGGATGCTGGTATCAACGTTCTTGTTGAGGAAATCCATGTCGACTAGTTGAATAATGTCCAGATTATCTTAGCAAGGCTTACGGGCTGTAGCTCAGATGATGTTGCAGTATTCCTCCCTTTTCTTGGACAGCTTTCAGTAGAACTTCAGTTGCAAAGTTAACGCTCCAGGTAGCGAAGGGGAACAAGCCTCAGAGTTTGGTAGAACAAGACTAAGTCAAGGATCTTGTTAGTCCAAGAAGATTAGCTTAGAATGATGTGAAGCCTTCCCGAACCGCCTGTTTTATACCAAACGTCAGCCGCAGCCGCTATCAGTGTAGCACTCAAGCTGCCAGATGCTAGTTAACTAAAGCGATTCATTTTTCATGGCTGCCATGAAAAGTTAAAAGAACTGGACAAGTTTACGTAACTGGAAGTTTTTCACGCACGTATTTGGAATTTGGACTTTATGAAATGAGTCACCCATTCACCTGTAGCTACTTAGGTACTTTGAATGCCTAGGATAATATCTTCATTTCATTAGCCTCGTTTTTATGCATACTGCCGCTGCTCACGTGGCCTTGATGTTAAGGGTTAAATGATGGACTTGGATAACTGGGTATGGTTATGCAAGTCACATTTTTATTTTGTTATTTTTTTTTTTTTTTTTTGTCATAGTGGGTACGGTTAAATGCACCAACGGTGACTTTATTGAGTACCCATTGAATTAACCATAACCTTACCCACAGATTCATACTTGAATGCAGCATTAATTTACCTAATTATTATCAAGGGTAAATATTTTTTGTGGAGTGCTGAGATGTCCGTTATTAAATAGCAACCTATGGAATTTATGGATAAGGCATCACCCCCACAGCATTTTCCCCTCCTTATTCCGGGTGACATTAAAGTTTGAGAGAGACCTCCTTATTTATATCTGAAAAACAACTGGTAGGAATTTCAGTTGGATTTAGATCTCATTATGTTCATCACAGTTTAATCAAAAGATACACTTTAAGTGAAGCGTTGACATGAAACTTTATTAAGTGCATTGATGAAACAGCAGTGAAATTTTGTACTAATTCTGTGTCAAAATGTGTTAGAAATAACTCCTCTGTCTTTTTCTTTTCAGCTGCACGTAGAGACGTTCTAGTGACAGTGTCTTCCGTTCAATTCTGATTGCTGTAGCTGTAACAGATCTACATGTAAGTTGTTAAGCATTGTTGAAATAACTGTCCCTTTCACACATACACACACACAGAGTTCAAAGAAAATGAAGTCATTTTATTTTTTATCAGAGTACTTAAAAACTTAAACCTACATCATCAGTGTCGGCAATTTTTTGTTCTTTTTTTCAAGTCGGAAATACCTTGTCATACGGCATGAACATGCTTCATAATGGTAACGGAATTTCTTCTTAGAGTCATTACGAGGACTGCTTAATTTGTTGGATGAGTCGAAATGTATGAATTATTGGCAGATGAAAAAGTGAAAGGAAAAAGGGGACAATCATGAACAGTGAACCAAGACGTAAGACAGGAAATTCAAAGACCTTTTTCAGAACCTTAGTTTGAATTGAGAACCCAGTGAAGTCATAAGAGTAAAAAGGGTTAAAAACACAGGACCATGATAACTATGGGAAAAGGTTTGCAGGTGGTCTGGTCTTGCGAAATGTATGAAGGAGCATAAGATGGCTCCTTTTACATGAAATGCAATTTGTTGTGCCATTTTGTAAGCGTAATACCGTCACGGACGTCTATTGGTATCATTGAATGTGAAGTGGGTTACAGTAATGTTTTAAAGTGATCGTGGCATAGATCAGTATTCTCTTCTTAACTCGTCTCTGTAACTATGTCTCTTTCTACTCGTTCATTAAAAGGAAAGTGAATCGTGGCTCTATATTTTTGAAGTATTTATAAATCTCAATGAAAATGGCTCTTTTCTTACACAAGCAGATATGATTTGCAGTTTATGTACTAGCTGGTAGCTCTGAATCAGAAAGAAAACAGGAGAGCGAGAGAAAAAGAAAGATCCGAATGAATTTTCGTCTGAAAATTTTGGCAGGAAAAGAGGAAGTTGGTTAGGTGGGGTGGAAAATGTGTTCAAACGGAAGGGTTTAATATCCCGGAAACCCCAGGAAAGAGAGGAAGCTGTCAAAGCTAATTAAGAAATAACTGTGGCTTCGGCTGCTGTCTTTTTACTTCTTGTTTTTGCTTTACGTTAGAGCCACCCATTCTAGGTTACTTGCATGTAAGCGTGTTTCTTTCTGTTCAAGTATTTCCACGTAGCCTCGCACATGTGATGAGAGGCGTTGTCAGCTCATAGCCCCATTTCTTTTCAGTTTTCCTCTAGGCCCTATCTAAATATAGTATCTTATCACGCGTCCTAATTTTATGGGGATGCAAGGAAGATAAATAAGGTGAGTCTATGGTGATAAAGAGGAACAAACGATATCAGTATTACCGTTCAGTCTTCGGCAATGTTTGTTAGATGAATGTACCCTAAGTGGTTTCTTATTATTATTTTTGATAAGCTAGAGAGGAGGGTTAGTCCTAATGTCTTTATCAAGGAGGAAGGTTAATTATATAGGGTTCTATGGCTGCAGGTTCTAATTTTAGAGGCAGATAAGAGAACAAATGTTAGGGTATGTTGTGTTCGCACGTACCCTCTTTCTACCCATACTATCACACTCGGTTATTATTAAAGAGGTTTCAGATTGTGTTTGACTGAATCATCCATAAGTAATAAGTTGGGAATTAAGTTCCATACAGAGCACGTCTGTTGAATTATGCGTGTACTCACGTATACAGTTCTGTGTTTTGCACACAACTACTAATATTTATGTGCATGTATGAATGTATTCATAAATTTAACCTGCTTGGTGAAGCAGTAGTCTTTCCAGTCTTTGACGAAGCTAACGAAGAAAAAGTGGATTTCGACGTCCCAGCCTGATGCTTTTACGATTGAAAAGCCGTTAATTTCATTCTGAAACGCAGATCGTTGAGTTTATATTTTCTTAACCGTTAGAATCTTAATATTACTTTAATATTTTTTATGTAAATTACTCTTATACATTGATTGCAGGCAAAGATGATCTGTTATTTACATGTCAACGTGGAAAATCTGTAGTCTTACAGTACGGTGCTATTCTTTAGATAGTATTCAAAACCCTTGGCCTACAGAAATTTGATGACGCAGCAAATATAAGTAATAAATCCCAGTCTTAGCGCGCGTATTTCAAGTCACCTTGAGTAAGTTTCATCCTCATCCTTTAAAACAAACTTCAAGTTGTCCAGGTGTCTCGCCATACTTGTTCGGTTGCCAGACCTGAAAATGAAAATAGTTGGGCTTACCAATCTTTGAGGGTAAGAAAAAACCAAGGGGAGAAAAAAAAGCAATAAAAGTTTGGCTGATTGTATCAGAGGGAAAAAAAAAACAGGAAAAGAAAAATAGCCGACCATTCCAAAAGACTGGATTAGGTGTTGCCAGTCAACGCTTTTTATGAAACCACTGTGGAATTTCCTGTGGCCATAAGTAATCGATGCCCCCACCATTTTCATGAGCGACGAATAAAATCCCCTGTGGCTTTAAGCTAAGCTCCACATCATTCTTGAGTTAGTTTCAGTCTTACGTAACAGTGACCGTTTTAAGGGAGTCATTTATGGAACCATTATTTTCTTAGGAGGACAGCGTTAATAAATGACATCCCTCCCCCCTCATACCCATTGTCAGTATTTGTAGTTTGTGCATTTATTTTGTGGTCAACACGGCAGACAAGAAGCAGGGAATGACACACCTTTTTGTATAACCTAGACTAAAACGCAGAACTAAATTTCAATTGATTGCAAGAGCCATTTTTGACACTTGCTTTTTCGTTTACTTTTTGAGCGCTCGAATTGCTTGCTAACAACGTGTACTGCTTGAACATTGAAGAGGGCACTGGAATCAAGATCTAGGAAATGAAAACCGTTAGCTGGGCCTCATGTTTCATAGAAAATTAGATAAGGGAAAGGAACTGGTAGAAAATAATCATTACATTCAGGGTTCGTCGTTTACCCTAGTGATATGAAATTTCGAGCAGAACTTGCTTAAAAGTTTCTAAAATAGGGCGGCACAATACCCTTATCATATGGGTACACGAGAGAAAGCCGTATCACATCCTATATATAGAAGCCGTCAGAATGTCCATTGTTAAGACCATACACTTAGGGTACGTTTACTCTGGTAATCTATCCGTGTACTAACGTATCCTGTCCCCCTCCCCCCCTGCCCTTCTGCTCCGTCTGTTTTCATCCTACAAAACCTCACGTCCCTATACGAATTGACGTAAGATCTCGAACTCCAGATTTTATGTAATGTAATATTAATCCGAAGTAAGATTTTTATTCAGCTGTTCAATAAAAAGTCTCCCTTCCTTATACAACTCGCTGACTCTTCCAAGTTTTTCAAGCCATGTCATTCTCAGCCTATTTACTAGGAGCTTGTTCGCCATCACCATAGAATTTTATACAGTGTCCCATCAGGATTTGTGGTAATTTTGGACTGTGGCTTCATAAATGTGTTTCATATATGATAAGTGGATGGAACTGGCCCGAAATGCAATAATTTTAAAGTAAAGGAAGGATGGGAGTTTGTTTGGTAACCGGAGATTGTTATTGTAGACTAATATGGTGGATTTTTATGAATTATTTTTCGAAATCGTACAAGCGAACACATAAATAACAGAGCGTTATTCTTACTGCACCTGCTGTCTTGGTAAGAACGAATTTAACTGCACGCACCCGCAAGCCTTTAAATGATTTCGAGATATTAAAGATACGAAGCAAAATAGCTATATCATTCGTTCCGCAACAGTTGTTGTAGGGAACGCGTATTCAATTAGAGAGAGAGAGAGAGAGAGAGAGAGAGAGAGCACTCTTATCTCTACTGGCTATGTATCTCAAGGGTAGAGGGAACGACGCATCATCCTCATCTGTTACCATAGACTGATAAAAAAAACTGCCCTACCAATAACACCGCAAGATAAGGCGCCTCGACTAACCAACTGTTTTCCCCCGTTCGTGACCGTGATAACCGGCGTGGAATCGTCGGCGATGAGTGGTTCTTCATTCTAGTACTCATGACGACGAGAAATGCCCCCGTTTAAAGGTCAAGGTGCTGATGGTAGAGTACACTAGTGCATAAAAATGGACTCAACACTGATAGGCATCCTTTGGGTACACCGGTTGAAGAATTCCGCAAGGTTATTTTTGGGAAACATGAATTGAATACCATTCTAGTCAGTGACGACTGTGCGCTGTTTTAGGGAGCCTTTGATCGATTGCAATTCATGGCGGATTTCCTTCTCACACGCATAGAAACGAATGCATACTTTTAGCATGTACATGCGTTTCTCAAGTGTGTCTAAGTACATCTGTTATATGCAGCGAACACTTTTGATTACGCAACCCCCCTCCCGAGCTCACACACACACACACACACACACACACACACACACACACACATATATATATATATATATATATATATATATATATATATATATATATATATGAATAACTTGATCACGAAGTATATAAAACGTGATGCTATGTATAAATAAAGGTTTATGCTCACAACCGGGAGATCTGGGGTTCGATTCCCCGGCGGGGAGAAACGGATGGGCTCGTTTCTTCACACCCAAAGCCTCTGTCCACCTAGCAGTAGAATTAGGGACCCAATGTTAGTCGACTGTTGTGGGTTGCTTCTGGGGTGGTACTGTGTCCTGATTCAGCTGAAAAATTAGTAAGATGTCCTGTATGGGAATCACTGATCTAGACCAATATGGTCAAAACCAAAGCTCTATTGACTCTGTGCTAGAATATTTAAGTAATGAACTTGTATTGCATGAATTGCCTATGTCCGTCAGTCACATAATTTCATTGATTAAGTTATGTATTTGTGATTGCAGATTTATTTTTAATGGAGAATATTACCAACAAATATTTGGTATGGCCATGGGTAACCCTTTATCACCTCTCCTTTCAAACTTATACATGGAATTTTTTGAAAGACAACACCTCCCGAATATCACACTTGTCCCCTTAAAATGGTGCAGATATGTAGATGACATCTTAGTAGTCTTACCTGTTGGTATCGATGTAAATGATTTATTGTCTAAATTGAATAATTTAGTGCCATCCATAAAATTCACTGTTGAAATTGAAAATAACAATGTCATCCCTTTCCTAAATGAATTAATACATAGAGAATCTTTCCAATGTAAATTCAGTATTTATAGAAAACCCACAAATAATTTAACATATGTACATTTATATTCTGGCCACCATCTTAATATTAAAATTTCAATTTTTTCTTCTATGTTCCTACGTGCTTTGCGTATCACGAGTCCACAATATTTTGACCAAGAAATAGAATACATAAAAAAGATAGGAAACGATCTCTGCTACCCACCTCATTTAATTGATTTATGTTATCAAAAAGCTCACAAAAAGTTTTTATGTGTTGCTATTAATGAAATAAAATGCCTAAAAATGTACTTAGCTTGCCTTACTATCGTGGATTTGAAACCATAAAATCAATATTTAAATCGTTTAATGTTAATGTAGTGTTCTCTTATAACAATACCATTAAAGATATGCTAATTAAGAATAGTCCCGTAACAAATAACAACATCGTTTACAAAACTCCTTGTAAGGATTGCCCATCGTTTTACGTTGGTCAGTCAAGTAAAAATTTATGTGTACGTATTAAGCAGCATATGTTAGAACAGCCCAGACTTCAAATGCACTGTTTATCTATCTGAGTGAAAAATCTCATTGTATTAATTGGGGTGATACCTTTGTAATTGCTAGATCTAATGATTATGTTTCAAGAAATTTACTGGAATCAGCAATTATACAAATCACTAATGAAAACAACCTAAATCTTAGTTCGGGATTGTACCATTTGGACCCGTATATTTGTAAAATGTTTATGAAGTACCTTAAAATAAATGAACTACTAATAAATTATTCCCACATGTGTATAGTTATTATTTCTCTCTCTCTCTCTCTCTCTCTCTCTCTCTCTCTCTCTCTCTCTCTCTCTTGCTCGATATATTTATATTCTTTTTTCCGTCTTTTCATTAATTTTTTGGGGAATATTTTTTGTAAATTTCATGGCAATAAGATATATATGCCTCCATGTTTTTTCAAAATGTATTGTTTTCTGGATGAATCATCTGTTGACCACGTGTGTATCCTCCAAGGTGTGGCTGCCTAAAAATTCGCTTATACTGCCCTCAGGCGTTTCCTCGTTTCTGTAGAGTGAAATCGACCTTATTGCTAATCTTGTAGTGTCAGTTTGGATATTAAGCCTACTTTGACTATGTTTTTCCTCTGAAGATCAGTTGTGCCTGAGTAAAGGGTCGCACTAGACCGAAAGTGCTTGGCTATCTCGCTTTTTCAATTTTTTCCTTCGTGGCAAAAACCTTTATATATATATATATATATATATATATATATATATATATCTATATATCATATATAATATATATATAATAATATTATATTATATATATTATTAATAATTATAATGCATGTACTGTAGAGAGATAGATGTGTGTATACACGTGCGGGCAATTTCATTTACATATGGTTGTGCATGTAAGTGTTCTTGACTTTCTGATGCGTCCATTTCTGAAGAAAAAAAAAATCAGAAACTGGTGCGATACAATGATCGCTTGTCATCGCCAAAATCACGTAAACAGAGTACATACGTATAGGGAGAAGAGAGGTGTGGATTGACCTTCAGTGGAAGTATCGGGATCCATCATTTATTCCATGAACCCAGAGTCAAATTGTTTCACGATCTTTCCAAGGCACAAAATGTGGAAAAATATTGTTGAACGGTATGATGATTTAGCATCTTCATGTTTGAATTGCTTATCAAATAAGGAAGTGTTTCAGAAAAATTAATTCTGGAGTGCTTTGCACAGAAAAACTGAAGCAAAAAGCTTGTAGCCTTTATCTGGTTACAAAAAACCCACGTGCAGTAAGTCTTTGGAGCAGAGGTCAGGGAAGTAAACTGGAAAAGTGTTCATTATTGTGCTTCTTAAAGAAGAAAAAGTAACGTTTGTATTTCTCATGGAGAGAGAGAGAGAGAGAGAGAGAGAGAGAGAGAGAGAGAGAGAGAGAGAGAGAGAGAGAGAGAGAGAAAGGCGAAATCTTGACATGGTTTCTGTGTCACATGGACGGACGGTGCCGTTGACATGATCAACGGAAATGCGGGCGCTCAATGCCCTGAGTAACAGTGCAACTAGGCTCATAGGGCACTGGGTATGAACCCAGTCATCTTTGCTTGCCCTTGGTTTTTTTTCTTTTCATTTTGTCTCCTGAGTAGCCACGGGTCCTGTAGAAATTCTTCTTTGCTTTTCCCGTCATTCATTTGTTGTGAAATAATGAGGTGGGAGACTTTTTTCGGGATTGTAATTGATAACGATTCCAAGGTGACGTCCCCCTTTTTCGAGTTTTGTCTCCTTATATATACTCTCAAATGTACCTGGTTCTCTGCGTCGCGTTTTTGCGTTTCTTGTTGCAGTTGTTCTATATTTTGATGCGTCTTACTTCCTTTATGATTATGCTTGTTCAATTTTCTTTTCATTCTTGATTTGTTTTTATTCCTTTCATTAAATATTATTTCCCTTAATTTACAAATTTTGTGGTCGTGTTCAGTGTAGCTACTGATAGGTGCGTTATATATAAGGACTTTCATTGCAGGTCATGCTTAGTCTCTTCCAGGTTAAAATGATCTGCCCAAATTCAGTAGAAAGAGTGGAGCCTAATTCTGGAGGAATCGGTTTGGCCTCTACTTTCAATACTTATGTTTGCACGAAGTATTTTCAGCGAAGATTTATAGAATTATTTTACTGCTTTCCAACAGACATCATAAGACACACTCTTAAGTTCGTACAGAGAGTGTTGCTGTGCATACCACCTCCGTAATATATATTTATTTCGTGAGATTTTGTAGTGATAGAGATCCTTTCTGGCTGGTGAAATGATTTCTCGTTATTCTTGCAAGATGACAGACGGGTAGATTTCACAGGGGATCCTTCTTGTATTGACTGCAATTTTAGTTGGGAAATATTTCATACATTTTGTCGCTCTGATATCTGAAAGTTCTTACTATCGTGCATTTGGGAATTTTCGTTTAGAGACGTCTCTGTACCCGGCTTTTTTTTTTTTTTTTTTTTTTTTTTTTTTTAATCAGAAGACATGCACGATTGTATGATGTTTTATGAACTTGTATGTGAGAAGACAAGAAGATTAGAGACGTCAAGACATACCAAGGCGAAACTAGGGTACGTTGACAACTGAGGAAAATTAACTGCAATTATCCAATCGTCCTTCAGATCATTTTTGTCCATCGAAGAGGGCTGGCTGGGATCAAGTTAAAGTGGTATCTTTTTGTGCGACTTCTGATTTTGAAAGGAATTCGTCGAAACTGCGAGGAAAGAGTGAGGGAAATGTGAAGAATGTTTATAGATATTTGGATAAAATCAAAAATTTTTTTTTTTTTTTTTATTAAAAGGATTCGTGACATTTTACAAAATTAGAACAAAATTTGGTAATTGAAATGAGGAGTAAAAACAACAATAAAATATCAGAGAGAGAGAGAGAGAGAGAGAGAGAGAGAGATAGAGAGAGAGAGAGAGAGAGAGAGAGAGAGAGAGTATAAATGATACTCCCATAACCTGGGATGTAAAGATTCCCCATGGAGATTGGCTCTTGAAATCAATCACTGCACTGTGCTTATGTTGTGTAGGTGAATGCATTCCGTACAGGAAACTGCAGCCTATCTAACCATAACGAGCGAAAACCGGTCAAATTTTTGTCTGCATCCTTTGTCATTTTATTATTTATTTGTTCTGAAATTGCATTGAGATGAGGTTCTGTTCAAGACCGTCTCTTTTCTCCAGACATTATGCCTTGCATAATTACTCAATACTTAATAGTAATGATGTTGAATTTATGAGATGCCAATGATTGACATAAACCTGGGATATTATGAAGATAATTGTATCTACAAGCAATAAAAAAAAAAAGATGAAGATAGAGTTCGCATGACCATGCCATATTTTATCGACATGTTTAGAAAAAGACGCTTGTCTGTGTTGACATTGAAAGATGTGTCGCGCTGAAGAAATGTCTGTAACGTGACTTTTATATTGAGAACGGCAGTGATACCCGAGACCATAGAATTTGATCCCCTTTACACGATAAGTCTCTGTCGCTCTTCTTTCACCCTCCTCCCCCCCCCCTCCCCCCCCCCCACCCTCTCTCTCTTCTCTCTCTCTCTCTTCTCTCTCTCTCTCGCTCTCTCTCTCCTCTTGTGGCATGTTAGAGCTCTCTTCAATCATGTGGTCTCAGTGTCTTGCATAAGACGGTTTATCATGTTCCTAGGTTACAGTATTCACATCCTATATTTTGTTTCTTCACAATTGCCCGAAGTCAAAAGTCAGTTAGCTCTCTCTCTCTCTCTCTCTCTCTCTCTCTCTCTCTCTCTCATCTCCTCTCTCTCTCTATATATATATATATAGATATATATATATATATATATATATAGAGAGAAGATTAGAGAGAGAGAGAGAGAGAGAGAGAGAGAGAGAGAGAGAGAGATAGGTATGTCCATGCAGAATATGTGTAAAGCTTGTAAGTTGTCATTGGGAGTTCAATCAATTTTCCAAATTATCATTAAGTCGGTGATTGTTCAAAATTTTTTAATTTCTTGCTCTCATCTTGGCCACCTTTGTTTCTGTCTTTTGTAATCCTTATAATTTGGAGGCTGTTAATGACAGTTACTTTTCCTTAAAAACGTAAGTCATTGTTTTTTTTGTTTTTTTTTTTTTTGTTTTTTTTTTTGAGTTCGCTATATATCAAAATTCAAGTCGAGTTTTGATCCCTTCAGTGGACTGTCAGTCTCCTGACCTTACTTGTGAAGAGACTTTTGATATGTCTGAGCTACGTCAAGATCATTTTCTGTGTAGAGACTATAGTGGGACCGACACCCCGGTACATTTAATGAGCTCATGGTCGAACAAAACAAGAACGGCAAAAGTGGGAGTGAAAATGTTTGGGTCTTAACGCCGAGGTTAGCGACAGATCTGCTTCTTGGAGGCTGCAGGTTTATACGGATCACAGACATCAAAAGTAGGAATGAAGTAGTTTGCTTGCAGGGAAACGAAAAATTTTGAGGCGATTGTACTTGTCCATGTACAAAGCAGTATGGTTTCTTCTTAATATATATGGGTATGTGTGTGCGTAGTCATTTAAACATTGACAAGGAGATTTGATTGAAGATTTATAAGTGGTCTTGGAATGGTCAGCGTCACTATATATTTCGCATGACGTATTTTTTGTGTTCAATTAGGTTAAGGTTCAGTTTGAATACCAGCTTTACCACGTATTCATGGAATTTTCTGATTTTAATCCACTGAGTAAAGTGATATTTTTCGGGAGCGGCAGCCAGCCAGCTTCTCAAAGAGATAGAATAGCTGACTAATGGCACAGCACTCTTAGAATCATTGATATTGCCCACAGTGTAAGCACTCTTCTGGCAAGAGCGTTTTTTGCCTGTATTTAATGGCTTAATATTCGGATTACAGTAAAAAGAACATTCAATATATATATATATATATATATATATATCTATATATATATATCATACACACATACATACATACATACACACATACATACGTACACTGTTGGCCACAATCAGTGCTTTTATGAGTGTGCCATTATTCAGCTATTTCATCTTTGAGAGGCTGGCTGGCTTTCTCGGAGAAGTACACGTGCTCAATAGATTAAAACTCTGAAAATTATGTGGATACGTGGAAAAGCTGTAGTATTAAAATTTCATAAAAATACAAATAAATAGGCAATGCTCTAACAACATTTGTAAACCTGTCTTCAGATCTACTGAGGAGTGGTTTCAGGGGAAAAATCAATACGGTCACTGCCCCATTCATCCTTTGCTACAGAGTTATGGATAAATCCACATCGTTAGCCGCTTCATACATGAACTGGGAAACCCCATCAGCAGTACTCGAACCTCCAGACATACACACTAAGATATCCGTGTCTATCCTGCCCTGTGTTGCTATTGCTATGTAGTTGGTCCTTCTATTCCAGCATCTTTATCAACTCCATCCATCTGTCCTGTTGCCTTCCTTTCCTCCTCCCTCCTAACACTTTCGGATGACATAACTCCTTCAAGTTATACTCCATTCTTCCCCCATAACAAAACCATCTAAAACAGTGGTTCTTAACCTTTTTATTACCACGCCCCCTCCAAGAGTTGGTCCTTTCTTTGAAGACCCCCTTGTATCTACGAGTAAAATTCCCTCCCAGATTTAAAGGAAAATAATAAAGGAGATAAAAAACAGAGAAAGAGAAGGGGTTTCGAGGGATAGGGAGGTCAATAATTACAAAACCTGGTAAGCCCCAACGAACCTAACTAGAGTAGTAGACTCTAGGAAAGTACTGTTATAAGACGAGACTCTTGCATTTTTTCATAAAGTTCTGTATATTAGTTCCTCACTCTTGTCAAGAGAATAACGAATAATTAGAGAATATTTTTTATCATTTTTTCCCTAGTGCTCGCGCCTCCCCTGGAAATTGCTGACGCTCCCAAAGGGGCGCACCCCCCAGGTTAAGAAACACTGATCTAAAAAATCTCTGATCCCTGCTTTCATCTACGCTAACCTTTTTATCACTCTCACCCTTCAGTTCTGCTTACACTGCATAATGTATATGCCGTAAAAATTTCACTTTGGTTACTTCATTGTTCTGTCTTTCACAGATTCAAAAATCACAGTTCACGTTTCACTTCCTGCCTTGGCCTCCATAGCCAAAGCAAGTCTCTCTCTAATATCTGGTTTACACCCTGCTACCGTCTTTTCTTCAGATAATCTGAAAGAATGGATCATGAACTTTGGCCGACATTGACAAGAACTTGGGCACTTTCAGTCATACAGAGTTAAGATAGTGAAGAGAGGGAGTTGAAGTGGTTCAACAGAAAGATGAGCATATCCAGAAAATAAATGAGATTAAGCACAAGAATCGAACGGCGGAACTGGGAGAAAACCCCGTAGTTGCACTTATTTATGTAATAGAATAGAATATAGAATTTTAGGCCTAAACCCAAGCGCCGCAAACTATGATGTCGTTCAGCGCTGAAACGGAAATTGAGAGTAGAGAGGTTTTAAAGGTTAACCGGAGGAAAACTTCAAAGCAGTTGCACTACAAAACAATATTATTAGAGGACGGAAAGTAAGTTGGAATAAAGAGAATATGAATGGAGGTACAGTAAAAAAAGGAAAGAAAGGGGTTGCAGCTAGGGGTCGAAGGGACGCTGCAAAGAACTTTTAAGTAATGCTTAAAGTGCACCTCACTGACAGACGCTACCCTTCTACGGGAAATTCTTGCAACAGTTAGACAGGTTTGACAGCAAGATGTAGGAAAGGAAGTAGGTTTGGAGGTTAAGTAAAGGGCTTCATTACAGACAGTCTGTGACTCACCTCTAGTCTCATCTTACCATCACTGTCAGATTACTACTTCTTCCACCATAATTAACATTGACTACGCCATCTTTCTTGTTTCCATTGACATCATAATCTTCCTCTTGCTCACATCCATCAATAAGTTTCTCCTCTTAGAAACACTTTCAGAATCATTCTGTCTTACACACACACACACTATATACATATATAGTGTATACTATATATATATATAATATATATATATATATATATATATATATATATATATAGTGTTTGTATATATATAGTGTGTGTGTATGCGTGGGTGTTTGTGTGTGCGCGCGCGTGTGTGCGTTTTGTTCGCGCGTGTATCACCATACGCGTCTTCCGCTTACGGGTAGGTTTTAGAAGTTGTCAGCACTCCGATTCTCACCAAGTTATCAAGAATGGGATTGCCAGCCTTATGCCATTATTCATACTGTTTGCAGCCCACCACGTGCATATTTTACTGTTTTGGCAAATACAGGCCCAGTGATATTTAACGGAACAAGGATGAAGCATTTCCAGAGGCTGTATCTAAGTACAGTAAATATCTTGGTAATAATTAGCAATTCCAAAGCTGTGGGAACATCATTTCTTCTCTTCCTTTCGGAATTAAAACCCCATATTGTCATGCAGATATAGTATATATAAATTTTTTTAAAAAATATTCGTTTAGAAGATTGGTGTTTTAGAATGCATAAAATGAAACATGCCAATCAGAAGATAAATTTACTAATTTGAAAATATTTTTGAAAATAAATGGAAATCCAAATAGAAACTGAAGTAAACACTTACAACCATGCAGGAAAAATCAGAATGGATATAAATACAAAATGATTTAATAAAAGATCCACCTGCACAAGCAAAATAGAGTAAAAAGCAGATTGCGTCTTTTATTCATACTAGCTAGCATTTGAACAGTTAACGAGAGAAAAGAAGTCACATAGTACTAGGGTGGGTAAGCCATTCACGTCTGAACTGGGAGGGGTTGGGAGTCTGGGAGATAGTACAGTATAGAAACTTGGCCGGTGACGGAGTGATCTTGTTCTTGGGTTCAGGTGTTTTCTTTCCGTTGAATTCTGGAAAGGAATTTTCGTTCTCGGGGAGAGGCTCGTGTTCCGCAATTCGGTGTCGAAGCAAAAATACTGGATATCGCGTGTCAAGTCGCCACGCCTGACAAAAGGTCAGTCATCAAATGATGAGGAGGTCAGTCTCTCGTGCGCGAGCCTATTGTTACAATCATGTTGAAGCATTCCTTATAACTCTCTGCAACCTAGTTAACTATTTCATAGTTAAGGTATTCTGGTATACTTAACTGGTTTATTTTCTCCGACTAGGAGGAAATAAATTCTGGCTTGTTTTCTTTCCCATTTTATCAGTTGGTTTGTCTGTGGGTTTGGTTCGGTTTGTTCATTCGCTTGTATGTTAGTTTGCCAGTTGGTTAGCACCAATTTCCAAAGAATAATGTACTCTTTAGATATTGGGTCAGTACGATTTTGTTCATTTTACGATCAAATATTCACAAAACTTTTACTATAATAGGGGTGGGCGTCGTGACATGCAACAGTAACTTTGGAGAAGTTTGCGGTCTCTTGACGATAATAAGAACAACCAACACCCCCCACCCCAACTTTTTTTTTTTTTAAGAACGCTTGAAGCTGGTCAATGAGTTTTAGTTAAATACTTGAAAATGAAGACCGTTTCATGACGAGTTAAAATGCAGGCTTTAACTTTGTATGCTGATTCACCGTATACGTTAAATTGATAAATTTAGTCAAGTGATAAGTACTAATGAGGTAATTCAAGAACTATTCCTTTAGATGCTACGTCTAAAAACAGAAGATCCAACATTACCTTGACTTTTATATATTTGACCGTCAAAAGATTTAACATATTTTCCTGTTCAGTTTAACAAATAAATTAGTGAAGTGAATTAAAAAAAGATCATTCATGTGAAGTTCCTCCGAACATAAGGAAAATTTCACGAACGTATCTTTGATCAAAATGAGGTTTATAAAGCACTAGGCCTCTTGATAAGCATTCAAGATAATAGTCCGCAAAGCAATCTGCAAGCACTACCTTCAACATCAAGTATTCGTGATAAATTTAAACGTTCGATTAATTCAAGTCAAAGGTCGATATTTATGCTCCACATCAATGGGTATTGTTTTTCGTTGCTTTTCAAGTGAGAATTTTTCAAACAGCTTTCACATTAAAATTAGCCTTTGGAACATTTAAGATATATATATATATATATATATATATATATATATATATATATATATATATATATATATATATATATATATATATATATATATATATATATATATACATGTGATTGAATCACGAAAGTTTGGAACGTGATAAATGCATAAATAATGGTATAAGCCACGAAGGAATGTGAAACACTGGAGTAGCTACAAGATCTTTCGACTCAACGTCCTTTACTTAGCAGTCAGTACATATGTAGCTACATTTCATATTTTTGCAGTTAGATAAAGGTATGGGCCCAACTCTTATTTCCAAGGCCATCTGTGCTTATGACATCATATAGGGCGGCAAAAAGACTATTAAATGAAATGGTGACGGAGGGTACTATGTATAACAAGAAGGATCCCTGCATTTTACAAAAGTTTTAATAAAATTACGAGTGTCCTCTTGTGAGGTAGCTCAGCTGATGTCGGGAGTTATTTCCTGGCCCAAGGAGCCCACTAGAAACACTGAATGGTAGGTTGGTCAAAAGGATATACGACAGTTCGTATGTGCTAATAAGAAGAAATACGAGAGAAACCTTGTAAGGTCTAGGGATAGGTGGCACGAAAGTGTCACTTGGTACGGAGGGCTCCCGACATCTTGGGATCATGACGTTACTTGCGAAATCGAGGTGATTGGTGCATTGCACCGTGCTGGTAAGCCTATTGTGTGCAGTAGAAGATATGTCTGCACAAGATATTCATCTACTATTCAGCTGTTCAGTTATGAATGTGGCGGTGACCATTATCCTTTCTCTTCCTGGGAACTACCCCAAATACGGAAAACAGTTTAATGTTGAATATATATATATATATATATATATATATATATATATATATATATATATATATATATATATATATATAGTTTATATACATATACACAATTGTTTCATTAATCACAGTATTTAAAGTAAATGCTAGCATGATGCGAATGGAGGGATCACATTTTGGTGTAAAATATTATCTAATTTCTTTTAGGTTTGAGTACGTAACGTAGTAGTTCCTGGGTACACTTTTGGGCCTACGTAATCAAAGTTCTTATCATAAAAGATATTTTGATAGACCTTGTTTCTTTTGGCTTTACAGCCACTTAGGAGAGAGAGAGAGAGAGAGAGAGAGAGAGAGAGAGAGAGAGAGAGAGAAGAGAGAGAGAGAGAAGAGTACATCTCATAATATCGATGATAAATAATGTAGAATAGCAAAAATAGTTTGAGTCTCTGATGAAAACGTGCATTCATTTGAATAACGTGGAATGCTTTCTTCGTTCAAGGTGTTTGAGATATTTTTTATTAATGGGAGACAGGTTCCATTCATAGTTTCGTAGTTTAAGGTCCAAAAGTCAACATTTAAAAAACTTGGCTAGATTCAGAAGGTATCATGATTCAGATAAAGACACCGCTGGCAGATGGGTAAACCCCTTTAAGGTGGCAGAGAGAGAGAGAGAGAGAGAGAGAGAGAGAGAGAGAGAGAGAGAGAGAGAGAGACCCAAGTCGTCTGATTACGGTAGCCACGTGTCAGTGGTCGTCCAGTAGGCCTTGCTTATCAAAATGTACCCAACTGTGTAACCTGATTACAAAATATTTGTTTTGTCTTTCCTTAGGTTGGAGGTGTTAATGTAGGTGGCTAAGTACCTTGTAACTCATGTTAGTCGTTAAGTCATTATGATTAGATTATATATATTTAGACTATAATAATAATAATAATAAAAATAATAATGATGATAAAAGCATGAGCCTTGAAAATTAGAAACAAATCCAGTTGTGTGTGGGTGCGCATATTTAGTTTTAAAAATGAATTTCTACAGAGAGCTTTCGGGAATCCGTCCTTGAAAAGGGAATTCGAACAGATCAGCAAAAGCTCTCTGTAGAGATTTATTTTTAAAAATGTACCTGCTCTTACATAACTGTGGATTTGTTTCTTCAATAATAATAATAATAATAATAATAATAATAATAATAATAATAATAATAATAATAATAATAAAAATAATAATAACTGATGATGATGATGTATTGAATTCCACAGCAATATATGAATGTAGTACATGTTTTGATGACTTTCAGTAGAATTTGCACCTCTTTATATCACTGGATTTCTATACCTAAGCGTTCTGAGAGATGACATGGCTTTGTTCTCTAGGTAATAGTAAAAGTCTATATGTATATAAAGACAGTGTCTGTTTCTGCGTGAAATTCTTGTAAATGGAATTGTAAAATAAATATTATCGTTGCTGTCGTCACGAGATGATCTTATCCTGTTTTGACCACCTGCGATGCACACGAGCCAAAATTATGCGTGCAATAATGATGCAATAATGATAACGCCTAAGCGAAGTGTGAAGTGTAATGCGATTTCAGATTTATTTCACTGTGGATCTTGCAGTTACTACTGCTGCTGCTGCTGCTAATACTTTGCCATGGTCATTTTGTCTTATTTGACTTGATTGAAGATTTGCCCTAGTATTTCGATGGCTTATAGACCTATACTTGCGCGAATCTAATGAATTCATCCTAGTATCTTTCCCTTTAGGTATTTATACTTGAATTTGAAAATAAAAATTGAATTCATCTGGATTTCCTACCTCATGGTCAATTTGAATGGTATTTGATTATGTTTGACAACATAACCGTAAAGGTAGAGAACCGAACTCTTCACATTTTTTTTCCCAAACCTTGACCAATATATTTTTTATTGCCGTATAACAGTTTATCGATGGTTTACTTCTCTATGGATTATTCATGTATGTTAAAGTGATTTTATTGGCACTGTAAAATTTTGTTTGGAACAGTCTTTGTAACAGATTCATTACACTATGACTAACACTACTTGTGCATGTGTATTATGACATTTTTAGGCTTAAAAAACTAAAGCCATCGAGTCCTGAAAGCCACTTACGGTACATTTTGATAGAAGATAAGAATGGATGGGGAGTGGGTATTGAGAGAGAGAGAGAGAGAGAGAGAGAGAGAGAGAGAGAGAGAGAGAGAGAGAGAGAGAGAGAGAATTTTCAATTTTACACTTAGGGATATTTTGACATTTTGTCATCTCTTTGCTATAACAAGTGTATTTTTATATACATGCTACATTTTGTGCACAATTATAATTAAATTGATAGTTTGTGCCGCAAACTCTGATTGGTAACATTTGGAATTAACGAATTAACATGCTTTTCGCCCATCGATGTGACAGTTAAAAGAAAGAGTTTTCTTTTTTTGTGTTTAGGGCTTTATGAATTATCTTGAATGTTCAGAACTTTGCTAAGAATTTATTGCTGATGTTCGAATGATACATGGTTTGTGTGTTTGCTAAAACATGTATACTCTGTTATTGCCACGGACAGTCTTCCAGGATTGAACTGGCAGTATCATCAAATAAAATAGTGGTGTCCATTCAAATGCTATAATCCTGTCCACAAAATTCGTGTTTGGTAATACCAGTCTTAAAATTCCCAGAAATAGATACAGGTACTATTATCAAAGTATCGATATACCTTCAGTGTGCAATTAATAGATATATGACAGGCAACTCTTTGAAGCTAACGTATAATTATCAAGACTATATTTTGATCTGAAGTTTTTTCATTGGTTTAAATCACCTGACAACAGCAGAGACATTTACAGAAAGTTTTTTTTTCCTTCTTTATTATCAGAATTACGATGGAGAACTGTAGCTAAGAGACTGAAGGCCTTTGCACCGGGTGGGCCCCATTTTGTCGCCATGGAGAGCTACGCATCTGTTGAAATGCAGGACTACTGGAATGAGGTCCGCACCATAGGCCAGAGAAGGACTTCGTCGCACTCGAATTCCCACTCTGAAGAGGAAGCTCGTAGCCATGATGGTAAGGAGTAGAGTTAAGAGCTTGAGTATGAAATTAAGCCTTAAGAGGCCACATATACCAAGTAGGTCTGCCATGATATTCTTTTTGTTTCCCCTTTTCTCTGTAACGCCAGGTAAGTAAACTTATCAGTCAGTCCAGTTCATTCATTCTCAGCCAGTTTCCACATATTCTCAGCTGTTCGACCAACGTTATTGTACTATGGAAAGATTTGGAATTTCAACAAAATATTTCATAAAATTGTATGGGAAAAATTACGTTAGAAGTTTGTGGAAATTCTGAAACTACATTATTTGATAGAGGAGACAATTTTTTGGGAGAAAGTCGTGTCGTCTGTATTATAGTGAAGAGGTACAAATCTATTTCAAGTAATAATGGTGATTGTGATTATTCTTGCGTTAGCATCTCATTTTTGGTTTGTATTTTTGTTACCACCTCGTTAACCATTTGTTTGTGTCATGACCGTAGTTCTGCCATACCTTCCTGCTCCCTGCAAGATTATAGGAGAATCAGAATTGGAAGTCAAGGTTTTTGTTTTTCAGTGAGAAATAATAGATCTGCGCCTGCAGGGGTAGTGAAATGGTGTTTTCACAAGGGTGCTCTGGCCAGCCGTTACCTTCACTACTATTCTGTTTCCTATTCTAACCCCATCAAGGATTCTGTGTCCTGACTAATACATCCAAAGCTAAACCAACTTCACCTGCGATAATATGCTCTAACCTCATCTAGAATGCTATGCTACCATATCCTCTATCCTCTTGACTTTTTTTTTTTTTTTTAGCTTAGGAAGTAGTAGGTCGTGATTCTGTTAGAGTTTCGTTTTTCTCTTTGAGTTAATTTAGTCTTTTTCTTTTGTAGTCCCTGGGTGGTTCGTTATTTAAATAGGGCCTTCACTCACTAAGATGCTTAAAATTTACCCGGTTATGTGAGACTAAGCTACAGCTGTGGAAGGTGTCATGATGACATTCAGACTTAATCTCTAGATTTTTTTCTAGCTTTGTGATAAATTTATTTAGCAAATGATTATTATGAAGGATAAATCTAAGACTGTTATGCAGCAGTGTGATATCGCCCTTAGTATTAGTGCTTCATTGATAACTTGTGAATCATAGGAAATGAAGGATACAATAAACCTTGAGTGAATCAAGAGTGAATAAGGTATCAGGATTTGTGCCACCGTATTTATACTTACCATTAATTTTTCTTCTGTTGCCCTTAACTTTTGCACTTATTCTATCCTGTTCCATCAGTCTTTTAATAAAGCTCCAAGAAATAGCTCGAGTTGCTTACCTTTGAAGAAATGAAGCCCCCGCATTCTTTGGAAAATGTCACCCTGCACGGCAAAATACGCCTATTCCTTATAGCATGGATTACTTAAAGAAATTTGGTAAAATTGCATGGGAATAATCCATAGGTTTTCAGGCAAATCGTCATATAAAAATTGAAAATAACTATGAGTTGTTCAATCACATTACTTATAAAGCAAACTTGATTTTGTGTTGTTTGCACGGACATTTCAGATGATGGCGAATCCGACGAACATTTCCTGGAAGGACTTGGTATACCTGTTAAACCAGACTCGGAACTCTCTGAAGATAACATCACTTACAGCAAGTTCATGGGTGCTCTCAATCCAAGACAGGTGAGACTCATTTGATTCCTTAATTTCGAGTAAAATGCTGAACATGTACAAGAGCTAACATGATTTTTTTTTTCATTCTATAGGATTTGAGTATATATACATGTTTTAGACTTATGCAGCGATTGCATTCTGTGATACTTGTGAGAAGCATATTTTGTTATTTTTAACTTATTCTTATTAGGAGGAAGCCCTGAAACGAAGAGTTCGAACCCTTAATGCAACCATACGAAGGAAGAAGCAGAGGAACAAACCAGATATTCGTAATTTCTTCGCAACTACAGATGTAAGTCAGATAGGGATTTAATTGTTGAATACTTCATTTGGGTCTTTCCTAGATAGTGACCCCCAAGGGTTATATAGGACTTATATTTCTTGGGGTCATATCTTCATGATATTTACAGTCTTTTGTGTATGCTTTTACGATAATCCCCAACGGGCTTTACTAAACACGCCACAAAGGTGGATACATACCCGGTTGAAACCCGTGGAGGTCACTATCTAGGAAAGATCCCATCATTTTTATATGCTGTATATGTTAAATACGTTACAGTGTTTATTTGAAGTGAAAAGTGAATAACACAATGCTGTGTTGATCATTGTTTAGAATCACAGTATTGCATTGCTAATGGAGCACTAATTATATTACCCTTCTCAGAATTCTAGCACAGGCACTAGAAGTCGAAGTGCCACTCCAGATTCTTTGGATTCAGTGTCTCCTCCCCGCACACCCCCAGACCCCCACCCAAAGTCATGGGTGGATCCATATTTAAGTCGATCTCGAGGATCCTTAGATTCAGGGAACCATTCCTTGGTGACATCGCCTTCTGTCATCACCTCTCCTGGGCCATTTTCACCCATCAGTGATCACAGTAACCACCACCATCACAACAGAAGCCTAGCAGTTGGTGTCAGGAGACATTCACCGCCAGCTGAAAATAATAACAGGTACAAGTAGTTGTAACCACAACAGGCTTTTATAAAATCCAGACTGTCTAGCATATATTTTAACATGAAGAGGAAGGAGACATAAAACAAACTTCAGTATTTATTTCATGCTATAGATGAGAAAATCTAACGTACATGATCCTGGGCATAGTATATTGTATTGGAAATCATTGAGCTTAAGATAGAAGCCGAGTAGTTCTACTGTGTAAGATACAACACATTAGCCTTGTCTTGTATGGTAAAAAGAATTCAACATTATTGCACTCTGAAAAAAAAAACAAAGGATTCTACTGCACTTTTGAGTGAATAGATGAACCACGAAATTAACCCTTAGGCTAAGGCTGAGCATTTGGGCAATTCCAGCCACTCGGTGAAAAGGAGTTAGCTGGAGAGCAAGATCCACAAAATAATTTTAATGATTTGCAACAATCCAAAAGTAACTTTTTTTTTTTTTTTAGTTAGAGAGGTTGCACAGCAAGGTAAAAGACGGGAGCGGATATGACTGTCAAAAGGCTAAACGGTGGGTGCGGCTAATGGTCGAAGGGACGTTGTAAACACATTTTAGTAATATTTACAGTTACCATTAAAAGAGTTCATTTTCTCTCAGCTTATAGCTACGTATATTGTTTGCTAAACATGTAATGTGCCAACGTTTCTTCTCCCTGTTTCAGATTAGTGAGGGAACTGATGACGATTATTTCATTTTTAGGCTGCAATTTGTTAATTATTGACAGTGTTAAATGCTAATAAAATTTGATCAATCTTTTCAGAAGCCAATGGATGGACGATCGCCCCGTACATTTGTATCGCGCTCCCTCTGTGGACATGCTCCCGAAAGTTGCCTCAGGAGTACCAGGCTCAGGGAAGGAACTGCGTCGTCAACGCTCGTACGCTCGCGATCTGGCAAGGGATGTCAAGAATTTCCATTCAAAACAAGGCCTCTATGAGTTTTATCCCAAAGCATTGCAAGATGAACACGGTAAGTTCTGTTCTAAACAACGATTGAGATAATGATGCTCCGCTATGTCTTCACGCAGAATGTGTTGTAACTGTACTTGAAGGGATATTTTAGGCTCAGAGAAATGGTGTTGGTTTTAACTAATTAGCCATCCTCAAGAGAAAGTCAGTGGAATCTTGATCTCCATATTGAGAGAAGTGACTAGTAACAACCAAGTTTGGTAAAATCATTTCCCTCGTCTTGAGTTTTTTTTATGGGATTTTAATCCAATTGATTTTTTGCAAGAGCTGACTGATAGGGTGCCAAACTATAGAAGGAAATACAGAAAATCGGTTATCTTTTAAATTTGAATGAAAAGTATCATTTAATGTGGTGTACATTTTAATGGTAATTTGAATATGATTGCAACCTCTTCTCAAGCATTTTGATGTTCATCATAAAAGCTTAATGTTACTTCAGGAGTGTCATACAAATTCTTTAGAACAGCTCATCTGCTGATGTGAAGTAATGACTTAATGTAAAGAGCTTAACAACTCAATGGCACCTTTTCTAGATATTCAAGTCTTGGGTTACCGGTACATTGGCTCCGTACACATCCCCCACGCAAAGTGCAAGGAGAAACGGCCATCCATAGAATCCAACGCTTCTCAAGGTAGTCAAGATCTTGAATCTTCTACAGTAAGTAACAATGTACATTATTTTATTTTTATAGTATAATATTTGTGTGATAACTGTTGTCATTGATGTGGTAGTTCTTTGAAAAGTATAGCAATTAACTTAATACTATTATGTATTGTACAGTAACTGTTTTAGTATGCAGATAATAAACATTGCAAATTCAAATGTGATAATTTACACCAATATAATGTATAATTTTAAAAGAGCATTAACGTGAATTCCAGATCATACTGGGCTGCTGTATTTTTTTAAATAATATTTTTAAGAAACCCTGAAAGAATAAGTAATATATACCCATGATGACCGCACATTTTTCAGTGATGACCGGCAAAATCAAATCAAATGGTATTAAAAAAGAAAGAAAGAAAAAAAAAAAAACTGTCCAACCAGGCAGACTAGCTGAGCATTATATGCAGGTACACTGCTTGGCTTCATTAGAATGTTGTGTTGGTTGGTATATTGATGACGGTGGCGGTTGAGAGAGAGAGAGAGAGAGAGAGAGAGTGATGGAGAGAGAAGACGAGAGGATCACGAGAGAGAGAGAGAGAGAGAGAGAGAGGGAGTGAATGTTTTCGAATAGTAATAAAGGGTAAATTGCACCTTTAGAAAATATGTATAATATAGGAGTCTAGCGAACTTGTGGTGTAGTGGCATGCACAGTGCACACATACTTTGGGTACTATTG
>NC_061110.1:76600252-76652752 GCF_015104395.2 Macrobrachium nipponense | reverse complement strand
CTAGAAACAAGTGTTCCTGTGGTGTTCTATAAGGTAAAAGTTTCTTTACGTGACGTTACTTGTACATTTTACACCCTCAGTACTTGTGATATATGAATGAAAATAATTTCAACTTTTTTAATGTAATAAAACTTGCATGACAGTGTACATAATTTCTATTGTGCAGCAGAGGAATTTGATTTTTCTGACTTTTGGTATATTTTAAATTTAAATTGATAAATATTTATTTCCATTGTAAACTCATTATTGCTATATCAACAGGCAACCATTGATGAGTGCTAACAATTTCTTTCATTTGCAGTTGGGTATGCAACTTGAACGCCAAGGGATGCAACAGGAAGGAATTATGCGAGTTCCAGGTCACAGGTTAGTTCTTAAACAGGTCACTTGTTTTATATCAAAAAGGTATTGTGAAACACTATTGTGTCATGTAACTAATCTGATAAAAAAGTCATATAAAGAGACTTCTGCTCATACTGATGGTACCCAAGTCTCTCTTATGAATGATTGCATAAACTGCAAGTTTGAAAGAGCATATAATAACACTATAAAATGCCATATACCATATATAATATATAATATATAATAATATATATATACTATATATATATATAATATATATATATATAGAATATATATATATAGATTAGATAGAGAGATAGATAGATAGATAGGATAGATAAGATAGATAGATAGAAGATAGTGATAGATAAGATATTATATATATATATATATATACTAATATAATATATATCTAATACAAAGTACATTTGTATTACTGGTGAAACAGAAGAAAAAGTATCATGTTCGATAATAGATAGATATAGATCGATAGATAGATATTATATATTATAAATATATATATATATTATAATATATATAAATAGGTACATTTGTTATTACTGTGAAACAGAAGAAAAAGTATCATATTCGGAATCTAGCATAGTTAGCCTTTTAAAGTCATAAATTTTCAGATTTTACTATATAAATGACTTCATATTCTTGTAAATAGCACAAAACATATGGTTATGTAATAATTTACATTTTTATGAAAATAGTATACCTTTGTTAAGTAACATAGAATAGACATAACGAATAGAACTACAAATAATTGAATGTATACTTTGTTATAGAGTTGTATAATCAGGTAGCTGACTTTCACAAAAAGAAAAAAAATCAACACTGTAGCCATTAAAAATTAGACTTACATTAATTAAGACCCCCTCCTCTTCCTCTCATTGGCACATCACATGATGCACTATAACCATTACTAATGTATCTACAGCATCCCTTAGGCTCTAGCTGCAACCATTTTTTAGCCTTCTCTTTTTCCATCTTGCTGTACAACCTGAATTCTACTTTGAGCAACTTCTCTTTTCACTGTCTTAAGCACTGTATGTTTGAAAGTGTAACAATGCTAGGCGTTTTAACTTACTCCATGATTCATTTGTTCATTTCCTTTTATTGGACGAAAGTATACTTTGCAGGACTAAAGAAATGAAAAAAAAGGGATTTTGACAAAGGAAAAATCTATTTCTGGGGGAAGACCTGTGTCGCCCAGTGAAATGTCCCTATAGCACTCATTTCTAGGTATAAATAAATGCTAAATATACCAGAGAAAAAAGCCATATGGAATGCTGGAGTTACTACCTCCAGCTCGTTCACCCTCATAGGGTGTCGGTATAGCACAGGGAAAAAGCTTTAAACGGGCATATTTGAACATTATATGAGCATATATAAAAATTATAACTGATAAATACTGTATTAGAAATACACTGCCTTCATCTCATACAATCTAACATTATTTCATGAACTTTCACAAAAAAAAATTAATAGTTTCTGCTACAACAATAACAAACTTGAGCTGCCAATACAGCGTAGTTTATGCTATAACATTACATAAAAAAACCCAGCAAATCTGGTTTGATGTGAAAAAGGATCCTTAGATCATTCCAGGACTTCAGATGTTTATGATGAGAAAGAAAAAGATGTTTTGACTGAGAGAGAAAAGTAATTTAGTACCTGTAAAATTGTTATCCTTTAAATTGAATATGATTTATCTTGCTATAATGGCATCATGTACTATGAATATATTTATTTGAAATGCAGTCATAACATAACTTCATTGAAAAATTTTTTGTACCACTATGCCCAATGAAAGTTAGACCGCTTTCCATGATATCTTTGTGATTAAAATTTGTAACACATTCTTTGGTTGGTTTCTGAAAATGTGTCAAACATTCATAAAACTGTTGGACTTTGCAAAATATGCTTGCTGCTTAAGTTTATTAACTAATGAGATGCTGTTTACTTAATAAAATTTTTAATGCTCACATAATTTATTAACATATAAATTCCCCATTATAATAAAAAAATACAAAACTGTCCTTGCAGATCCTAACTTGAGCTATATCTAAAGCTTGACTGATCCATGGGATGTAAAACTATGGGAGTTTCCTTTTTTGTATTCATGGTACTTCCCGTTAATTTTAAAGTAGTGGTGGAAAATTTACAAAATCTCTTCTTTGAGTGCCATACATAAAAACTCAATTCTGTATTGATATTGAGTTACACATTAGTAGTACTAATTGTATATCTGTTGAAAAGCTGAACTTTAGGTTTAATAACTATGTATAGTACTGTGATTTCAAAGATTAAGACTCAGTGAATATTATGCTTTTACAATGCATATATGTTTACAATACTTATGACATTCAATCTCTTCTCTAGATCCCAAACCGAGCAACTGCGGCGTACCCTCGATTCTCACTTCTATACATCCCCTCCTTTGGCTGAGTCAGCATTGAGGAGTGCAGCACCAAATGATGTTGCTACCCTAGTCAAAAGCTTCCTTCGAGATCTTCCTCAACCTTTACTTACTCATACCTATATGCCTGCATTTTACAAAACTCACAGTAAGTATTGTTCTTGTTGAATGTTTTCTGTTTTCAGTTTAGGGCCTAAAGTGTGCCTATAGTTATCTCTTTAAATGGTATTTGTACAGATTGCTGTCGACTGTTTGGAATAAAAACGAATATATTGGAAAAAAAATTTTCAATAACCTGTTATTTGTAAGTTAACTGCAATTGATTATCAGTTTTCCTCAATACCTCATTCTTGATTCAGATAGAAAAGGTTTTTCAACAGCAATTTGCATTCACCTTAAAGATTATCAGGTTCCAGGCAGGCAACAGGATTATTAACCCTCTTGCCATTGGACTCATTGTTACTTCATTATTTCCAGGAATTCCTGCATTCTTCTATTTAATTGCCATCACTAAATGATTTCAGTATTTACAAGAAACGTTTTCTTGTAATGAAATATTGTATAATTAGTTTGTTTTGTATATTTTGCACTTATGTATCCTTGTTACATTTATTACAAAGAGCTATAACTAGCTAAGTTGGTTTGCCTAAAGGGCCATTTACTGTAATATTTATCGGTTGAGTTTAACAGAAAATTGCTCCAGTTGTTCAATAGCTGTTGGGGCAAGGTAGCTTCTAATCCTGTATTTTACGTGCACAGCTGACTCTACCTAAAATGCAGCTATATCTGGAAGTTCAGTGTTTAACCAGATTTAAAGAACTGCCCAAATTCTTTCCAGGATTATTTTGAAAGATATACTAGCTTCATGCTCTCTTGCTTTGTCTGAGACAAATCCCATATCCAGCACAAGGAACTTTGTTTTAAGCACACCATCCATCATCGGGCCAAAGCCTTGACATTTGAAAGGTGTAGCTTCAACCTTCACTTTCCTTCCCCTTGGATGAGGTTTGTCCCTCATAGCACCCAGAAAAGGTTTGATTCGTTTAGGTAAAAGAAGAGGCATGCTCTCCTTACCTTGAATTGGAGAGGCATGGGTTTCTTTGAAGTAACAGCCCTCACATGAACAATTTGCAGGCATAAAAATTATGTAAGTTATGACCGATATTTAAAAGGACCTAGGAAGTGCAATAGAGACCTTTGATTATGATGGCATTTTGGACGAGGGGACATGGTTTAGCAAAACTAAGCCTTGTATCACGTCCACCTTTCGTAGCCAACACCACCATGTGAATGTTTACTGACGGCTGGGAATGCAAGGCAGTGAAGATTCTATTAAAGCTTTTGCTTCCATTCTTGATACTGAAGAATCTACTGTTGTTGCTTGTTCACTTGAGCATAACACCCTTGGATACTTAGGTTTGAGACAAGAAGTTGCACATCTTATGCCTATTGCTCGGGTTTAGCTAATGGTAGGAGATGGCTTGGGCATGACTAGCAATCTTATCTTATTTTTAACAAGTCTATTTCTCTTTTAGGCCAAGATTTTGGTCGCTTCCCTTCTTGAATCTCAATCCTGTTTTGTCATGACTTTACAGGAAGATTAACATGAGAATTTGAAAGATAGGCAGCCCTGAGGATGCCTTAGTCTTAAGTCTCCTTCTCAAACATCTTAGATTTCAAACCAGCATGTATTATGGACCAGTATTTACCAGAATTCATTCCCTGCTCCAGAAATCAGCTGAAACCTTGGGTATCCTATCCCAAAATAATTTCCAGTTCTTCCAACACCTCCAGAGGAGACTATGTACATACTATAATCATTCTTTTGGACCAGGAAAACAGCCACACTAATGACGATTCTCCATAAAATTGCAGAGACAGGTGACAAGAACATTTCTTCATAGCTTACAACCAAGATTCAGACACACATTAAGTACATGCTCTTCAAGATATTTCCGTGCTTATCTAAATTGGCAAAGTTTCCTAGCTTGGAATACTCTGTTTTGGGCTTTCCAAACTTTGGCCACTTTCAAACCTGTAGTAACAATTTGGGCACATAAAATTGGATAGTTTCTCTTTCTTGGTCATACAGCTTATAATGCTTAATTTTCAACAAATTTCAAAGTACTACTGTCATGGACTTTCCAACTGCCAGTGAGTGTGTCCTGGCTAGTGAGAGGTCAGTCTAATAAGAGATTACCAGGGCTCTTAATGCCATAAGGATGGAAACATTGTGTTACAGTTGTTCAGTGGATTGTATAATCCAGACTTTTCTCTTATACAGAAGTTTCTACAGATATACACACTTCCAAAATGATGCAATCTCTGATGAGTCTTTTCCTCTCCATGAAAGAGTTCCTCAGTAAATCAGACTGGAAGATAGCCTTTTTCTAGCATGTATTGGAATACTGTGTGGAAGACTAAGTCTTTCTTCCTTTTGACAAAATTTTATTGGTATTGGATAAATGCAGACTCCTGATGGGTTTTACCAATGACTAGTTGCAGTTCCATGGCAAAGCTAAAACTGCTTTACCCATGTATCATCTCTGATGGTAAGTCATCAAAGACATTAGTACTAGAGGGGAAAAATGCCTACACCATTCTTATCTGCACTGATTTTATAGAATCCTGTATAATTAGTTTTCACATTTAATGGTTTTGCAGCTAAAACTCAGAAGTACAAAATTTTCCAGTGGAGTCTGCATTGCTACCTCCAACCTGCCAGTATTGACAGAGGATTTTAGTCTGCTCTTCCTCAGATCATTAAGTAGTGTTGACTCAATGTAAAAAGTTAACTTCAAGGTTGAGATTCCTTTATTGCTCAAGGAATGGGAAAGTTCTCAAATTTGGTGTAGGTTGGGATGGGAATGTGATGTGTTTGATAGGACAAGGTTGAGTGATTTGAGGCATCTTTTAGGCCATGGTCTAATTAATGTTGTATACCAGATGGCTTCTTTGAAGTGAAAGCAAATAGTAAGTAATGTTATGTCTGGTGCTCTGAAGGGTCAATTTCTAGGACTGCCAAGTAGGCCTTTGCCAATTAATAGATTTTCACACCTAGCAGACAGGCTAGATCTAGATCCTAAACGGTCCATTAAAGTGAGTTCCCCCTGAATGTCAAATTCCTATTTGTGAGATACACTCAGGATTATGAAGCGAGTTAATTTGTGAAGTGAGGAAGAAAAAATTAAAACCTACATTTAGAAGCCACCTGCAAATTGCAACCTAGTAGTTACATGTCGACTGCATGGATCCCTCACTGCTGCTGATCAGATTACACAAAACATGAGGCTCTTGTGTGCTGGTACTATCTGTGGATCTGTGAGCTGAATGATAAAACATTGTTTATACTGTAACAAAACTACAAACAGTTATCATTGCAGCTACTAATGTAAAACCTGCTAAAGGCAAAAGTGAGGAATTAAAATATTGCAATTATGTAAAAGCAACAAAACTAATGATAAACCTGGGACTGAGGCTCAAAAATTATGAATTACAATATAATTTTTACATGTCTAAACAGCTATCTTACTCCGTCTAAAAACTTAAATATTATATTTTTTTACTGAAAACTTATTGTAAGCTCTTGAGTTCTGCTTTAATATCAAGTACAAAAGGAGTTGAAATTTATCACAATTTTCTCATATTTACAGGAATTGATAACATAGGTGAAAGAGTTTTGGCCCTGACAATGCTCATTCTTCTTCTTCCTATTCCAAACCGAGATACTCTTCATGCTGTCTTAGAGTTATGTGCTCGGATTGTGTCATATGAAGAAGAAAACAAAATGACGCTTTATAACGTGGCAATGATCATGGCTCCCAATCTTTTCCTACCTAGTAATCCTCGCTCTAAGCTTCAACTTAGATCTGAAGATAAGGAACAACAGCTGAACCATGAGGTATAATGGTTTTTTCATTTTCTTTTATTCAAAATTGTTTCTACAATTCATATTCAAAACTTTATTTGAATTTTCAAAGGTAAATTTTGCTTAGGCTTCTAATAGTCAAACTGTCTTGAAAAAGAATGGTATTCTAAAGAGTATATAAATTATTTAATAAACATTTGCTCTTCCTCATGTTATCAGAAAAGTAAACAAGTAATTCCTTGTAAGTGAAAGGCAATGAAAATAATTCTAAATTTGATTTCTTTGACCTTTAATATGAAAATTTGTTTATTGTAGTACACTAGTATACGTACTGCAATATAAGACTTGTTTTTTCTGCATGAATTTTTAAACAATGATCCATATTACAATTGAAACTATAACCAGACTTAAATAATTAAACCAAGTAAGACTGGGAATACATATGTAACTCTAATGAATGTCTTCCTTTAGATGACTTATGCCAATGTCACAACCAAGTTGACGCAGGCACTGATAAAATATCGTGATGTGCTGTGGACTGTTCCCCATCGTTTGATATCTCAGATCCGCCGTCTCTATCAAGCAGAGGCTCTGAAACATCAGAATTATACACCTGTAAGTAATACTGGTTACTGAACACAGAGATCAATATCTCTTGCAGATATGCCTTAAACTTCTTACTTAGTAAACTATAAGTTGCCTGCAAATATTGACAAGCTTGTTTACTGAATTTCATGTCTACACTGAGCTGTATGAACATTACAGAGGTTTTACAAACTCTTTTAATTATTTTCGTTTTCTTTTTACATCACAAATATATAATTATGAGCAAATACTATATAGTATTGCCTAAAAACATAAAACTGTATTATAAATTAGAGAAAATTTTGTCTATTATGCAGATGAGAAGACTATTGACGCGTAAGAGCAAAGAAACAATACAACGGCCAATAGAAAATGAAGTAGATTATCAAGATGGTGTATTAAGGGTGTCTGCACCTCAGTTCAACAAAATCCAGTGCCCAGTTAAACTGGATCCTCTAATGACTGCGAGGGATCTTCTTACCAGGTAACTAAAATGTGTATTAAGAATTTGTTCAGTTTTTACAACACTGATTTTACAAAAAAAATTTCTGTGAAGATTTACCAAGCTAAATTTATTTTACTAATTCTAATCTTTACATTTCCCAGACAAAAGCAGAGACAATTATTTCCAAGTTAAACTAAAAAATAAGACATATTTATGCATTTATTAACTGATACTGCAACCATATGTATTGATTAATTATCATAAAGTGATGTTGAAACAGCAATGATAATAAATATTAAAATTTCCACACACACACACACACTCACAGAACAAGTTTTCAATGATATTAAGATATATGGAAGAGTACTCATCCTTTCAGGGAAGGGACAAGTTCCAAGTACATGTACCGGAATTGATGTCATGCAAACCATTTTTTAATGGTTCAGCATGTTACATAGGTATCTGCTTTGCTCAAATAACTGTTAAAATGAGGAAGATTTTGTAGAACTTTATATTTCGGTTTTTTAGTATGAAACACCCCTTCAAACCAGCACTCACCTTAGTTCAGTCATCCTACAAAATATGGCTAAAAGCCTTTTTATGAAAGCTTTCACTGATAAGAAACATTTTGCAACTGACAAAAACAGTAAAATATTGTGTCATGCTACAAGTATCTCACATTTACCACTATGTTCCCAGATTCATTGAGGAGTTGACTCTGTTGCCTGAAAATCCACGAAGAGTAGAAGGTCGGAGAGAGCAACAGTACAAAAGAGGAACTGTTGGAAGTAGTAGTAATCCTCCCAACTCTTCTCAACTGGCTTCAATGCCTCAATATTTGGCATGCCTTTTGAGTGGGTCTCTGAAAAATGCTTTGAAACAACACGCACTTCATGAAAGAGGAGGAAATATAGGTAAGTGTTTTAATTAAAGCCTATTATACCAAGATATATTTAGCATGGTTCTGTACATATACTATTTCCCCCTTTTACCTTAATAGGCAGTATAAAGTACACAAAGAAAAGTGCACTTGAAAAAAAAACCAGATCTCTCCAAAACCTCTCCAAACACTGTTACTGAACTTTGAGAAAGTTTGGTTACTTCATAAATGTTTATGCACAAAACTTTGCAAGTTTTCTTACCTAGTAATGCTAAATTTTATCAACAGTTTTCACAACTTTGTGCTAAGTAATAGACTGAAAAAAGGAAACAGTCACCGAAGTTTGTGTTCATACTTGAACAAACTTATTATTTTACAGTACTGTACTTTCATAATTTGCTTTACTGCTATTTAGATTTTTTCTTGAAAGATGGGGCTTTACATCGTAGCCAACTTTAGTCCCATTGCTGAATAACCGGTAGTTGGACAATTGACCAACAGACAGTTAGCCGACAGACAATTGGCCGACAGGACAATTGGTTGATAAGACAATTGACCAACAAACAGGTAGCCGACAGACAATTGGCCGACAGGACATCTCAAAAAGGATCTAAAAAAAGGGTTAAAACATACACGCTTTATTAAAAAAAAATAAAAACTTGCATAAGAAGATAAAAGCATAAAATTCATCTCAAAATAATTTTTAAAAACTATTTAATTGATAAAGATGGTGTGCAATTTGCACACCATCTTTGACGTCATAGCTGAGTACAAATCTTTTCTTCAGTCTTTCCTTAACACGAATGTATTTTTTGTTTTCCCTTGAAACATCAGCTCCTGATAATGCCTGTTCTATTAGAATTTCTGTGCTTGATTGTTCAATCCTGAGCTTTTGAATTAATTTTGATAAGTTAGGGTGATGGACATTTACTCTTCTACTGAAGGCGTGATGCCACCCTTCCAGCGAGTTGTTGGTTTTCGGCAGATCGTTCAGCACTCTGTAGTGACACGACCATAACAAAATGTTGAATAAAGGTCGTCTACGTCTACCTCGCTGCACGATTCCTAACCATGTACACTCAAAATAAGACGACAAATCTTCCAAAATTTCATCAGTTTGTGCATCTAAAGAATTAATAAATTGTTCAAACAAAATAGGTACATCATCAGGTGGTACGAAAAGCTAGTGCTTGCAGCTGTTTTACAATAAATGCATTTTCTCGGTCGTTGTACCACGATTGTAAACCCGTAGTCTGTATCTTGCGCCACAAACACTGTCCAAAGTGAAAAAAACAACCAAAAATAGAAACGTGAGGAAAATTGCGTTTAATGGAGTTTATAGCTGCTTTTTCAAAGTCTACTGTAATTGAGGTCATCTTCTTTAAGACCGGGTCTCTTCCGTCGCACTGTACGTTTGAGAGAGTCCTTTTTTGGTAAAGCTCCAGCAATGGTCACAGGGATATCTGAAGTTGCACTATCAATAATAGAGCTAGGCATTTCCTCAGATCGTACCGCAATAAGCTTTATTTCTTCTTTAACTTTTAAAGCTCGATTTTCAATAGGAGTTGGTGGATGGGAGTGTTCAGAAGGCGTTCTGCTAATTACTTTGTCGATCGTAGCCAATCTTGCATTGCAGATATTACGATTCGCACATCAATACGTTTTAGATTCCCTGGTTCTATCAATAATGTAGAAGTATCCCTCGAAAAGAAGCTTTTTGCCTCCTCTTTCCATTTTGATGAACTCCATGACTGATAACTGAAGGGCTTGGAAAAATAAACTTAGTAAAAACAAGATGAAAGTTTGGTCTAGAAAAGCATTTGAAAATAAGTGGTTTAGAATAACAATCTTAACAATAAGTAGTTTAGTGTTGTATAGTAATGATGTATGCATTATCGACCAACTGTCCTGTCGGGCAATTGTCTGTCGGTCAATTGTCTTATCGACCAATTCTCCTGTCAGCCAATTGTCTGTCAGCTAACTGTTTGTCGGAAGGAGGTGAGCCTATCCGCCGGTTTCGCCCTACCTGGGGTAGGGCTGGAATGGTCCACAATCTCCTCATCTGGCAAGGAGAAAGGGCTGGTTGGACTATCCCGAAGGTCCGTTGTCTCCATCAAATGGATGCTCGGGGGATACCTCGGGAAGGTGGACCACTAGTAACTATGAATCCCGATTAATGGGTTTGTATCTTGGCTCAGTTTTGGAGCGGGCAAGGCTCTTTCACTCTTCTTCAGTACTGCTTGTATATGTTACAATTATGCTGAACTTCAGAAGAGGATTCTTTGGGTCATAGTTACTTCACAGTGTTTAGCATGTTCTCCTGATTGGCAGTCATACGTTTGCATCAACATCTATATACTGTATTGGGATACAGTAGCAATATTTTTATTCTTTGGATGATAAATAACTCTTCAACATCCACCTTGGCATTAAGGTTCTTGTGAATATTCTTCAAAAGGGAGATGACATGGAACTTGCATCAAATTTGTAGTGTTCTTAGTTTCCTTTTTATTATTTGTTTGAGAGAATTTAGAATTAAAACTTAATAACTGAACGGTGGTAAGATAGGAAAGATTTCCCTCAAGTAGTTCTTGACTTTACACTAGAATAGTCTGTCTGTCAACCTGAACCTGAAGGTGTTAGAAACCACTGTTCCCCTGTGGAGGGCTTCCCACATGCATGCATGAAGTGGCAGATAGGAAAGATTTCCCTCAAGTAGTTCTTGACTTTATATGAGAATAGTCTGTCATGTCAAGCTGAACCTGAAGGTGCTAGAAACCACTGTTCCCCTGTGGAGGGCTTTCCACATGTATGCATGAAGCGGCCATTGAACTTGGCAACAAGGGTATGCCATGGTGATGGGGAAGTACTAGTTGGAAATATTTCCACTCTACCACCCATGTTATCTGGTTACTTTTCCTTTGGCTGGCATCGAGGTTGGAAACATCTCTTCTTTCCTGAATGCAGTTGTTGAAATTGGATGAGTAGCACTCTTATTTTCACCTTTAGAATTCTGTAATTTCTGTTTTTGTTAGTTTTTGTTGCCTCATTTTTTTCTCAGTGGAAATGAAACAAAAGCAGCACAAGTGGGGAGAAAGTGGACACCCATATGGTCTCTAAATGTTTCCCACCTCAGTAGACCCACCTAAGCATTTTTTTTTTGTAGGGGAAGTGTGATTATTCCTGTTTTGAGAAATGTGCTGATTGGCCTTCTCCTCAGCGGGAAAAGTTTGAGAAACGCAGGAAGGACTAAAGGATCTCCAGGGTTGTTGGGGGGTATAACAAGACCAAGGATCCCTTGCCTCCTCATAAGCAAATTTTCTCGCTGAGGAAGGATTACTTTCCTACCTCAGCAGGGCCTGTTCATGCTCTTCCTCAAGAGATGAAAGTACTGTTGGGATTAGTGTTACTTCAGCAGTTTCTTTGATCTCTGATATTGATGATAGTGTTCCTAGAGCAAAAGGGTGTTGTCTATTGACTACTTGAAAAAGATAGAATATACCAAGTAACATCTGCCGCTAATAGTGTATCTGCAGGTCTCATGTCATCTGCTGTAAATTAAGGGACTCCTGATGTCTGATTCTCCGGTAGATTCTTCAACATCTTTGATTCTAGCCTATACCTGTCCAGCATATGGAGGTCAAGTTTGGCTTGCACGAAGAGAGGGAGGAAACAGCTGTGGTTTCTCTTCTTCTTCCCTTTTACTGTTGTCACCCTCATACTCTTCTTCCTTGTCTCTGGGCTCTCCTCTGCCATGTAGGGAAGAAGAAAAGGAAGTTTAAGTCTTGCATCATTATTCCAAGTGGACTTCCCACACACATTCCTCTTCCTTACTCAGACAAGGATTACTCATCCCCTCAAGGGCTCACTTGCCCAGGGTGTGGTTAGTCTGCAGGCAAAGTGCACACAACAACTTGTGACAGCTCTGCTCCTTGTGCTTCTAAGGGTGAGTTTACACTAAGCTTCGCTCCACGCTGCATATGCGAGACTCGTCACCAACTCCTCCCAATTTCTTGTTAGCCCTGCCTACTGGACTGCTCATCACAACACACCATATAGCACCACCAACTCACCAAGCTAAACTTGATGGCTGAAGCCTAATTACTCTGCCGACAACTCGGCTGCCATCCAGTGCACTATTTTATTGTATTGCCGTGGAATGGAAACAAGAGATCCATTTTTTTAATAGTATTATAAGCATTATCCATGTTTACAGAATGTAAAATTTAAGTCCTATTAAAATAGAGATATGTTGAGATAAAAATTGCTTTTATAAGAAATATTTTGATGTTATAAATTAATAATTTTTTTCAGTTATATGATCTTTTTTTCCTTTTAATGAAAAGTTATCATTTAATTTTGCAGTCACACAATTTATCGTTGCCATGATATTTCACCTTCATTATTGAAATATTTTTCGAAAATAGCCCGTTATCCAGAAAGCTCTGAGGTACTTCCAAAACTTCCTCTGTTCCTTTGCTGTAGAAGCCAATCATTGTCAATTTCCTCCTTTTCTTATCAAAATTATGCATTTGATCATACATTTGTGCTACAACAGCAGCAGCACTGGCAAATTCATCCTCGTCACTACTCTTCTTGGCTATCAGAAAAATAATGCTACCAGTCACAGCACTCACTAGTGTAGTGGCAATACGCGGTTAGTTTACACTAGGCCTCACAGTGCACCTCATATGTCACCTCTACCAGTATGTGCCTGCCCACCTGAGTGACGTAACTTGCTGCATGGCGCATATTGCCTCTACACTACGTGAGTGCTGTGACCAATAGCATTATTCTCCCGACAGCCAAGATGAGCAGTGACAAGAGAGAATTTGTCTGTGCTGCCGTTGTTGTAGCACAAATGTTTGATAAATGCACAATTTTGATAAGGAGGAAATTGACAAATGATTGGCTTCTACAGCAGAGGAACAAAGGAAGTTTTGGAAGTAGTACCTTCAAAGAGCTTTCTGGAGAACGGGTTTTTTTTTAAAAATACTTCAATAATGAAAGTGAAATATCATGGCAACGACAAGTTGTATAACTGCAAAATTAAGTGATAACTTTTCATTAAAAGGAAATAAAGATCATATAACTGAAAAAATGATTTTATAACATCAAAATATTTAACATCAAAATATTTCTTATATTAAACTTGAGATAATGATATGTTGAGATAAAAATTGCTTTTATGAATAATTTTACATTCTGTAAACATGGATAATGCTGGTAATACTATCAAAGAATGGATCTCTTGTTTCCATTCCATGGCAATACAGCAAAATAGTGCACTGGATGGCAGCTGAGTTGTCGGCAGAGTATTTAGGCTTCAGCCATCAAGTTTGGTTTGGTGAGTTGGTGGTACTAAACAGTGCATCATGATGAGCAGTCCAGTAGGTGGGCCTAACAAGAAATTGGGAGGAGTTTGTGAGGAGTCTTACATATGTAGCGTGTGGTGAATCCTAGTGTAAACTCACCTTAAGGAGTTTTTTGGGAAACAGCAAGTGCAATCTGTGGTTCACTGTGAACCGATGTTTGGGCATGAAAGCAGTAACAGTTGAGTGGTGACACTTGAGCATCAGAAATGCAAAATTATGCTGAGATTTGATAACATAATAATCTAATGAAGAATAACAAATTTATATGGATAAACATTTGCCAGAAATATTTATTAATGTTTTCTACTAATATTAGTTTAATTTATATAGTTAACTGTTCGATTATAACTAAAACACCTACACACACTATTAACTTTAATTACTACAGTTGTTGAGTTACTATCTTTAAACTTGTTTGGTTGTTGTTTTAAGAAAAGTAAAAACTAAAGGGTTTTCTAAAAATTTGATTTCTTAGAACTCATGCTTTGGAGAGGATAACATCGTCAGAAAGAAAAGAAAAAATATATTATGTGGTGGTTACCGTTACAGACTCGACAGAGTGCTCAGGAGTGGCAAAGAGTCATGGTGTTGGACAAATGGAAAGTACAAAGGAATATACATCTGCCAATGATCATGATCATGTACCCGATCCTGCAAAGTCAGCAGCCAGCTTATCAATGATGCGGCTTTGGGAAAGGGCTGCAACATCAAATGATCAACCAAGGGGAATAATTTAAGAGAACAAAATTAATTTGTACCCTGAAGTAGTAGCTGTTCTTCCTAATGACACTTCCTTTATATATGACATAAATCACATGTGGCTGATAGAATAGCTGAGGAGCTATTTTGAATGTCCCATCTCCCATCTAGTATTTCTTTTCCTTAATCTTAAATTATCAGGAGGAGTAACAAATATAAAATATCTATCACGGTCACTGATGCTGGAGTCATATGCAAAGAAATATTCCCCTGCATACATGCAAATAAGTTCTTGAGGGTTACGTATCTATTTCCGTTACGTTACTTGGAGCCAAGACACACGTTCCTTTGTGATACCGTTGTCATTGTACAGTCCGCTGCAGTGATTGATACGTATTCTTCAATAGTGTTATATTATCAAGTCTTAGCACAAATCTGCATTTCTGAAGCACAAGTGTCTGCGCTCTATTGTCGAGCCCATTTGTCTTGCAAACTCTTGAAGAGGGTGTGAGAGGTGGTGAACAGACTTGCTCAAAATGAGTGTCTTCTTTCATAGTTTCTGAAACTGAGAACAGAGGGGCAGGGGGTCGAGGGAGGTGGTGAACGAACTAGTTAATTTCCTGTCTTCGTTAGTAGTTTCTGAAATCGAGAACAGGGGGCAGTAAAGTTCAAACTTGGTTTGGAAGGTGAACCTCCTGGATCTTGACTGCATTATCCAATGAGGGGCTCATTTGATTGGTATATGAGATAGGGAGTGAGTGAGAGGACAAAAGTCCGGCATGACTCCCTCAGTGACAAGGGTGCAGCTCATGCCTCAGAGAAGCTGGTGGGTAGTGAAAGTTCCTCTACTTTGGAACCCTTTCAGGCTAAGTTGGAGCAGCATTTCAATAGATTATCGCACTTATCCATGCATGTAACAGTCTCAGGGAGGTGACTTTGGCTTCATACCTGCCCACACTCTCATTGACAGAGCTTTCCTTAAGGGAGGCTCTGCAGGCAAACCCTTCGGTTAGGTTCCCATGAAGCAACTGGATCTGCAGACTAGTTCATATGCCTCCAGCAGATCAAACATCATCTTTCCCTGTTACTTCACATCAGAGAGGGTTTCATTCCAGAGGGTGCAAAGGCTGCTACTAATCTCCTTTTGGCAATGGAAATTTTCTCTATCCTAAGGAGTTCAGTGCCTCTGAGAGTTTGTTGCCATGGCTTCTCTGCAGACAGTGATTGTTTGATTGTTTGTTTGTATGGTGTTTACATTGCATAGAACCAGTGGTAATTCAGCAATGGGACCAACAGCTTTACGTGACTTCCAAACCACGTCGACAGTGAAATCCCGTTACCAGAAATGCACATCTCTGACCCAGATGTTCATGATTTGACCTGTGGTTGTACACATTAAGATTGCTGACAGGTGTCCTCTCTCAGTGAGAAGAACTTAAGGCAGAGACCAAGCTGCCTAATGGTTCTTGTGAATATGTAGTTACATGAAGTGGGTCACAAATGTGTAGTTACACATGAAGTGGGTCACAAAAGAAACTTCCTCGGTATCTCGACCATGAGTGTTGGTAGATGTGTGTACCACTTGGCATATGGCCAACAAGGTGCCATTCAAATCATCTATTGCAAAGCCAACCAGGCAGCTAAAATATCCAAAAAGTCCATTTACAGACTGAAATGTCATTATCTTGTAAACAGTATTGTCTCTCTCCCAAAAGTGAGAAATTCTTTCTTATGAGCATGATAAAAGTACACATGACCATTACACTTTGTTCAGTGATATAGGCATACAAACCCCAAGCACATATAAGGACTTATAACAGCACAACCAAAATTTCCATACAGATTTTAATTAAATTAACCAGAAAACAAACTCCAAACCCCTCCACATTCAAGAGAAATAACAGTTGAAAAAATGGGGCAAAGGGCACTCTTCACTTAAGTCCACCAAAACTCATCCAGCTCATCTTAACTTCAGCATTTTAATTTACTAATGATTCACCAATGTCCCTCTGCCCAACTTGAAATTTAAAAACGGTAATTGGTTTGCAATTAATAAAGAAAGTTTTAAAAAGGTAAAATGTAAAATTTTTTATATAAAGTTCAATGTTATTAAATAAAAGTTAAAATTTTTATACAAAAGTTCAGGGTTATTAAATAAAAAAAATGTTGAGATAAATGATAAATAAGGAGTACACTACAATCACATACTATCAAGGAGATATTACAATATCAATACATAAAGCCAAATTTTCAACAATACATATTCGAATAGTCCCACACAATTACAATCCAAAGATTACACCATCCAGTAACTTATAAGTGTGAATGCATTACCAAAAAGAAATTGAAGAAATAAAGTTGACATGAAATAGTAAATGCACATTTTTGTCATATAAAATGTTTAAAAATTAGATAAATTAGATAAAATTTGGACATATTGTCTTGCAACTATAGCAAAGTTAAAAAAAATGGGGAGAAATGTACAATATATTGCTAAAATCTTTTATCTTTTTACAGGTGACCGACGACTTGATCCTAATGCAAAACTTCTGACCATCTACCAAGATAATCCTAATGCTGAATTCTTAGTGAAATGCCATCATCCAGGTGGTGAGCCATTTCGAAAAAGTTCTCTTAAATCTTGAATTGGACTTTATTAGTGTTTGTTGCTCATACACATATTTGCTGTACTGTCTTCAGCCTCACATCAGTTCTATTAAAGCTCAATTCACATCAAAACACCGGGTGGTGGTTATATTGAAAACCTACTTATTGCCAGTTTCAGACCAATAGTGAGATGAAAAATTTTTGAAGTACTATTTACTGTTGGCCTGATGTTATGTTACATTATAAGAGCATCTAACATGTGTGATATACTACACTATATACTAATTGCAAAAGCACACAACAATGTAAATAAGATGCAATATGAATCCTCGAGTTCTATGGCAACAAATTTGCAGTGGAACTCTAGAAGGGCAGTTGGTGTGAGCCCCACAACATATATTTGGAGAAATTTCTTTAATACTGTAAATGGAATGTTTGCCATCCTCAGGAAGTCTAACTCTAAGTACTTAAGTTGCTTTAATTAAGTATGAAAATAAGTTGCTTTAATAAACTATGACAATAAATGAGAACCCTGAAGAGATCAAGTCACACTTATAAATATAAATCTTGTACAGTAGACTGTGAAGTTGTTTGAATGAACTATGTAGATAATCAAAGGAGTTATGCTAAGTTTTATTATACTGTATATTCAACAATTTTTCCCGACAGCTAGTCAAACCTGTATATTTTACAAAGCTATTTCTGTAAGGTGTTTATATAACTGATATTTTTAGTCTATAAAAATCTACAGTAAACCTAATAATGGTATGTTTTCTTTAATACAATATACGTATATAATTTATAGTGCAAAAAATATTTCAGAAGGTGCATTCCAACATGGAATTTCAAATAGGTGCATTCCAATATGGAATTTCAAATAAATTACATGACCACCAACATATGGGAAAGTTTAAATGTTAAGCTAATACTGTATGCAAAAAATTGCTAAATTCATGTTATTGTATAAAAAAAATTCCAATGTGTAATATAAAAGATTTCAGTGAATTCATAGGTCAAGATATGGAAATTTGACTTATTAATACTTTGAACACTGTCTTTTTTCTTTTTTTCATAAATAGAATTTTAAGTAACTTTTCATTCTGCACTTAACCAAGTTATGATAGGTTCAGATCTGTCATTTTCTTGAGGTGCTACTCCCCACCCTTTGCTCACAACATGAAAATGAAATACTGGATAAATAAAAGGCAAAACTGAGAATGAGAGTTAAATGCATCAAAACATCTAGCATACATATATGACCAAATTATGGTAAGAAGTTTTGTGGGTATTAATTTTTACAGGAAAATAATTTAGACTGTGTAATCTAGCTAAAATTTTAAAATAAAATCCTTGTACGGTTCATGTTGCTTTATGTAAACAGTGATTTAGTAACCTTACCATGAAAAGCAATTAGATTACCTGGGTCTCGCCCAAACCAGGTAGCCTAATAGAATATTCTGCATACAACTAGCAACTATGTATGTAGTTGTCTACTCCACTTTCTAGAAGTTTGTAGGGTAAATTTATGGAAATAATCCTGAATTTTGTCTAATGCCATCTGGATGATTTGTGTTAAAAATACTCAAAACAATTGTACATTAGGATCCTAGTGTGATTTTATCAGTCATGTTATATAGCTTTTATTTAAGATTACAATTTTATTATAAATCATTTTGTGAGAAGAAAATATGTATAATTAACAAAATTTATTAGGGTAACTGCTAAATTCTACACAGCTAGATATGTTACTATAAAATTTGATGAACTTAATAATGCATGCAGCAATAACCACTTAGTTTCAAGTGGTTTGAAAATTATCCTTGTATGAAAGCCATACAAAATTTTCTGGATGGCGCAAAAGTCTTAGGATTCTTTATATAGAAATCAAATTGCTCACAAAATTCACGAGTTCATTTTTCTGCTCATTCAGAAACCCATTTAATTTTACAGCTTTTCAATTCTGTAATGGGTTACTTATCTTCATAAACTTAAGGTGTAATTGAATACCTCTAATATAATAACTTTCTTTTTATACTTGTAACTTTTGTACAGAAATAACTTGTATCAACTGTCCCCTCTTAATGTACAGAATAAGTCTCTGGACATAAGATCATGTTTTAAATCATTGTGTGTGTGTGTGTGTTTGTGAAAAAGTTGCCCTTTCATGTTATCTGTATATAGTTATGAATTATACAATTATGAGAAAAATTGCTTTTTAATTTATCCTCAATTTTGTAACACTTACTTCATGATAATTACATATCTAAGGCACTAAGAGTTCACTTGGAACTTCACTGAGGAATCATAATAACTTGACAGAAAAAATTATAATAAGACTGTAAGCCCCACAAAAAAATGATAGCTAATAGCAATCCTAAAAAAAAAATTTCTTTGTCATGCTGTGAACGAAAGATTCACACTTGGTAGTCTCGAATACATTCACAAGAGAAAATGAATAAAACATATCTAAATTTCTACCATAGAAGTATCACAATTTTTTAAAGTAAAACCTTTTCCTAACTACACAAACCTAGGTCTTTTACAATAAGAATTACTTAAGGTGAACCCTGGACGCGGCCGCTGAACTTGCAAACAAAGCAGTGCGGTAGTTAACTACCGTCCTGTTGTTGGCTATGCCAAGACTGGTGACAAGTGAACACTTTGGTTTCGGCCCAGGTAACAGATTGAGGGGTAGCATGAGGTGGGCAGTATGTGTAAAGGACCTAGGTTTGTATAGTTAGGAAAAATACAATTTACTTTAAAAAACTGTGATTTGTTCCTGCACGGTATACAAACCATCGGTCCTTTACAATAGGAAGACTCACTGATTGGTGGGAGGAATCTGAATGAGCTTCTGAACCAAATGGAGTTCAGCCTACCTAGGCTCCTCTCCTGATCTTTAGAGCACGGGAGAGGGACCTGCCACGGACCTCTGATCAGAGTTAGGGAACTGCGAGATCAGAGGCAGTCTTCTGGGCTTTTCCTTAAGGAGTGAAACACAATTCGCACTTAGGGGAAAGTGAAGAACCATATGTTGAAGACAATAAGGCAAAAACAAAGCAAGGGGTTTGTCTTATGTTGGGGACCCCCTATTTCCCGCCTTGCAAGGGAATGTGCTTCTATTGCTAAGGAAGGAATAGAAAAGGTACTCAAAGGAGTGTCTTACCTGCATCCGTGCTCGGTCCAGCATGTAACGGTCCGCGTACTCTGCCCGAAGGGAGAGTAGGATGAAAGGAAAGGAGAGCCAGTCACTCCACAATCGTATACAATCATACCATACAACAAGACCAGATGCTAACCTGTCCTGTTGTTGAGCAGCCACTGCTGGTTCCAAGGAGGTGTCCAAGGACTTTTGGGCAACATCCTGAAGATAAAATGAGAGGTGAAGGTAGTCTGGCGTGCCCAGACCCCTGTCTTCAAAACCTGTTGAGCCAACAGGTTCTTCTGGAAAGTGAGGGAAGGGGCAATACCCGTGACTTCGTGAGCTCTCAGACGAAGGGGACTGGTGTCGTCGCCTGCAGCAGAGTATGCCTTCCTGATCGTCTCACGAAGCCGAGATAGTGCTCTTGGACACCTCTTTTTTGGAACCCCCAGTGCTAACGAAGAGTCGTCGACATTCGGGCTGAAGATGTCGAATCCTCTTCAGGTAGTGCCGTAGCGCATCTCGTCTGGGTCATCATCAACAGTCACTGAGGGAGGGTATAGAGAAGGACTCGAATTGAGTGTCAGGGACTGCAGGATTCTGAGTCTTCACTATGAATTCCAGGACAAATTCTAGCGTCACCGATCCCCACCCCCTCATGTGTTTCACAAAGAAGGAAAGTCTGTGGAGTTCGCCTACTCTCTTCGCTGATGCCAGCGCCAGCAAAAAGACGGTCTTGAGAGTCAGATCCCTGTCTGACGCCTCTCGGAGTGGCTCATACAGGGCATGAGTCAGGCTCTGCAGCATGAGAGTCATGTCCCATGCAGGAGGGCTGAGGTCCCTGGGTGGGCAAGACCTCTCGAAGCTCCTCACGGGGAGAGAAATCTCAAAAGAAGAGATATTTTTCCCTTTCAGCTTGAGGACCAAGGCTAAAGCCACCCTATAGCCTTTTGCAACTGAAACGGAGAGAAGCTTCTCTCGACGAAGGTAGACTAGGAAGTCTGCACCCTGCTGAATAGTGGCTCTGATCGAAGAGATACCCCGTCTACGACACCAACTACAGAAGACGGCCCACTTCCCCTGGTAAACAGCCGCAGAGGACTTCCTGAGGTATCCAGCCATCTCTGTTGCGCTGCTCGGCACGAAAAGCCTCTCGCTCGCAAGAGATAGTGGATAGCCTCCAAGTGTGAAGACACAGGGACTCCACTGCTTGATGGAACCGTTCTAAATGTGGTAGTGACAGCAGGTTGTCCCACGGGGAGATCTTTCTCAGTGCCTTGGCAAGAAGATTCAGAAGGTCGGGTTGTCAAACGGCTTGCAGCCATTTGAGTGCCACCATAATCATTCTCAGATTCTGCGTGATCCGCACCCTGTTGAGCACAACGCGAATCATACAGAACAGAGGAAAGGCGTATGCTTCCAGGTTGTCCCAAGGATGTTGGAAGGCATCTTCTGCTGCTGCCCACGGGTCTGGTACAACCGGGCAAATCTCCACCTTCCTGTAGTACTGGGTGGCGGACAAGTCTATGACTGGACGCTTCCATAGACTAAAGAGCCTTTCCGCTACGTCCTGGTGTAGGGACCACTCAGTTCCTACCACCTGATTCTGGCGGCCGAGCTTGTCTGCCACTACATTCCTCTTGCCTGGAATGTACCTGGCTGACAGCTCCACTGCGTGAGCCAAGGCCCACTCATGCACCTGCATTGTCAACCTCGAGGGAGGCAAGTCCCCTTTGCTTATTGATATATGCTACCGCCGTGGTGTTGTCGCTCATCAACATCACAGTGTCCCATCTCTTGCTGCTACCGTGTCTATCAGCGTGCCAAGATACAATGTCCTCTGCTTGAGTTCGAGATCTGACTTCTCCAGGTTTATCAGGATCCTGAGATCCCGACAAACCTCAAGGAGTCAATCCCTGTCCTGCAGCAACTGCGAGCGAGTGCTCGCCAGGACCAGCCAATCGTCGTGATACCTCAAGAGATGTATCCCGTTCGAATGTGCCCAAGCTGAAACCAAGGTGAACACTCTCGTGAACACCTGGGGAGCTGTCGACAGTCCAAAGCATAGAGTCTTGAACTGGTAGATTTTCTCCCCAAGGACGAAGCTGAGATACTTGCAGGAAGACCTGTGGATGGGTATTTGAAAATACATATCCTTCAGGTCCAACATAAGCATGAAGTCATTCTCCCTGATGGAAACCAGCACTGAACGCGCTGTTTCCATCTTGAACAGAGTCTGGCGAACAAATTGGTTCAGGAGAGAGAAGTCTACAACTGGTCTCCATCCCCCCGAAGCCTTCTCTACCAGAAAGATTCGGCTGAAAACCCCAGAGACCCATCCGACATGACTTCTAGAGCACTCTTCTCCAACACTGCTTGCACTTCCTGCAGCAATGCCAGGCGTCTCTTGGATCCCACTACGTAGGATCGAAGCCGGACCGGATGGTTGTGAGGGGTGGCGGAGACTCTAAGGGTAGTAGATAGTCCTCCCAAAGGAGATTCAATACCCAGGTCTCCACTCCGTATCACTGCCAAGTTGCCCAATGGCTTGATAGGCAACCCCCCACCAGTGGCAGCAGCTGGAGGGAAACGCCGGTCCTAGCATTTCCCTTTGGTCTTCTTCCCTTTCCTTCCTCGTCCTGGTTGGAAATCAGTCTGAAAAAGATGGGAAGTCTTGGACTTGGGGGCGGAAGAAGAAGGCTAGGTAACAGTTCCTCTGGCTCCCTTCGAAGCAGAAGCTTTCTTAGGAGCCAAGGTAGTGCTAGCCCAACTCAAACGTCTGGCTGCAGCAGGACGCCAAGGCGCAGAAGCTTTCGCTACTACCTGGTGGACAAGCCAGTCCTTAACCTCATCCCGTCGCTTGTCCACTGCAGCATCTACCTGCTCTCTATCAAAGAGAGAGGCAGCACCCAGCAACGGTCCGTTGAACAAGGCCAAGACTGACTCTGAGCCGAGAGGGCGGCGTCACGCCTCGAGCACCAGGTTCGTCCACAGTCTCTCAAAAGCCGGAAGCAGCAGCAACTCTGGACACTGTGAAAGAGCACAGGTCCAACCAGGAGACTGCTTGAAGAGCCGCCATGGCAGTGGCTTCCAATGTTTGTTACTGTGAGAGCGAGACTTTCCCTGCAGTCAGGTGTTGCAGTGACAGACCCGGACCGAGGTGAACCAGGACTGGGTCAACCTGCTTAGTTGGTAGAGGCCTATCTGATGTGTGTAGAAGCGCCTCTAGCAAGGTAGAGGAGGAGGAAGCAGCCGGTCTGAACGGCTGGATCTAAGGGAATTCTCCTGTCCGGAGACTAGATCATTCACCTGACCCAGCATGCTCATGGCCAACATCAACCAAGGTAGTCCCGTCGAAGCCTTGGGTTCCTTCTTGGGACCCCAAAAGGATTCGAGGCGAGTGGGACTATCTCCTGAAGAGGATTGATTTATTGATTGATTGATGCAAAAAAGTACCATGGCGTCCCAACAACTTAGGTCATCGACGCTAGAAATATGCCGTTATGTAATTAAAATTAAATAAATAATAAATAGGTAAAAAAAAAATTTTAAATGTTCTTATATACACTTAAGTTTCAAGTATGATATCATTTATACTTTACTATAAAAAGTTATAACTTTTGTAGGAAGCCTGCTTCCTCCACAAACCTAAAATTACCACTCGCCTGACTAATAATATTCCTTCCAAGTACCCTGGAGAGAAGGCATTAACCTTCCTCATTACGGCACTCTGAGAGGAAACGCTCTCTTTTGTCCTGAAGACTGAGACACTCGACCAGCAAGTGTCGCACAGTCAGAGGAACTAGGCAGTCATCACAGAATGGCTGGGGATGTCCAGCCATTAAATAACCTTGTGTTAAGTGTGAGTGGCCAATTCTTAAGCGGCAAAGGGCCGTTTCCCATCTCCTTGACATTTTGCTGTAATTAAAAGGAATTGCTGATCTTGTAATTTCCAACATCTTTTGATTGCTTTCTACTAAATTCTCTCATTTATTTTGCCATTTCTCTCTGGCTTTTTTTTGTATGTAAGGGAAAAAATCTCTAAATGGTAATGCAATATTTCTTTGTGGACCATCATGAATAGCCCTTTTTGCTAGCTTATCAGCCTTTTCGTTTCCAGCTACTCCTGTGTGTGCTGGTACCCAACAGAAGTTTACGGTTCTCCTTTTTCGGCTAACTAAAAACAACCATTCTAAAATCTCTAAAATCACAGGATGTTTTGAATAAAAATTCATGGCTTGAATCGCACGTAGAGAATCTGTGAAAATAATAAAACTGTTATCGTCACAAAGTAAAATTTTCTTAATTGAAACTAAAATGGCATACAACTCAGCTGTAAAAATGGAGCAACAATTTGGTAATGATCCGCAGATTTCAAAATTTGGAAAAACTGCTCCATAGCCAACACCAGTATCAGATTTGGAACCATCAGTATATATACTGATATCACTTTCATGCTGAGATGCAAGCTCTAAAAAAGTAAGTCGCATCACTCCCTCTGATATATTCTTCTTGGATGAATGAAAGCAGTTACAATATGTAATATAAGGTAGCTTCCAAGGTGGGATTACTGAAAACTTGAAAGACAGAACACGAGTAATGGTTGTTTAAATTGGTCATGATTTCCCGTACTCTGAAGGCAAATGGGTGTGGTATTTTTGAATGGTCTCTAAAATAAGGAAAATATCTTTCATTTCTGACTGCAATGCAAGCTAAAGAATTTGGAAGTCTCTGGAACCTAATCCACTTAGCACCAGCAAAGTCTGGAAATGGAGATCCAGAGGAAGCTCTCCAGCATCCACTAACATACTTTCAATGGGAGAGGATCTAAAAGCTCCTGTAGAAATCCAAATGCCTGTATGATGAACAGAGTAAAGAGCTTTTAATTTATACAGAGGGGCAGATGTGAACACTTCGCAACCATAAGCTAACTTTGGTAAAATAATAGCTTTGTATAATCTGAGGAGCTGTGTTCGGTCAGCACCCCATGAAGTATGAGATAATACTCTTAATAGATCTAGTGTCTTTACACATTTTGTTTTCAAGTAAGATGTATGGGAAGACCAATTAAGCTTGTTGTCAAATATTAGTCCAAAGAATTTGGTTTCTGTCTTACAAGGGATTTGTTGTCCATTTATAAATAAATCAGGATCGGGATGGGGTCCTCTTAGGCGGCAAAAGTGTACTATTACAATTTTGGTGATAGAAAATTTGAACACTTTCTCAGCCCATGTGACAACTTTGTTAATACTGAGTTGTAATTGTCGCTCTGCTACTGCCATCTTTGAGGATGCAAATGACAAGGAGAAGTCATCCACAAACAGTGTATAAAAAATATCTTTAGAAATTATCTTAGCAATGCCATTAATTGCTAATGCAAAAAGGGTGACACTTAAGACACTACCTTGAGGCACTCCTTCTTCTTGGTAATGAATTACCGACATTGTTGCTCCAACTTGCACCATAAATCTTCACGTTTTTAAAAAGGATTTAATAAAAATTGGTAGTTCTCTCAAATCACAATCGTACAAATCTTGTAAAATTCCTTGCCTCCATGTAGTATCATAAGCTTTTTCCAAATCAAAAAAGACTGTAATATGATGTTGCTTATTTGCAAAAGCTTCACAAATAGAGTTTTCCATTCTTATTAAAACATCTGTAGTAGAGTGCCTATTTCTAAAACCACATTGGGCTCTGGAGAGGAGATTATTGCGTTCCAGATACCACACTAAACGAGTATTGACCATTTTTTCCATAACTTTACAGAGACATGATGTTAAAGCAATAAGTTGGTAACTGCTTGTTAACAGGCTATCTTTTCCCGGCTTAGCAAATGGTAGAATCCTTGCTAATTCCCACACTAAGGGAAATAGGTGTTCTCTAAAAATTCTATTTATTATACTAAGGATAAACAACTTAGTACAGTCTGGAGTGTGTCTTATCATAGCATATGGGATATCATCGGGACCAGGAGCTGTGTCATTAGAATTTTTCAGAGCAGATTCAAATTCTTTCATTGTAAATGGTATGTTATACGATTCCTCTTTAGTAGGTGTGAAATCTATGCTTTTTTGTTCCTCCCTCCGTCAGTATTCTGCATAAGGTTTATCATCACATTTCTTTGAAACCTCTGCAAAATGACTGGCTAGCTTATCTGCAACAATCTGAGGATCAGCAACCTTGGTATCATTGATTTTTAGTACTGGTGGTTTTGATGGGATGTATTTACCTTCTATTTTTCTTACTTTCTTCCATACTAAAGTAAGAGGAGTTTTGGCATTTATTGAGCTTATGAATATTGTCCAACAGCTTTTTCTGGATAGCTTAATTTTGAGCCTAAACAGGGCTCTTGCCTTGCAATACTGTACTTTGTAGTGATCGCATTTATGCCTTTTATAGCGTGTTTTGGCAACTCTCAGTGCTCTGTGTGTCTTACGGCATTCCCTGTCCCGCCATGGAACAGGTTTGTGCACAAAATTACCAGACGTTCTTGGGATTGATTGGAGGCCTGCTACAAATAACGTAGTATTAATCATTTCAATAGCATCATCTATTATTGGGAATTCAGTAAAAGTATGCCATTTGGCTTTTCCTATATTCCATTTTGGCAGTGTAGATATTGGAGGACTTTGGGGAATACTAATAATTGGGAAGTGGTTACTGGTATGACGATCATCCATTACCTCCCAACTAAAGTCAATAATTGAATCTTCACTGCATATTGATAAATCAATTACCGATAAGGTTCCAGTTTGTATGTGGAAATGGGTTGGTTCTCCAGTATTTAATATCCCTACATTTAAGTTATTAATTATTGAGGTTAGATGGTTTCCTCTCTGGTTGCTGACTATATCACCCCACATGGGGTCTCGAGCATTCATTCCACCTAATATCAGATATGGTGTAGGTAGCTGGTTAACCAGTGAAGTAAAGTCTTCACTAGGAAAGGCAATACCAGGAGGTAAATACACACAGCATATGGTGTATTTTTGTTCTAAAAATACTTGTATAGCTACTGCTTGCAATTTAGTTTGTATTTGAAAGCTGGTATGTGGGATGTCATTGCGGATCATAAGTAGTGCACCCCCATGGCTTTTGTTGTTAGGAGTATTTTCTGAATGGTATGGAGAAAATTCCTTTGGACAGGGAATGTTATGATTGCCCAACATAGTTTCTTGAAGTGCAACACAAATTGGATTAAAGTCATGAATTAGTACTTTTAATTCTTCCCATTTACTTCTAAGTCCTTGACAATTCCATTGAATGATGGATGAAACTGTTATCTTTTGGGTCCTCTGACATTGAGGTGTCTTTGAATTAATTTTGGGGATCTTTTGTCCAGAGATTGGGATGATCTCTTGGAATCTCCCAACTTTTTTTTCAGTGGGGGAGAGAACTGGTGGAGACTCATCTTTTGTTGACAAGTCCTTTCCCATATATGATGATTTTAAGGGGTGGTGCCCAGTCTTTAAAGTGACAGATGGGCTGCAGGAATTTGAAGGAGGAGCTGCTGGCTCCTCTGTCTTTGGTGGTATGTTTTTATTGGAGTCTCCAGGAAGAAGTAATGGAGTGGCTAATAGCTCCTCAGAGGTATATGGTAAGGCTGCCATTGGCAGCTCTAACGTTGATGTTGGAGATGGAGTCAAAGGACCATCTAGGGTGGAGGAACTTCGTTCCTCTTGAGAACTCAATGGATCTGAGATGGTCTTAAAGCTGTCTCCTCTAGAGTTTAGGCTTTTACTATCTGGAAGTATAATACAGTCATCACTTCGAGATCTCTTGTTCAATTGAGTTCTAGGATTTGAGTTATTATTTGATGATTTTTTTCCAATTTCCCTTCTTTTGGTGACTGTAGCAAAGGTGCGAATTCCTGGGTTAAAGCTGCTTGCTACCTTCTGTTTTGCTTCAAAGAAACTAATACGTTCCTTGGTCTTGACAGCCATTATTTCTTTTTCAAAAAGATATCTCTCGCATTTTTTATCTGATGCATTGCTACATGGTCCATGTGACTCCTGTCCACAGTTTACACATATTTCAACCGTCCACAGTTTACACATATTTCAACCTCACCCTTTGCTTTTCTACGGCAGGATGTATTTACATGGCCATACATTTGGCAGTGAAAACATCGCCTGGGTGAAGGGATATATGGCCTAACTTTAGATTGATACAAAGCCACTGAAAGTATCTCTGGGAGTTTCAAGGAATCAAATGTTAATATTAATAAAGGTTGTGGACAGAGTACTCCATGTTCTTTTTTCCATTATTCTCTTGACTTCTATAACATTTTGATCTTTTAACTCTTTTAATAATTTCTCCTCAGAAAATTTCATTAGAGCTTTAGAGAAGATGACACCTGCACTGTTTATAAGTTTTATGAGGCTCACATTTAATCTTGTTACCACTAATTGTTTCAATTTCTTTCAACTTGCTGCTTTCTGATGGTGACTGTACCTCTATCAATAAATGGCCTTTGCCTAAGGAGGAAATTTTTGGCTTTCTGCCTAAACATGTAATTATTTCTCTATATATTTCAAAGATATCTGAATCTTCTATATTGCCTTCTTCTAAAGACAAAGTTAAAAATTTATCATATGAAGCAGGCTCAAACACACTTCAACTGACCTAAGCTTCCTATTTTTTTTCCTTGTTTAGATTTTTCCTCCTTAACCCAAGACTATACTGGTTTGGGGGAGTATAAGGGGCCATTGTTACTAAACTAGATCCCTTTCCAAGAGGCTGTACCGTATTGTCCTTTTCCGAGCAAGAGTTTGTCAATGGTGTTTGGAGGTTTATATGGTTTGCCATACAGAGGATAATTAATTTCGTCCAGGCTAGGGTCCCTCTCACCAAGGAGGCCCAACTGGGGGAGGAGCAAAACTGTCACCCACAGAGGTAACTGCTCTGGGACCCTCACCTGGCCTGGATATACGCCAAACCCACGGTGCTTTAAGGGTCGTCAGTCAGTCGAGATCAGACCCAGCACTGTGGGTATGGCATGACATAAAAATTTCTCCTCGCTCGAACACGTCGGGTACTCTAGTTTTACGGGTGGAGTGGCATGCCGTCCAATTCCACCCTCCATCTAGTTAGAAGAGCAGTCAATTCAGTAATCCAATAACATGCCAAGATCATCAATGAAAGAAGAAAGGAAGGGGGAAAATTTATAGGAGGAGGAGTAAATGAGTTAAAGGTCCCAATGTTTAGTTAAAACCACAGCAGGGAGAGTAGGTTTAAGAGAGCATACTCTCTCTGCAGTGGATTCCTAAGCCCCCCACCTCGTCAAGGAGTTGGGATCAGGGGGCCTGAAGAGGATGTCATGGCTGCTTCCCCGAGATCGTTGTGCTGATGGATCAGCGCAACAATCTCTGCAAACGTCCTCTGCATTTTGGGGGTGTCCGAATCCCTTGGTAAAGGCTTAAGTCCTTCCAGGGATCGGTCTTCCCGATCTGCTCCTCTGTCAGGAGGAACCAAGCCAGACGCCTTCGATCCATACTCGACGACTTTGGCTTATGGTCGTTGGGGTCCTAGGACTCCAGGGACGTAGGCTGCCATCGCTGAATCCCGTGGAAAGGTCTCCATGGGGTTCCTACCATTCACCTCGCCTCTCCCGGTGTATCCCAAGGAAGTAAAGGGAATAGAGATGGATCGGATGTTTGCGCTCCTCCTAGCAGTGGTACTGCCCGGTGGGGTGAGCCATGCCCCTGTACCAACCGCGGTGGTGACAACGGTGTGTGTCTAGGAGGCAGCGATCGTACCGACAATGCAGACTCCTGAGGAGAATGCGACTGCTCTCGCCGCTCTGCAGCAGTGCTGGTAGGAACTGTGGTCTTCTTGCGAGCAGTGCTGGTGGGAACTGTGGTCTTCTTGCGAGCAGTGCTGGTGGGAACTGTGGTCTTCTTGCGAGCAGTGCTGCTGCTTGTGGAGACCCGGTTCCCTACCTGGCGAGAGCATGCATCCCCCTCACGACACGTCACAGTGCTCTTCGGGGCCGAAGCCCCTGATGAAGAGGACTGAACAGGGGACCTCTTCTTTCTCTCCCCCATTGCTCCTACTAATGGGGGAGGTGCAGCACTCACGAACGAGACCCCGACACGGCTCCGGTTCCTCTGGAGAGGGAGAGCCGACGGCCTTCCTCCTGGAGGAGGAATGCAGACCCTTAGAAGTTTCGAAGTGAGACTTCTTGGGGGGGGGAAGAGACGACCTTCTCCTTCTTAGGTCGAGCAACCCTCGGAGGAGAAGAGGAGGCAGACGAAGATGAAGACAATGACAACGAAGAGAAAGACGACGACACCTTCCTAGCTTTCTTCCTCCTCGACTTATTCTTCAACACCTCCTCCAGAATGAGACAAGGGCATTCCAAGGAACATCGGATACGGCAGGCTCGCATACTGGGGCCGTGGTCTCGCTGGGGGCAGGTCTGGGACTGGGCTCAGAAACATGAACAGCAGCCGGTTCGGGAACTACAGCAGGGCCGGCAGGCACGGAGGGGGCGAGTAAGTAGCAGGTCCCATCCTCAGCAGGGCCAGCATTGCTCTTACGTCTGGCGACATCAAAGAAGGCAGGAACCCAGGGGACGGCACTGGAAAGGCAAAGGAAGAGAGCTGATGCCTGCCACCCGAGGAAGCAGACACATTAGTAGGGTGGTGAGACATAGACCAGGTGCAGAGGAGCAGAGTAGCCAGGCTGGGTCAGGTTAGAGGTGGAAGGGGTAGAGACCAAGTGGGTGGCAGCGCTTGTTGGGGTACAGTTCAGGTGCGCGAGCAGCGCTGACACGGAAGGGGACCCCACAAGGCCCAGGGAAGCCCAAACCTGGTCTAACTCGAGCACAACACCTGCAGGGGGAATAGTTTGGTTAAGTGGAAGGGTCCATCCTTGATCCAGAGAAGGACCTTCGGGGCAAGGAGAGATCCCAAAAGGAGCATTGCTCGGGGCTGCCCCTAAAGCTTTTCCCTCCCCTTTCCCCCCCAACTCGTCGGCAAGGTAAGAGAAGAGAGAAGCTTCCCCCGGAGTGGTAGCAGCGAAAGTAGGCCAATTACAGGGGGACAAGAACGAGGCTGAAGGGTCAAGTACAGGAGTGGAAGGGGGCGAAACGCTCCCTGCAATGGCTTTTGGTCTCCTGGCCTAACGCCGCCTACCTGCGAACTTCTCCCACTGAGTGGCAGACCACCAACAACACTCCACACACTTGATTACACCATCACAACCAACTCCTCGGTATGAAGCACAAAACAGTATGAGGATCTACTTCGACCGAGGAGCAAATTCTGTAACACTTCTTGCTGTCTACCCCCAGGCAATGCCTGAAGGAAGTAGATGGCAACAAAGGCTGCAGAACAAGGAATTCCTGAGAATCCATTGAAAATCTCAAGCAAACCGTGAAAAACAGCAGAGAAAGAACAAAAAACAGGAAATTTCCCACCGGAAAAAAGTGAAGTCCAGCAGAAAGTCGGGCAGAGAGCACAGAGGAGCGTGCTCACACGACAACAACCGAAAGCAAAGTGTTCGCTCGCCACTGGTCTTGGCATAGCCAACAACTGGACGGTAGTTAACTACCGCACTGTCTTGTTTGAAAGTTCAGTGCCCGCATCCAGGCTTCACCTTAAATAATTCCTATTGTAAAGGGCTGACAGTTTGTATACCGTGAAGGAACAAATTAATAATATGTAGAATTTAGCACAAAAACAAAGGACATACAAATATGGTGCAGTATAATAAATTAACACATTCATCTGTGCAAAACGTGGTAGTACGATCACATCCCATTACAGGTCTCATTCAGTACCCCATCCCTCCCTACTGTGAACCCCCTAACTGACCGCCCACCAGAGGCAAGTTGGGATTTTAAAAACAAACAGAAAATCAAATACTTTAGGGTGACCTCGGAAACCAGGTTATGGTCAATAGTTCAACCAGTAGACGCCATACTTTGTACTAACACAAATTATAGAAATAACCACCACAGGAGGGATCTGAATGAATTCTATTCGAACATAATCTCCGCTATGCTTGCTTTGGGCAGGGCTGCTTTTAGATTTTGTCAAGGTAATTCTCATAATATGTATACCTGGATGGAATGACTTGGTTAAAGATCTGTATACATACTCACAAGAAATGTTTTTACTGTGGAGGCGCAAAATGGTTGCAGTTCAAACTTAACTCTTAAACACTACAGATTAAATAAAAAACAACTAAGAGCTGATGCAATGTTTCGAAACTTGGAATCTGGTGATTATCCTCGTCTTTGGAAAGATATTAAGTCCTTAAATCCCAAAACTAAAACACTATCAGAGTAGGGGAAGCAGTTGGTGACGAGGCTATCGAAAGTATGTGGGTTGATCACTTCAAGAATATCCTGAACTGCATAAATGATCAAGACTCCAGAAGGGATGTAGATAACCTCCTTACTGATAACATTCAATTTCATTTTGCAGATCGTATTATACCGGGTAACATCAGCTATGCCATAAACAGCCAACCTAATAATACATCGCCCGGCTGTGATGGTCTTCCTGCAGAGGCTTTCAAATTCTGCCATCCGATAATTTACATTTTGCTAGCTGTACTATTAAGTGCATAATAATTCACCAGTTTCTTCCAGACTCCCTACATGATACCATTAATCAAAAACATGCTAAAGGATGCAGCTGACCGTGGTAATTACCGGCCGATTGCAATCACAACGATCGCATCGAAGATACTTGAGTTGGTTCTTCTAGTGAGACTTCTCCCCTTTCTACACACCACTGACAACCAGTTTGGATTTAAAGCAAACCACTCAACCAACACCTGCATCTACATACTGAAAGAATTGCTGAACTATTACCTATCATCAGCCTTTCCTGTTTTGTGGATGTGAGAAAAGCATTTGACAGAGTATATTACCTGAAGCTGCATAAAAGAGGCTCACCTCTATATTTAATTGACATTTTATATTGCTGGTTCTCCACACAGCAATTCTGTGTCAAATGGGGTAACGTATTGTCATACACCTTCGGTTGCCTTAACGGGGCTCCAGCAAGGGGGCATTCTCTACCCATACATGTTTAATACGTACACAGATGCCTCGAATGTCAAAACTGAACTCGCTCCCAATCAGATGCACTGTCAATGAAACCACCATAAACAACCTGTTACGCCGACGACATAGTTTTGATTTCCCCATCAGTGTAAGGTCTCCAATGACTCCTTGACATTCTCCACAAATATGCAGAGGAATTTGATATCCTATACAACGAAACCATGACCCAGGGCATTTTGGTGCTCCCGAGATCGCTTAAGCATATTGCAGAACAAAAAATTTTCCTTGAAAATCATGGGCTGGAATTCGTGCATGAATTTCCGTATTTGGGTCACATTATCACGGACGACCTAAAAGGTACGGCAGACATAGAACAGAGGCGTTGTAAACTAGGCAACTGGCAACATGATTGCAAGGAGGTTTGCCTTCTGTCACCAAGACATGAAACTGCTGCTCTTTCACTCGCATTGCTACAGCATTTATGGGTGTTCCCTCTGGACGAACTAGTATACCCAAGAGACCATGAGATGTATCACTGTTGTGCACAATGACATTTTGAGACATCTCACAAACACTTTTTGCTACCACTCCGCCACACAGATGTCCATAGAAAACTGCCTAGACAACTTAAAAATCATCGTAAGGGGTACAATGTCCAGTGTGATGACCAGAGTGAGAAACAGCAGCAATTTGCTCAAACAAAGCATCCTACGGAGTGAAGCAAGAAGATCTACACTGTGGGAAAGATGGGAAAATGAGGCCTTTGTTCCGTAAAGGACTTAATCTTTGTATTGGCAAGGTGTCAACAGAATCTGTCATTATTATTATTATATTAATTTCTGATATTTTACTTTTTCATTATTACTGTGAGCACTATGAAGTTAGATTTTTCTACATTAAATTTTTGTATACGTATAGCCCTCTGGACCTGACTACTATAACCACCTAAGCGCATTGGTTCCCAACCGGTGTGCTGTGAGATCTTTTGAAGGTGCCGCCAAAATTCTGGGGAAAAAATTTCACTAACGTCACTCTTTCTTGGCGGGAGAGGGGGAGGGAGGGAGGGGACTACCGAGATAGCGGAGGGTCCTTCTCCACCCCAACTGTTCCTCAATGAGGGTTGTGGACTGACACATATAACACACAATACAGGACAGGGCGCACAGCGAGTCGCCAGTCACCACTCGTCAGCATGTCTCAGCATTGATTGGTGACGCAAAGGAGGCAGGAGGTATGTATTGCTAACTAGCTGAGTTCGCAAGCTGTTCATTTATCTTTACCTTTTTTTATGAATTAATTACGAAGTATTAGTGATGAGTTTATGCTTTGTAACACTGAAAACAAAATTTTATAATTTTCTCCTGTAATACCAAATGCAAACACATTGTAAATTTGTGATCATTTGCAATTCTTGTGATAAGCTAAAACTGTTTGTTGCTTTCTACCTAACTATCACAAACTAATTTAAGCCTCTATTTTTTTCTTTTCTTTCAATTTACGTCTTACCTGATAGCGTCAAGAAAGAAGGATGGATAAGTTCATTGTGAGGAAGTGAAAAGTACAGGAAGATGAATCTCAAGACCAAATGGTGTTCCTGGTCCATCTGAATCAAAATGCAAAAAGGGGAAATGCGCATCTCCCTCGAAGAAAAGGACATATATTGATGCCTATTTAGCATATGGTTTTACTTCAAACACTAATGAAGATAATCCGCGCCATGTGTGTTTAGATTGTGGAGCTACACTCAACAATGAGGCCATGGTACCTAGTAAGCTCAAGCGGCACCTTAATATAATAGCAGACACCCTTTTGTGTCACAGAAGCACGTGGCATATTTTTCTCGTTTGTTAGAAGGGCAAAGTAAGGTGGCTACTAAAATGGTCAAGAAGATATCAGTAGCTGACACTGCTCTTGAAGCTTCCTTCAGAGTAGCAGAGCTGATAGCAAAGAAAATGAAGCCTCATACAATTGGTGAAGAAATCATTGGTCCTGCAGGCAACATTTGTAGAAACAATGCTTGGCAAAGAAGCTCAGGAACAGATTTCGAAAGTACCTCTTCCCAATAACACAATCAGCCGTAGGATATCTGAAATGTCAACAGATATTAATGAAGAAGTTGTGAAGCAGATAAAATCAAATAAAAAATTTGCATTGCAAGTACATGAGAGTACTGACATAGCTGAAAATGCCAACTGCTTGGGTGTTGCAAATTCATTGACAAGGATATTGTGGAGCAGTTTATGTTTTGCAAAGAATTACATACTACAACTGCTGGAGAGGATATCTTTGCATCTGTAAATTCGTACCTCACTGAATATGGTCTTTCATGGAATTACTGTTTGGAATATGTACTGGTGGTGCACCAGAGAAAGCTGAAATCATGGAAGTAGGCTGTTCAGAAAGACGATGTGTCAAACTTCCCTTCTCTTCAACAACCAGGATATAACGGTCTTGGAACTGTAAAAAATCTGATTCTTAATCACTTGGAACAGCTGAGAAAAGCAGTTGATAAGTATTTTCCATCGCTTTCTACAGAGAAACTCGAATGAATTGTATCACCCTTCGAACTGGCTGACATGGCTGAAGAGCTGGACGTCATGGCAATAGAACATGATGAATTTCTTGATATGTCTGCTGATTCGACACTGAAAGTCAAATTTGAGAAGTGACGTGACACTGGCAGCTTTTTTGGCATGGAACACTGGGGTAATATCCTAATTTGGCTAAGAAAGCTATTTCTCTACTTTTGCCCTTCTCCACATCATATTTGTGTGAGCAGGCATTTTCTGACATGGCTACAATAAAATCGAAACAAAGAATAGGCTTCTTTCACTTGAGGACGATATGTGGGTGGCATTATCAAAAATAAGACCTGATATCAAGAGTTTGTGTTCCAAGCATCAATCACAAGTTCCACACTGAGTATACATGCATGGTACACTGAGGTCTATTTGTGTGTTTGTCGTGTAACACTGTAACTACTTGAATACATTGTGGACCTACTGTAAAACTTGTCACAATTACATACATATTTGTATTGTAATACTATTTTATATTATAGCAAGATCAGTGTAAAGAGTATTTTCATATAATCTAGGTATAAGATGTTGTTGCATGCACTGTTGAAATGAAAAAAAATATACAAATATACAGGGAGTCCCCGGCTTACGAAGGATTCGGCTTACGACGTTCCGAGGTTACAATGCTTTTCAATTATATTTATCAGAAATTATTTCCAGGTTTACGACGCATGTTCCAGGGTTACAGCAATTACAACGCTGATCTGGCGGAAGAAATATGACTCCAAAAATGCAAAATAATCAATATTTGAAGGTTTTTTGATGAAAAATGCAATAAGAATGCAGTTTACATAGTTTTCAATGCACCTAAAGCATTAAAAGTAAGGTTTTCTTAGGAGTTTTGACCAAGTTCCGGCTTACGATGATTTTCGGCTTACAACGCATCTCAAGAACGGAAACCCCTTCGTAACCCAGGGGACTGCCTGTAATAAAAAACTACGGAGATTTTAAATATATATATTTCCTTATAAGAGTGCCGGGAACTTTTGAAAGGCTTGCCAAGGGTGCCTCAAACCAGGAAAGGTTGGGAACCACTGACCTAAGGTCTCTAGCTGAAATTTAAGTTATATAATCTGTCTGTGCACTAACTATTATAACACTCAATGCATTCTTTTTCTCTCCAATATTATTAGTTACTACCCATACGTATTATGATTAATATCTTTTATACTACCTCAGCTATTGTGCTGTTTATTCATTTTTTTTATCATGTCTTGTGTATCTACTAGATTGTGTATGTTACTGTCTGTAATGGCCAAATTACCTTACCAGGAGTCTTATTTTCCTAGGTCTGAGAACTTGAAACTGGAAGTTGAACAGGTGATGAAAAACGAATATCATATGCAAGTCCTAACCCAAGCTGCTTCAAAACTGCAAAAAGATGTAGTGGTATCCAAAACATAGCATAAAAGGCTCACTTTACAAACATAGTTGCAATCACAAAACACTACTCAAGTTAGGAACAGAGTTAAAAACACTATACAGTTTCTGTTAAAAACACTATACAGTTTTCTGTATCTCTTCAACTGACAATCCATTCCCAAAGGCTCCACTTCAGGATAATGCAGCCTACCATAACCTAACCAGCGTAACTTCTTACTTGTTTTAACAAGCTGAGGTATAAGTAAACTAAAAGGGCTGGTTAATGGAATTATCCTTGCAAAAGGGCAAAAAGTGAAACCGGAACGAAGCAAGCTATGCACCGTTTAAATATTAAAGTAGAATCAACCAAATCACGGCTGAACCACTAAGTCTAAACGGAGAAACACGTTGGTAAAGACATCACAGCATGCTGGAGTGAATACTGGATGAAGGGTGGGGAAGCAAGAGGGTTCTTGCACATCACCATGTAACTGTGAAGGCATCTGAGAGGTGAATACTGAAAAGCGAGAGTTGAATAACACCAGGCTAACTCACTCTAGATAGGTAAGTGGCAAAACCCAACGATAGGTTTTCACAAACTTTCCTATACAGCTTAATGCTTTCATCTCTGCTTTTCATAGATGAAATAAAGCAAAACCAAAAACAATCACAATACTATATAGGAGAAATTAACCAGAAATCATCAAAATATAGTATACTATAGGAGATCATGACCAAGTATTTAACACAAAGACATGAGGAAATATGACAACGTAAACATCCCAGCACCATTTAGTGGGAAACAGATGCATACAAAGAATCCTAGTGAGTTAGCCAAGCATATTTTTATTTTTTTTAAATGTCGATCACACCAAATGGCACAAAGACAAAGCTAACTTTAACAGTAAGCAAGGTTCATTCCAAATAATATGGGTTTCAGTATACTATACTGTATATTTTGTTACAAATATGGGAAAATGAGGTAGATAATTGCCTTTTGCAAAGTTTTCAAATAACTCAGTTTAGTGTCATGCTTCTTGTTTATAAGCATATTGAATGTTTATGGTTAACATCATTACCAAACAAGGGGGAGTAAGTGTGTGGAATTGCTGTTTATTACCCATAAAGTGTTATTTGCCCTCATCTGACAGGGTCTCTTGGTTGGCTCTATTAATTCAGATAACTGCGAGATTACTGTATACCACTAGGGACCAAAGTTTGAAACTCACTAGTAGTATAGCCACTCCATCAAAGATGAGAAGTCTAACCCAATCAGTTGGAGGTCTGCAAAAAGCTAAGGAATAGCTCAGTTAGAAACTGAAAGGAACATGACTTAGCAAAGGGAGCTCTCCCTGATGCATGTTCATGGAGGAAATGTATAAGATTCATTGCCAAATCCCTTGCTACCCAGCAAGACATGCACTCTCTCTTACAGGAACCTCTGGAGACTTCCAGTATCAAAGTAGCAGAGAGTGCACCACCGACTAGGACTGGCGAGCGTGTAGGGTGGACCTGGCTGCTTTCATGGCACCTTAACCAGACAATAAGCAAACTGGGATATCACTTGGCAAGAGGCCAATGAGTAACTGCTAGAGTGAAGTGAAGGAGGAGTGTGATAAACACTGTTTATCATTCCTGGAAGTAGTTTGGGAAGAGAAAAACAAAGTAGTGCCTAACAGGTGATGCAACTTACTTCTATCATCACACAAAGGACCAAAAAAGGAAAGTGGGAAACCAGAAGTTTCTGTAAGTTTGGTAACTAACAATCAAGCATGAGAACACCCAATAATCAAAAACTTCTCCATTATACAGGAAAACTTGGACCATTATGTTCCTGTACCCAGACTGAGGGTTGAGCTGATCTGAAATAGCATTCCAATTTGGACAGAATGAAAATAAACCAACAAAATGCAAACCATCCATTTAAGCATCTGCAGTGCTGAATGACAGAGCATGAGACACTACCCATTTTTTCCTGAAACACATCACAATAGTGATATTACTGCCAACCAATACCATGAGAGAGACTTCAACTGGTCTACAGAAAACCTGCAACCACAGCATTCCATGACATCCTACAGATCTCTGTCCTACTACGTACTTATGTCCCTATTAATTTCTAACTAATTATTCCTTGTACTTGTCATCATAGTTCAGCCATCTCTAACTTCAAGACCTCAATCTACTTTCCAGCCCGGACTTCACACTTCACTTTAACTTTATTTGTAAAATGATCCTATCATTGCACTCTGGCTGATAAACCTCTTTCTATTTCACCCACAATGCATATATTTTTCCTCTCAATGCCCTCTTAATCTCTGCTTTACAGTTCAACATATTCAACAATGATAAGTAGCACATAATCTCTGGGTGCATCCACACTACAGTAAAGCACATCACAAACACACATCAAAAATTTATTGCAAACACATCATAAACAGTTTGGAAACAAGTCAATTACTACACATGAAGAATGATCTCTGGTAAATACTGGATCATCATAACAGGCACCTATGATTATAAGCTCACACTGACTTGTTCATGATGTGTGTGAAAAGTTGCCATCATGTATTGATGACGTTTTACTGCAGTGTGGATAAAACCACCTGCCACATAATCCTTTGGTTATCAAAAAATCTCTTGATCTTTGTACAAATTTAATCCTAACAACACGCTCCACCCCACACACATTTTTACAAGCACTTTCCAGTAAACTTTTGCTTCCTTTCTAGTCAACAAAATTTTAAATCTTCATAATGTCAAGTACCGGCTTTTTTCATTAATTAAACGGATCCGTGTACATATTGTATATACCTAAATAAATAACTAATGGTAACCACCTTTCGTAATAAGTACGAAATCTTGAAATTAAGTTAAAATGTAGCTCTCCAGTATCCTTGTAAAACCTACCTTCTGATTCCCCCTCCTGTCTCGTTCTCCTTACTCCCCCTCTCTCCCCATCCCCCCCACACGTTTTCCTTCGCTCTGGCTGATTTGCCACCGGTGTGTCTCGTCCCAGCTCCTGCCTCGTAAGCGCTTGTTAAGAACTTCTCTGATCATTGTGAGTACGGTTATTATACCATATGATATTTTGGATTTGGTATTGGGCAGAATATTTAGTTTATTATGTTGGTTATGTTAATTAATTGGTAAGGTTTTGATATGTTAAGTTTTGTTAATTAAATGTAATTTTTTTTATTGTTTTTTCCATATAACCTATTGTTAATTTTGTGGATTTAACTTGAACCTTGACAAATGGGGGCCTGACCGGGATCTCTAAATTTAAAATTAAATTCTGCCCAAATCCATTTCAACGTAACATTTTGTATTCTGATCGTGGGATATGATTATCATGTGTTGAGTATTAATGTTACAGTGCGCAAGTAATTCAGTTATGTTTCAACAGTGATACGTATTCCTTTTAGAGTAAGCTTTATTTTTAGTGCTAACGAGGTATCTCGAGTGTTCTGTCCGCGAGCCACCATCGACCTTTAGTGTCTTTAAACTTTAATTACGGTTGTAACTAAGCCAATATAGTTTATAATCGGGTCTTGAGCACTGATTAACCACTTTCGTTGTATTTGGAGCATTCAGCGGAAAATCATAAGGTAACATATTTTGCTTAGCGGCCGTCGACATGGGTAGTTCGTGTAAATGCTCGTTATAACTAATTATCCTTGTCCGAAGCATTCTTTTCCGAGGTGTTAACTTCAGAATTCGCTTCCCAGTTTCCATTGTGCACATTTATTATGACAAAGTGTTTAACACAGTATATGGTGTAGACTATATATCCTACTTTCAGAAGTAGCAATTGTTTACAAGGTGTTACTAACAGGTAGACGTCTCTTAACTCGAAATGCCACTCTTTAGTGTTGATGATTTTCATAGTGACCCAGCGTCACACCTGACTTCCATTGTTGTCGCTAATAAGAATGAACTTTTGTTGTTAGCAGCTAAATTTGGGGTAGCTCTTCCTCCTAATGCAAAGAAGGATGTAGTACGTAATTACATAGTACAGCATTGTATAAGTGAAGACCTAGTGGATAGTTCTGAGGGCAGCAAATATATCGTAGACGTGGGTGATAAATCATCGGATGTAGAGTATATGAAGCTGGCTATTCAGTTAGAGCAAATGAAAAGAGAAACCATAAATGCTGAACTAGAGAAGAAAAAGAGACAGTTGGAAATAGAAAATCAGGCTTTATTAGAAAGACAGCAAAAGGAATTGGAGTTTATTCAAGCTAAATTAGACTATGAAGCTCAGTTAGCTCAGCAAATGGAAGAGAGTAAAATCAGGTTAACTATGGAAAATAAAAAGCAAGAATTAGACCTAGAAGCTAGACAACCAATGAAATTTGATTTGACTAGATGCATCAAGTTAGTTCCTAAGTTCGATGAGACTGAAGTTGACGTGTTTTTTAAGAATTTCGAAGACTTGGCTTCTTACATGAAATGGCCTCTTGAACAATGGGTGTGGCTCATTAAGCCTAAGTTGGTCGGGAAGGCTGCCACTGTTGTTGGTAGTCTGGTAGGCGAATTGAGCTATATGGTAATCAAAAAAGCTGTTTTAGATGCATATGCTGTAACTAGTGAAGGTTATCGTCAAAAGTTTCGTAATTATGTTAAGCCCCATATTAAGACTTGGACTGAATTTGCTGCAGAAAAATTAAGGTTGTTTAAAAAGTGGCTTGACTCAGAAGATGTAGTTACTTATGAGGAATTAATTAATCTCATTGTAACTGAGGAATTTAAGAGACGTCTCCCTCAAAATATCATGTTGTATATAGCTGATAAGGAAGAGAAGGATCTCAAAAAGGCAGCTGTTTTGGCTGATAACTATTCATTAATACATAAAGGCAGTCTGGGTAATGTAAAACCACATAGAGCAGAACCGCTGGGTGATAAAGATGGGAAGACTGATAGGGGTTTGTTTTGCAATTATTGTAAGAAGGAAGGCCACATGATTAGTAATTGTCCGAATCCTGCATGTAAGAGGGGAAAAGTGACTGAAAACAGAGCTCCAGTTAAGGTGTTCCCAGGATACAAATCAGACGCCGGTAAGAATCTGCAATGCATTGCGTATCACAGGATAAGAATTTGTTTGAAAAATTCATTTGTAACGGTACAATATCATTGCGCAGTAGTGATAAACCCATTAAAGTAAGAATGTTAAGGGATACAGGTTCAAACCAAAGCATTTTAATTAAAAGTGTTGTTCCAAATCTCACATTGCTTGATGAAAATGTCATAGTCAGGGATTTAACTGACGCTAAACTATTGCCGCTTACAGAAGTGTTCATGGATTGTCCGTATCTAACTAGTAAAGTAAAAATGGCTGTTAGAGAAGGGAATTTCCCCTTGCCAAATGTACAAGTGTTACTTGGTAACGATCTTGCTGGAGAACTGTTGTTACCCAATCTGATAATGTATGAAACTCCTGGAATAATAAAGGAAAGTGAGAATGAAAGAGATCGTGAGTACGAAAAAGAGGAAAATGAAAAGGAGTCAAAAGTGGAGGGTTGTGTTAATGTGATGACCCGCAGTATGGTTAATAATGATCGAGTGAAAGTAAGTGTACCCAACCTTGCAGATAAAGTACAAATGAACAAGAAAAGCCTTGTAAAGTTACAGAAAGAAGATCCAACTTTAAAGGGTGTTTATAAGCAAGCATTGGAGAAAGGAATGGAAAAGGTACCTGGATATTACTTTAAGGATGATGTACTTTTCAGGTTATATAGACCTCCTAGGCTGGGTAATGATGAAACATGGAGTGACAGAGAACAGTTAGTAGTCCCTCATGATTTACGTAAGGATTTATTGGAGCTCGCTCATAATGTTTATTCACATTTTGGAATTACTAAAACTTACAACCAATTAGCATATGATTTTTTCTGGCCTAAAATGAAGGCGGATGTTGTAAATTTCATTAAACATTGTCATATTTGTCAAATTGCCGGTAAACCTAATAAGGTTATACCAAAGGCACCTTTGAATCCTATTATTGTACCTCATGAGCCCTTCCATCGAATTATCCTTGATTGTGTAGGTCCACTGCCTAAGACTAAGAAAGGTAATCAATATCTTGTGACTATAATGTGCCCTACCTCACGATTTCCTATTGCACTTCCAGTCAAGAATATTTCATCTAAAAATGTTCTTAACCACTTACTCAAAGTATTTACAACTTACGGGTTTCCTAAGGAAATCCAGTGTGATAGGGGTACCAATTTTACTAGTGATGTTTTTCAGAAAACTCTGAATGAGTTGTGTATAAAACAGTGTCTCTCATCTCCTTATCACCCAGAATCTCAGGGAGCATTAGAACGGCATCATCAGACTTTAAAGTCGTTGCTTAGGAAATTTTGTATTGAATCTGAATCTGATTGGGATGAAGGCATAGACTATTTACTATTTGTAATTAGGGAAGTACCTTCTGAGTCTCTAGGTGTATCCCCTTTTGAAATGCTATACGGTCGTAAAGTACGTGGTCCTTTACAAGTAGTTAAAGATAAGTTACTTGACAAGTATAACGTAGAGGCTATAACAGTGAGTCAGTACCTACAGAAATTAAAGGGAAATATTAATAAGATTCATAAATTTGCCCTAAACAACTTGTGTAAAAATCAAGAAGAGATGAAAATTATTAGGTATGATAAAAACAGTAAAGATAGGAAGTTTAATGTGGGAGATTTAGTCTTGGCCTTCTATCCCATTACTGGTTTTCCTTTTAAAAGTAAGTTTTCTGGCCCTTATGTTATACAGAAACGTTTAAATAATCAGAATTATATCCTAAAAACTCCAGATAGACGTAAAAGCACTCAGTTAGTCCATGTCAATATGCTTAAAGAATATCATGCCGATTCCTCTGCTGCTCTATTTTGTTCCAGAGACAGATATTGTAAAACAAAAGTCCACCACCTTAAAGGATGTAAATTCTTTAGGCCTAAATGAAATCCCATCTTGGGCTGACTTTTCTAATAAAGAAATCTTAGAATCTCTTCCGCAGTATCTACAGCACCTAAATGAGAAGCAACGGTCGTGTGATATTAAGAATCTGCTACGACAGTATGAAGATGTATGCAGTGATAATCCCGAGAATGCAGTGTTATTTCTCACGACATTGAGTTATTGCCAGGAACTCGTCCTATACGACAAAACAAAAACTACTATCGAACCAACTTTGAAAAACGGAAGGTAATGCAAGAAGAGGTCGAGTATCTACTGAAGCATAAACTTGCTGTGCCTAGCAAGTCTCCTTGGGCTTCTCCTTGCTTACTAGTGCCCAAGTCTAATGGTAAGGTCAGGTTATGTACAGACTATAGAAAATTAAATTCGGTAACCATAAAAGACAGTTATCCCCTGCCACGTATTGATGATATACTGGACTCCATTGGTAAGTCGAAATATTTAACCCAAGTCGATATGCTGAAGGGTTATTATCAAGTCCCATTGTCAGGGAGAGCGAAGGAGATGTCCGCCTTTATTACTCCCTTTGGGTTGTTCCAATATGAAAGACTTCCTTTTGGTCTGTGCAACGCACCTGCCACATTTCAGAGAATGATAAATGATGTCATAAGAGATCTGGATGGTGTTTACGGTTACTTGGATGACATTCTTGTAGTATCTGACACATGGGAGGAACATCTTTGTAAACTTAAAGCACTTCTTGATAGATTTAGAAGGTTGGGTTTAACAATAAATCTTGCTAAATCAAACTTTGCTAAAGCTCGTGTAAAGTACTTGGGACATGTTATTGGAAGCGGGGAAATCTTGCCTAAAACCACTAACATAGAAGCTATATTAAATTATCCCGTACCTACAAACAGAAAAGTAATGAGATTCATTGGAATGACCTCCTATTACCGTAGATTTTGCAAGAATTTCAGTAATGTAGCTCATCCGTTGATAAACTTGACTAGTACCAAGACTAAATTCGTATGGGATGAATCTTGTCAAGACTCCTTCAAACAGATCAAAAGCCTACTTTGCTGTAAAACAGTATTAACAACTCCTGATCCTTCAAAACCTTTTGTTCTCCAGGTAGATGCATGTGACTACGGTGTTGGTGCTGTCCTCCTACAAGAGAAGCCTGAAACGAACTTGCTTCACCCTGTGTCTTACTATTCATGCAGGTTGAAGAAGCACCAAAGGTCGCTATCTACTGTGGAGAAAGAGCTCCTAGCTATAGTACAAGCCTTGCAGAAATATGAAGTCTACGTTTCCACAAATAACCCCATTACTGTGTACACCGACCACAACCCCCTCGTCTTCTTGAACAGAGCTCGAAATGTGAACCAGAAAATTTTAAGATGGTCTCTCTACTTGCAAAACTTCAATATCAGTGTTCAGCACATTCGTGGTCAAGACAATCTTATAGCTGATGCACTGTCAAGAACACCCGTACCAGGGAATATCGTACCTTCATAGGTTAAGATCTCTTCAGCGGGGAGGAGATGTCAAGTACCGGCTTTTTTCATTAATTAAACGGATCCGTGTACATATTGTATATACCTAAATAAATAACTAATGGTAACCACCTTTCGTAATAAGTACGAAATCTTGAAATTAAGTTAAAATGTAGCTCTCCAGTATCCTTGTAAAACCTACCTTCTGATTCCCCCTCCTGTCTCGTTCTCCTTACTCCCCCTCTCTCCCCATCCCCCCCACACGTTTTCCTTCGCTCTGGCTGATTTGCCACGGGTGTGTCTCGTCCCAGCTCCTGCCTTGTAAGCGCTTGTTAAGAACTTCTCTGATCATTGTGAGTACGGTTATTATACCATATGATATTTTGGATTTGGTATTGGGCAGAATATTTAGTTTATTATGTTGGTTATGTTAATTAATTGGTAAGGTTTTGATATGTTAAGTTTTGTTAATTAAATGTAATTGTTTTATTGTTTTTCCATATAACCTATTGTTAATTTTGTGGATTTAACTTGAACCTTGACAATAAATACATAAAAAACCATGTCTACTAAAGTTACATTGCTAATATTAAAGTTCTATGATTATGAATATGATTTATCAGACATTTACCCGATCTGTTTACCTGGCAAACACTAAATTTGTTTTTGTCCTACTTATTTCCATGTTAACTTTAAATACATCAATACTTACTTAGTTGTTCTTAAGTAGCAAAGCAATCCTCCTCTTCAACCAGCTTTAAAAGTTCAGGATCCAATCCTAGGTTTTTAATCAAAACTGCAAGGGTCAATTCTTGGCCACTCTCATTGTTCATGGTTTCCTTAACTTTAGACCGGAGGTCTTCCAGAGCTTCTTGACAAACTCGAAGCCACTGAGCTGTAACAGAATCTAGATCCTGGGTTTCCCACTTTGTACGGTACATTCTCACAAGTTTCAGTTTTCTAAGGGTGTCTTCTTTTTCTTTTATTCTTAGTTTTGCTTCCTTGATTCTAATATCAACTGGCAAATCCTTACCGTAATCATCACTATTTATGGGGGAAGAATCAAATTTTCGAGGAACTTTAAATGTCACTTCCTTGGAAGTATCCTCATTATTTTCATTCTGGATTAAAGATTCCAATTTTCTTTTTTCTGGAGGCATCTTAAAATTATATGGACATCTTGCTAAAAGAATAAAAGCCTCTCTAGAAGTAGACACCAAAGCAGAACTTTTTCATATGGTATATGTTAAATTAATTCAAGGTATCTAATGATTCTGTTCATAAAGTCATTTGTTCTGTACTGCTAAAGTTTTTAATGTACTACTATTAATGATTATGGCAGAGAGGCTATCTCCTACAGTAAAGCACCTGCAAGAAAAAAAATAACAAAATGTAACATTTTGTGTAAATGCTTCAGGGCACTAAAAGGCATGCAATGGTATATGTTAAATTAATTAAAGGTATCTAATGATTCTGTTCATAAAGTCATTTGTTCTGTACTGCTAAAGTTTTTAATGTACTACTATTAATGATTATGGCAGAGAGGCTATCTCCTACAGTAAAGCACCTGCAAGAAAAAAATAACAAAATGTAACATTTTGTGTAAATGCTTCAGGGCACTAAAAGGCATGCAATTTATTGATAAATCAACAAATAGATACACAAAATATGCCAGAGTCAAATTTTTATTTACATAATTTTGAAAACTATGATTATTAACACTCATCCTAAGGCTGGTTAGCTCAGCATTTGCTTTAGTTTTATTCACCCTATGTAGCTACTACTTTGGTATCCAAATAATGGAACAGTAAAAAAAAAACTCATTTCAAGTATTATGAGTATTAGTATACATAATGTTCACCATGACACCATCTTAACTACCAACTCCTGAGGGAAAAAAAATCCTATTATTATGGAGGATTAGTTCATCTAGACCTCTGAGCCTAACAACGGCTCTTCTTGACCTGGTTTTCAGGAATTAATCCAGAGAAAAAAAAAAATTAGACTACTTAGGAAACCAGTTTTACTTAGGAACATCATGATCCTATTAAATACAAAATTTTTGCCTTCAGCAAGAATGCCTTTCAATGTCGTGTTTTTCAAACATAAGTTCCTTTGATGGTTCCAAATTGGACAATCGACTAATAAGTGTTGGACAGTCATTGGTGTCTGGCATGTACTACATTTCATTGGGTCTGGATGTGGATTTGACATCAAATGACAGTGTGAAAATCTAGTATGGCCTTATACGCAGTCTTGTTAGTAACACTTCTTTCGCTCTTTTCAAGATGATGACATCCATGGATTAACTTCGATTTTCATATTTCTCAGTTTGTTTGTAGTTTGCACTGATGTCCAATCTATTTCCCAGTCTTAATTGAGATTATCCAGTCTGATACTGGGGCATGTGTCATTGTTGATGGAATTGTGCAAGCTAATTTGGCAGCTGTATCTGCTTTTTCATTTCCTTCAATTCCCACGTGCTGGAATCCAACATATTTTTATTAATAGTCCTGATTGAATAAGTTGGTGTATTTTTATTTGGATTTCTTGTACAAGGTGATTTGTAGACTTGTACTTGTTTATAGCATCAATAGCACTTCGCGAGTCACTGAAAACTATGGTGGAAATTGCCCTCTTCTCAGATATTATATTTAGTGCTATTTGTATGGCTGCAAGTTCAGCTGTGCATACTGATGATATTGGGGGAAGACTTGTCTTAACTAACTTATCTTTTGAGAATGCTGAAGCTCCTACTCCAGTGTTGTTATTTTGATCCATCTGTATAGATCATAAGTTGATCTCCCTTTCTTCTGATGTGCTCCAACGCATGTTGGTGGTACATTTCTGTGTTTGCCAATATTTCTTTTTAATAGATATGATAGAGTAGTACATATTTTTACTCTTCAAAGTCCAGGGTGGTGTGAATTCCATTGCTGGATGGAAAATTGGTTTAATATGTGAATTCATTAAAAATTTGGTTCTTTGTGGGAAAGAGCTATCACTATGGTTTTCTATTCTTTGATTATAATTCAGAAAGCAGGTAGAGTGGGAGATGTTTCTGCTTGAAGGGAAAGGCCCCTACGCATAGTTATCAAGTTGCGGAGATGTTTTAGGGGTAATATACCTGCTTCTACTAACCGGGAGTTTATAGGGGATGATCGAAATGCTCCCGTGCACAAATGTATTCCTTCTTGGTGCAGTGCATCTAGTGTTTTTAATGTAGCTTCTGAGGCAGATGAATATATTGGGCAACAATAATATATTATAGATAGTACTGTTGCTTTATATAACATAAGCATGGTGTTACATCCAGTTCCCCATTTGGTATGTGATAGTTTTTCAATATTGCTAGGGCTTTTATGCCTTTTGCTTTAATATACTTGAGGTGTGCTTTCCAGTTCAGGTGCTGATCAAACACCATTCCTAGGTATTTAACATTTATGCAGAATTTAATTTCGGTATTATAAAGACAAAGTTTAATTGTTTGTTGTTTTAACCATCTTTTATCTTTATAGAAAATTATTGCATTTTGTTTTATCTATTGAAAATTGGAATCCTATTGAATTTGCCCAATTGGTAATATTTGAGTTGGCTGTATTGAAGATTCATTGGGCATGTCTTAGAGTGCTACTTGTAGTATAATATATGGCAAAATCATCAACATGCAAGCTGTTTTTAACTCAGTTTGGTAAATTTATTGTAATATCATTGATTGCTAAAGCAAATAGAGTACAGCTTAAGACACTGCCTTGGGGGATTCCTTCTTCCACTTCATAAACATTTGAATAAGAATTTTCTATTCGAATTTGGAAAGTTCTATCTGATAGATACCATATGCTTTTTTATGTCAAAAAATATTGCCACTGTTAATTTTTTCTGATCAAATCCTTTTTTGATATGATCTTCTAGACAAGTTAGTGGTTCAAGGGTTGATCGACCAGCTACTGATCCTGATTGTGTTGGTATAAGAATTGAATTTTTAGTTGACATATGTTAATCGTGAATTAACCATTTTTTCTAGTATTTTACATAGACAGCTTGTCAAAGATATAGGTCTATAATTGGATGGATTACTCGAATCTTTCCCAGGTTTGTTTACTGGGATAATGATAGCATGTTTCCATTCACCTTGAAAAATGCATTTCATCCAGATGCTTTAATATAATCTTAGTAAATATGATTTGGCAATGGGGGCTAATCTTTGTATCATTTAAAATGATATTTTATCATAGCCTGGGGCCAATGGATGACATGAATCTAGAGCACTGTTTAATTCATCCATATTAAATGCATAATTATATTCTAGATCATCAAGTTTCAAAATTGAGTACGTATAGTATTTTTCCCCAGTGCTCTTATATTTTGAAAATGTTCATTTAGATTGGAGTAAGCACTTATGTTTTCAAAGTGTTTCCCTATTATATTCGAGATTTCATATGGGTCACAATATAGTTTCCCATTTAGGTTTATTGCACATCTTGATTTTCTTACATATTTTCCATTAATTTTCCTTATTTTTTGCCAAATATCTTTCATAGATGTATTTGTTGACAAGCTTCATACATAATTTTTCCATGATAATATTTTCTCAGATATTACAAGTTTTTGTAATTTGGCACTATATTCGTTGTATAAATGTTTAATATACGTAATTGATTGTTATGTTGATGACCACTAACTTGTTTAGTATATTTGTATGGTTGGGCAATTTGTTGAGGGCTTTGAGCTCTGTCTTAAGTCTGCTAAGATTCGACTTAATACGTGTTTGATTTTGCTTAAAGTTGCTAAGGTTGGAGTTCATCATGGGACAGGGGATTTATTTGGGTGTGGCCTTGTTTTAGGTATGCTTTTATCAGCAGCATATCATGAAATCCGTGAAGAATTCACATAGTACTGTATTGTGGTTTTGGTTATGCGGAAATGGTGGTATATTTCCGGTGTGTAGACTGTAAATGTCCCAATCTGCTTTTTGGATATTACATTTTACAGATGGCAATATTAAATTATTATCTAAATAATTAAGGACTATGGGGAAGTGGTCACTGGTATACGAGTCATCCAGGACATTCCACTCAAGTCTTTCAGCTAAGTCGACTGAGCACAGTGAGATATCTACTGAAGAAAAGGTTAAGAGTGTATTGGAGAAATTAAGTTGGTACATCACTTTCATTTAAGTAGCATAGGTCATGCTCTATGTTTGTTCCTGGTGCATCAGCAGGGTGACTGTTATTCCAAAGGGGACTATGAGCGTTAAAATCTCCTACTATAAGTAGGGATTAATGTAGATGATTAATTAATTCTGGTAGATCACTGAAATTCGAGCTAAAATTTGTTTGGTTGTATAAGTTACAAATTGTGATCATATTATTATCCGGCATATATAATTTGATTGCTGTTATCTGATATGATAGTGATGGTATGTTTAAAAGTTCATAGGTGATACTATTATGAACATATATTGTTGTGCCTAGTTTTCCACCATCAGTTGGTGAATAACAAGCAGTTTTATACTGTCGAATGTTTGTGGGGTTAGATCCTATGTGTTGTAGGCATATACATATTGGGTTGTGGTCTTGAAGGATTCTTTGTAATTCACCCAGATGTAGTCAGGTTAAGAGGCCATTTATATTCCACTGAATAATTTTATTCCATTATTGGGAGGAATTGGTGTTAAATTCTGTAAATTGATTGCCGATTTTACTTTGCCTCGATGTTTATATGCTTTTGAATTTATTTGTGGCTTTTTAATTGTTGTATTTGTATGTTGGTTATTAGATTCAGCAGTTGTTTGTTTTTCATAATTGAATATTAATAGGTCTATTTTTTATTTTATAATTTCCTTTTTGTATGTTAAGGATTCAGAACATAATTCATTCTCCCGTTGGTGTGTTAAAGGGTATTTCCTTAATTTAATAAAATTGTCTATACAATTTCGTATTGTGTCCTCTGCCTTGGTGGTTAGTTGGTTGTATGTACCTATGAAGCACTCATCACAACCACAAGACGATGCATGTTTGGTGATGTTAGTTATTGGTTCAGAAGTATTTGATCTAGTTTTAGAAATTTCTGGTTTTGTAATTCTATTGGTCCTTTTCTGTAGTGATAAGGACTGTTGGTTTGAGGGGTTATTTGTTTTGTTGTTCTTAGTGGAATATTTGGGTCTTGTGGATGGTTGGGGAGTGATAGTTATATTTTGGTTTGGTTTAATGGTATGATTTTCATTAGCATTATCTGTTGGGAATTGTAAAGTGATTAATTGATTCTTTACTGTCCAGATGTTGGCTGTTTGATTGGGACTGAGGGTAATTGTGTATTTCCACTTGTGATGAAGTTAGTACAATATCTTTTTTAAAATGTTCTCCTGGTGTAGTTGGAGTTTCTTTGGACTGATTGTAATTTTCAATATTCACTTTTTTTCCCTTAGGTGGAGTTCGTTCCAGTATTCTTTTCTTTTTGTCAGTTCGATTATCATTATTATTTGACTCCCCTTCCATTGGAAGGTCTTTTCCATTGATATCTGAATCTTCAATGTTAGTAGTGGTACTGGTGGATATATCAACATACTTGTTTTGAGGTTGAGAATCAGTTTGTGTCCTTATATTATCTTGTTATTTGTTATTAATGTGATCATAGCTAGATTTTTAGTTACATTTGCAGAACAGTGGATTTTAGATGGATTACTGATTCCTCACTTTTAGCTCAAGTCTAGCTTCTTTGACTGACATTCTTGTTTTATTTATCAACAGCTGGAGCTCTGTGTTG
>NC_061110.1:76572992-76599752 GCF_015104395.2 Macrobrachium nipponense | reverse complement strand
GAGAGGAGTGAGAGTGCTTGGAATAGTCCCATAGTCCCATACGCAAGAACAGATGGGAGTTTGAGGATGTGTGTGGATTACAGGGAGGAGGTGAAATGAAGTGACTGTGAAGGAGCGATTCCCGATGAATGTTGTGTCTGATTGTGTGTATAAGATGCATGGGATGAGAGTGTTCACAAAATTGGATTTGGTAAGGGGCTATTACCAGAGGCCTGCCTCTTGAGGAAGGGAGCAGGCATGTTACGGCTTTTTTTTTCGAGTGGTAGCTGCCACTATCAATTCAAGAGGTTAAGTTTTGGATTGGCTAATGCGCCTGCTGCCTTCCAGAGGGCGATGAGTGTAGTTTTGGCTGGTTTTGATAGAAGGAAGGTGACTGTGTTTATAGATGATGTTTTGATTGCAAGTGAAACTGTGAGGAGAATGTGGAACTGCTTGAGAAGGTGTTAGAAACGGTGGAAGAGGTTGGAGTGAAAGTGAAGCTGGAGAAGTGTACGTGGTTGGCTGGGGAAGTGGAATTTCTTGGTCATAAGGTGAGTGCGAGTGGTGTAAGGAAGAGTGAAAAGTTTGTGGAAAAAGTAAAGGAGTTTCCACGTCCCCGGACCGTGCGGGAGTTAAAGGTTTTTTTGGGTTTGATTGAGTTCGGGAGGAAGTTCGTTAGGGATTGTTCGGGTATAGGGTGCCGTTGACTGAATGGACCGGGAAGAAAAATTGTACTAAGCTGAGGTGGGATGAGCGAATGGTGGGAGCATTTGAGAGATTGAAAGAGGAGGCTGCTAGGGACGTCACCTTGGCTTTTCCGGACTACAGTGAGGATGCCAGTAAGCTTGAGTTGTATGCTGATGCTAGTAAGTTTAGTATGGGAGGATGCTTGGTGCAGATGCAAGAGGTGAATGGGGAGGGACAATTGAGAGTGATTGCGTATGTGAGTAAAGCTTTTAATAAAGCAGAGCTTAAGTTTTCGGTGGTTGAGAAGGAGTTTACGGCAATAAGGTTTTGTGTGAAAGCGTTGAAAGTGTTTTTGTATGGGGTAAAATTTGTCATAAGGACAGATCATCGGCCGTTAGTTTATATGATCAAGAAGGAAAGTGTGAATGCTAGGATTGCGAGGACAATTGAGGATTTGAGTGAGTTTGATTTTGAATATGTGCCTGGGAGTAAAAATGTGATTGCTGATACGATGTCTAGGATGCATGGTAAGGACAGTGGTTGTTGTGAAAAGTGACTGGGATCCGAATATGGTACCTGAGGGGTTGGTTGTAAAAGAGAGGTTTTAGAGGGGGAATGACAGAATGTGTGAATGTTGTTTTTGGCGTTGAAAAACTTGGAAGGTAAGGGTCTGGTTGAAGAGTACCCGGTAGTGTGAATGAGTTGCGAGTGAAGTTGATGAGTGATGTGCAGAAGGAAGTGGCATGTGCGGAGGAACAAGGTGGGCAAGGGAGAAGTGTTGCATGAATTGTTGTCAGCAGTAGCTGAGTTGTTTGGAATAAAAGTGTTGTTGTATTTTTGATGGGACAGACCGGTTGAATATCGAAGGAAGGGTGAGTACTGTAATGAACGTGGGGTTTTGATGATTCAGTGCGGGGAACGTGGTTGTAATTGGTTGGTTACAAAAAGGGACTGTGAGGGGATCTGAGTCAGGAATTGTGGAAATGGGGAGTTAACTGGGGATGAATTTGATGAGGAGGATGGTGATGTGGATAACCAGGTGGACGTGGTAGTGAATGTGTGTATGCATGGGACTCGAGGGAAAATGGTGACGTTTGTCCAAGTAAATGATAGTGAGTATTGTAGTTTGGTTGACACAGGGGCACAAGTTTCCTTGGTGAGTGGGTCGTGGTGAGTGAACTTGAGAGATGTGATTGGGAAGTGAAAAGGCAGTCTACAAGTGTGAGAATACATGGGTTAGGACAAGGAAGTGTTTTAGTATGGGAAGAGGTACGGTTAAAGGTTAGGTTGGTTGGGAGATCTTGAGGTAATGCATAACTTTATAGTTATAGGAGAAAATGACATGCCATCTTGTTTTTATAGGGATAGATTTTTTGAGGATCCACGATATAGACGTAGATGTAGGAAATGGAATTCTTAGAAAGGGGGCAGGCAAGTAGCTAGGATTCAAGATGGTAATTTGTTTGTAGCAAACTTTGTGGGTATGATTGATATTGCTAGGAGTGAGAAATGATCTGTTGAGTGAGGAAGAGATTGAGGAAATGCAAAATAAGTGCCTGGAGATAAGTGTGTTGCGACAATGTGCTTTGGGAGGAGTGCGTGTGGAAGACTGGCCATGTTAGTTGGATGTATATAAGAGGGTTGCTAAAACGTTTTGTGGTGTGCAAAAACATAGTGTACTTTTTGCATCAGGAAGGGTGTATGACAAGGAAGTGTATGTGCCAGTGTTTTCTGTTGAGTCAGCTGTGAGTATGTGTTTGTTGGTGCATGATCGGTTTGGGCATATGGGAAAAAATAAGTTGTTGTGGGAATGCATGAGAGAGAGATTGTATGCTCCTGGGTTGAGTAAGATTTGTGTGGATGCTGTCACGTGTGAAGACTGTCAGAGGGGAAGTATCAGAGTGTGCATGCAAGTCCACCTGTGTTGCGATTGCAGATGAAAGAAGCCGTTTGAAATGCTTGTGATTGATTGTGTTTCTTTGCCCAGGACTGCGACGAGGACACGTGGGGATGATTGTGATGGTGGTATCACATGGAGTAAATTTTGGCTTTATTGGTGTTTTCCCATCAAAGATAAGAGGCGGTGAAAACTGTTTGGCACGAATGGTGGGTCTAAGTGATGTTGCCAATGTGTGTGTGTAAGCCGGCAAAAATGTTGAGTGATAATGGACCTGAGTTTGTGGGATGGGAATTTGAAGAAATGTTGAAGGAATGGGGTATTGTGCATGTGTATTCTACTCCGTATATGCCCAGTGCGAATGGGGTTGGCTGAAAGGACTGTTAGGACGATGGACTTGAGATTTTGGCAAATGATGAGTTAAAAGAGCGGACAAAGGATTTGGGGATGTTATGTATATAGGGCGTGCAGTTTGGGTATCTTAACAACCACACTGCAGAAGGGAGTTATAGGTATTGGTCTCCTTGTAAAAATATGTGTTGGAATTTTTGAAAAAGGATTGTCAGACCGCGGTTGGGTCTGTCAGAAGGTGATCGGGATTTGTGGAAGAAAGCGAGTGAAAGGTTTGAGAGTTTTAAGATTGGGGATAAGGTGTTGAAAGAGGTGGTTGAGATGGGAAGAAATGAATGTGAATAAAGTAAGGGAGAAATTTGAAGGGCCTTTTGAGATTTTGGAAGTGGGACCGAGTGGATTGAGTTATGTTTTGGGGAAATTGCGAGTAGGTGGGGGACTGGATGAGGTTAGGGCACACCATAACCAGCTCCGTAAGTGGAGGGAAGTACCACACTATGTTCGGGAGAATGCGATGAGTGAGTGGTTGAGGGTGAATAAGTATGAGCCGACTGTTGGTGAACAAATTGGTCTGGGAGATCGACAGTTGGTGTTGGTTGAGTATGGAAGAAAACAGAAGAGTGTGGAGAGAGGAAGTGGAAGGGAAAGCGTGAACGGCATGGTAAAGGGGTTGGTGGTAGGGTGCAAAACGGTTGATAAAGCGTGTGCTACGGATGACTTTGGGGGAATGAATGATACTTGTGGTGTATGTGGGTTTGAGTTGACAGGGACAAGTAAAGACTTCAGTGAGAAGGAAACTGAATAGTGAGGAGGTGGTTGATAGGATGGATAAGTCTTTGCAGGAGTTTGACAGAAGTATGGATGAACTGAGTGGTTTGGTGGCCGAAATAGGGGAGATGTTGGAACCAGAGTTGGAAGACATCGGTGTAGTTGGAAGACATCGGTGTAGTTGGAACCAGAGTTGGAAGACATCGGTGTAGTGAAGTAGTGAATGGAATTTGGGAGGATGGTAGTGAGGGAGATAATGGGAGTTTGAAAGAAAGTGGTTTGGAAGAAGTGAATGGCAATGTAACTGAAAGAGTGTATGATGGTCCTCAAACAAGATCCAGGGGACCTGCATTCCTGCATGAGCATCCTTGGGTGTTGCGAAAGGCAATTTAGTGTGGATGTTGTGAGTGTAAGGAGATGTTGTCAAATGATGGGGGTAGGTAATATGGAGGAGTAATTTTAGTTTATATTTGACAACATCTACAAAGGTTGTGTGAGAGAGAGAGAGAGATTGGTGGAGAATGAATGGGAGTGGTTAGATGGCGGTCGGAAGCATGTCTGTTGTTGGCACTCTGTAGGTAGTCAATGGAAGTCTGTTACCAGAGTTGTAAACAGTGAGGTGTCTGGTCAGTCATGTTGGTTTTGGCAGCAGTTTTCCTTTGGTGTTTCGTTGTTTGTGTGTTATTTGATAGATTTTGGGGTTGTGAAGTTGTTGTGCGTGTGTCTGTCTGGTTGTGGTGAGGTTAAGAAGGTTGGTGGTGCATTTTCGGTGTCTGTTAGTGGTGGTTGGGGCAGGGTTGGTTTTGGCGGGTTGTTGTACTGCTGTAAGTCGTGTGGTTGTCGTGTTTTTTCAGGCGGTTGGTGTTCATCTGCATTTAGTCGTTGGGTTATTTAGTTTTTGTGGGGTTGTGGGTCCTGGGTGGTTGATTTGTGTTTGGTTGTCGGCGGTGGTTGTGTGTTGGCTAGCCTATAGCCTATATCCAGTGGACGACAGCACAGCCTAGTCCTAGGTATCAGAAGCCAGCGGTGAGTACCTGTTTGTGTTTTTGTTCTGTATGTAGGTATTGGGGCAATTGTCCTGCTGTGTTTTTTAGTGTTAAGTGGAAAGTGTGATTGAGGGTGGGTTTGATAGCCAGACAGGTTAAGTTTATGTGGGGAGGTTACTTGTTTTTGTGATCCCGCCACAACGAGTCGTCTACTCTCGGGGGAGAAGAGGCTCTTACTGGTGAAAAGCGTCTACTATACTCCTCCTTCCTACTAGGAGGGAAGGCCTCCTAAAAGAAAGCTCTTTACTGGAAGAGAGGAGTCCTTCCTGCGAGAAGGCTCCTTGCGCCTACCAGTCGAAAGAGAGCCTACTAATGATGAGAGATTCGCTTGAAGGTCCAACAGGAATCTCTTAGTAGATGAATGAATCCCTTCTGGTGAAGATTCAGGAGACTTCATAACTTTCTTAGGTGCAGGAAAATACTCCAGAAAAGGCTCCGGGCTGGAGTCAAGAGCGCCTTCTCCTGACGGTTTCCAGGCTCTCTTGAGAGGGCGCGATTTGGAAGAGGAGCTCCATTCACGCTTAGTGAGGACGAATCTAATCGGAAAAACACTTTCCTTAGGAGGCTTTTCCTATAGCTCTCCAAAGCAGCCTGGGACGAGCCTACAGGATCTGCTGAAGGGACGCCTGACCGTTGGGGATACTCTACATCCCCCTTGCGGCTTTCGACATTCCTCCTCCCTTGGGCATGGGAGTCTGAAAGAGATCTAGGCCTAGGAGCGATGCGGAGTAGGTCAGACGCCCCCGTCCCACTGCCTGGGGACACTGCCAACACGTCACATACACACTTCACTCTTTTACCTTGGTCTATATCACGCAATTGCTGTTGCAAATTGCAAATTGACACTTCCACAGCGCTCTCTCGGCAGGAACGGGGCATCTACGAGTTCGCTGCGGGGGGAAGGAGCTGAAACCAAAAAGGAAGATGGCGAAGCTACTGCAGGGTTAGAGATACTATCCTGTTCCGCAGAACAGGATCTACTTGAACTTCTAGCCGAAGCTTTCCTAATGTCTAATCTTTCTCTAATTTTTTCACGTATCGAGCTTAGATCTTTTCCATTGCACTTCATTAAACTCTCGCATGCATCACATGTATCCTTAACTGAACAATCCCATCCCCTACATTTTTACACAAACAGTGTGAGGGTTCCAAAGTAGCCTTAGGCAACCTCACCTTGCATCCTTCATTTATACATACTCTAAACAGAGTTCCAGGTGTTAAATCAGACATATTACCAAACCAAATCCAAAAAACAGCGTATGCCAACAACCAAAGATCAAATACTTCCCAAATAATCCTCGGCGAAGCAAGCAAGAAATTCTATGCAGGAGCTACCAACAAAGGGATTTTGACGAAGGAAAAATCTATTTCTGGGTGATTGGCTCGTGTCGCCCTATGAAAGGATCCTTAATATCATTCTTTCTAGGTAAAATTAATCTTAAAATTACCAGAGAAAAAACAAATTTTAAGAAAATGTCAGTAAAAAACTGACTCGCTCACTCTTAAAAAAGAAGTGTCGGTATGGTAATAGGGGCGAGTGGGAACACTACCACGAGACATTCACCAATTAGAACTTCCAATCAGAATCCCCACAAGAGAGAGCTGATACCAACGTGGCGATGCGGCCGCCTACTACTACTACTAGAGGACGCCACGGACAGCAGCGCCCCTAGCGGACATCCTTAATCTAAAAACATCTTGTCCTGCATGGGGGGGGGGGCAAACAAATAAACAGGGTGGGTTTCATAGGGCGACACGAGCCAATCACCCAGTAAATAAGATTTTTCCTTCGTCAAAATCCCTTTTTCTGGGCTCAGCTCGTGTCGGCCTATGAAAGAGTACCAGAGAAACAGACAAGATAAAAAAAGGGAAAAAAGGACAAATGAAAAGCAGTTGTAAAATGAGGGATATAATATAAGTAAATCAATTACAGCATATAAACTAAGTACTTAAGCCTAACTTATTCTAAACAGTAACATAAAAGAAAGTTAGTAATGTAAAGTACTTAAAAAATTACAGTAAAATAGTAAATTATAATAATGCAGTGTAATTTTTAACAAAATAGATTTACTTAGATAAATTATTTACAAAATATACAAACACATTGTATCCTACCCTAGCATAAAAATAAGGGTAGGTACACTGAAGTACATTATCAGTACAAAGTGTGGATGTCCCTAGCAAAAAAATAAGGGACAATCCACTAGTCATGATTTCAGCGGGCTAAGGCTAGGATATCCGAGTAGCATGGCGATAGGGTGAGGCATGTTGGATGAGGTAGGTAGAAAGGAGACCTGGATCTGTACTACGATCTACATACAGTATCAGGAGAAACAATGTTTCCCGCTGCTACTGCTGAAAATTTTAAAGATTCCAAGGACTTTAGATAATGACGTTTAAAGACTGTCGGAGATTTCCATCCAGTATACTTTTTAAGATCCTCAAAGAAGTTCATATGTTGAAAGTAATTAATTGAGGTGGCTACTCCCCTGATGTCATGTGCTTTTGGGAATGAATCAGGAGGATTGGCTTGTTTAATGAAGTAAAGGATTTGTTGTCTAATACCTTTTACTGACAAAGTACCACCTTTTTCTCTCATGAAGAGAGAACCTGAGGATCTTGAGATGTACGAGATAGAAAGGCTCTTAAAGTTGATACTGGGCAGAGAGAAGGGTCTTGGGGAAGTGGGATGACTTTCCAAGTGGGGGCCCACCTTGCAAGAGGATCCTCATTTTTAGCCAAAAAACTACGATCCGGAGCAAGCAGAACTTCTCCTGAGGGGAGGAATTCCACATGACCCGCATCTCTGGATAGAGCCGACGTTTCTGAATTCTAGCTCCTGAAGCTAGGCTTAATAAGAATAATGTCTTTCTAAGAAGCATTATGAATGTACAAGACGAGTTGTCAGTATCTGAAGCTAGTTTGAGGACATCAATTTAAGAACCATGAAACTGCAGTAGGCCTTTGAGAAGGTCTAAGTCTAGCACAGGCTTTAGGGAATAGACGTGAAATAAGATTCAGTCAGATCTATCTGAAAACCTAACTGAAAGATCTTCTCTTTAAAGCCGATTTATGAGTAGTAATAGTGCTAGCTGCTAAAACCTTTTTAATTTTCAAACAAGGATCTGAAAAAGGATATAGCTAGATTAACTGTCATGGTTGTAGTGTTTGATTCTTTCAGGAAGGATGCTAATTTTTTAACAGCTGAGTCATATTGTCTAATAGTTGACTCTCTCTTATCTGATTCTAGGAAGAGAATATTTTGTGGATCAATATTAGCATCTTTATTAGCCGCAAACTTCATGAAGTCCATAAAGTTAGGGTCTGAAGAATTCCTGAGGAAGCGAACACAGTCCTCATTTGTACTGATTGTGACAGCTTGGGATTGGGAATCCGTTGAGGTCGGAGACCCAATTCCAGAAGAAGAGGATACAGTTGCTCTTGGGCCAGTCCGGTGCAATCAGAGATACTATTCCTTGAAAGTCCTCAGCTTGCTTAAGACTTTCAAGAGAAGATTCACTGGAGGAAAAACATAAATTTTTTAAACTCCACTGATCCCAATCTAACGACAGGGCGTCCGTGGCATAAGCCAGAGGGTCCAGGTTGGGGGCCACATAGCAAGGGAGCTTGTGGTTCGCTTGTGAGGCGAAGAGATCTACTTGGAGACCTGGGACTCTCCGGCATATCCACTGGAATGACCCGTCGTCTAGGGACCATTCTGATTCCAGAGGAACTGACCGGGACAAAGCGTCTGCTATCACATTCTTACCCCCGCCAGGTGAGTGGCGGACAGATGCCATTTGGTGTTTGTTTGCTAGGGCAAAGATGGCTATCATGACTGGTTCACATGCTTGGATTTGGACCCTCCTCTGTTGATGCAATGAACTACCACTGCACTGTCCAAAACTAGCCTTAGATGAGACTTTTTCGGGGAAGCAGTCTCTTCAAGGTAAGAAATACTGCCATTGCTTCCAGAACGTTTATGTGGAGCTGGCGAAATTGAACTGACCAAGTCCCCTGAACTTGTTTGAACTGAGAATATCCCCCCCACCCGGACAGGGAGGCATCCGTGTGAATGGTTAACACTGGAAGGGGATATTGAAGGGGTACCCGCTTGGCTAAGTTCTTTACTTTTGACCATGGACGGAGTTGATTGCGAAGGATCTGTGGAATTACTGACAACTTGTCTCGAGATTTGGTGTTTGCTCTCGAACGCCCAAACTCGATTTATATCTTTTAGCCTTGCTTTCAGGAGGATATCTGTTACCGAAGCAAACTGAAGGGACCCTAGGATTCTTTCCTGGTTTTTCTCCTTGATGTTTGTTTGCATTGAGAAATTGCCTGACAGATTTTGCTATTTCCTTCCGTTTGGCCACTGGAATTGACAGATTGTGGGAAGACAAATCCATGGATTCCCAGCCACTGAAAACGAGACTCCGGGTAAGTCTGGATTTCGTTTTGTTTATCTGGAACCCCAGATGTTCCAGAAAGTAAACTACCTTTTTTGGTGGCTTTGAGACATTCCTCGACAGTTGGTGCCCAGATCAACCAATCATCGAGGTATGCTGCTACCATGATTCCCTGAGTCCTCAATTGCTGCACAACCACTTCTTGCTATTTTCGTGAATACCCTGGGGGCTACATTCAGACCGAAGGGCATCACTTTGAATGAGAATGTCTGATTTCCTAGCCTGAATCCTAGGAAAGGGCGGAAGTGTCTGGCTATATAGATATGAGTATGCGTCTGTAAGATCGATGGAGCATGTGACGGCTCCACGCGGAACGTACGGTCCTTACTTGCGAGAGGGTAAGCATCTTATTGAACTTTGTCGCAACGAAAATGAAAGAGTTTAGCTTTGACAAGTCTAAGATTACCCTTCTTTTTTGTTGAGCCTTTCTTTGGCACGCTGAATAAGCGACCTTGAAATTTTAGATGCTTGACTCTCGCAATAGCTCCTTTCTGAGGAGAGTTCCTCCACGTAATCTGTCAATTCCTTTGCTGGTATTTGGCGGAATGATCTTTGATCCAACTCCAACCCAATCCTTTGGACACTATCTCTGTGCCCAATTGCTGAACCCCCACCTGTGACGGAAGAGGAACAGCCTCCCTCCTACCTGGGGAGCTACGTGTTGATGGGCGGGTTGACCACCACGCCCTCCTCTGAACTGCCTGCTCCTTGTCGCCGTTCCTGCGCCACGCTGGCGAAAGTAGCCTCTCGCCCTACCTCTCGATTGCTTGTTAAAGGGAGGGTAGCCCTGACCTTCATACGTAGGGTTGAAGGTCCGGCGAGAGTGCGTAGGAGGTCGAAGGTTGTGATTGAGGAGACAGCAGGAGGATGGGCTGGTTCTGTTTAGAACTAGCAGGTTGTCCCTGTTGGGTAACCGGGGACGGCCCTGAACAAATTGCTGCTGTTGCTGGTGTTTCTGGTAAGGCTGGAACCTTTTACCAGACTTCTTTGGTTTCTTACCAGCAGTGGGGACGGATTCTTGCTTCCTCTTGGATGAAATACCCCACCTAGCTCTAAGGCTCTGGTTGAGCCTAGCAGCCTCGTGGTGTACTTCATTTACAGCGGACTCTGGGAAGAGATCCGCTCCCCACATGCTATAAGCCAGGAGTCTATTAGGCTCGTGCCTAATAGTGCACTCCTGCAGAACGTGCTTTCGGCAACCTTCCTCCTAGCTTGGAAGAAGTCGAAAGCATCCGTCTGAACCGTCTGAAGCTGGGATTTGGCCAAGATCTTAAACAGAGGTTCCGATACCATACGAGAGAGCAGCCATCTCCGTTAGGATCAGTGAATTGAGGACCTGCCAAACCTAGTTGCGCGCGTCGAACTCCGCCTGAATCAAGGAATCAGGCAGCCTTGGAAGCTTCTCGCCGAACTGGTCCATGGCGCAGTCCGGTTTGAGCTTGCAAGCGTGAACGTGGCTGGCAAGTTCTCCCACAATTCTCCAAAAGCTGGGAAGAGCGGAGAAGTAGACTCCGCCTCCCTTAGCTGTGCATGGGGCTCATCCTTGAGGACTGCCTGAAGAGTCCTCTCTACTATTTTGTGGTAGCGAACGGAAGAGAAGCCTCCTCTTCCGTCGCAAAAATAGCGAAAGGACTCTTATAGGCCTGGAGCTTGGTGTTTGTGCACTCCCAGTCCTCAAGGCAGTGAACCCATTCCCGTTGGGCAATGATCCCTACTGTAGAGAACATCCTCCCTAGAGATCTTTGTCTTCCCTATAAGAGCCGCTACGGTCAGCCTAGCATAGCCGATGAAAGGCTGCGTCAAACCCGGAGGATAAAACTCGAAGTCCTCAATCCTTCGAGTTCCACACTCCGGGATAGAGATCATACCATCCTTAAATGGAGCGTAAGCGGCTACTCTCCACATGGGTTCTCCATAGGAAAGAAAGCTGGCAGAGAGTCGTATGGCGGGAGCTGGAAAATACCAGCACTTGGCACTGGGGAGACTGGAAGGGGGACCTGAGAGAGCCCAGCTACTCGGTCCTCATTCTCTCTAACTCTGTTAGAGAGATCTTGGATGGACTGGCCCGATTGAGACAGAGTGCTCGACAGTTGTGCGAACATCCTGCTCAAATTTCGTCCCCAGGGCGGAGACTTGAGAGCCGACCATCTCGCCCACCTGTTGCATCACCACTGCTGAGAAAGCAGTGGGATCAAAGGTGCTGGGTCCCGCTCCTCCCACCGGCGTTACCGGAGTGGATGCGGTGGAGGCCGGAGAAGGCATTGGCTCGGCGGGAGCGCGAGCCTTCTCCTTAGAGGCCTTGCTTCTAGAGCTCTTCGAGTGAGAAGAGCTCGGCTTGGCCTTCACCGCGTCAGCGTAAGAAGTCGAAGACTTCTTAGCCGAAGAAGACGAAGATGACTTCTTAGAAGTCGTCTTAATTAGGGTCTTCGGTTCTCTCTGTCCCTTCACCTTTGGGGGGTACAGAGAGAGCGGGAGAGCGGGTAGGGATCTCAGATCCCACAAAAGCCTTGGAAAGAAGCGCTTGAAGAAGGGACAGGAGAAGATCCAGGAGCGCCCAAGGAAAGACCTTGGGCGCCCGACACACCTACCTCAACCAACAAATCCTCTGCCCCTACCGCCATAGTCTCGATGTTGAGGTCCAGGGTAGCGACGTCCGGGACCGACTCCTGTGTGGCTACGACCCCGAAAGATTTGCTGCATTTCTTGCTGGATGGAGGCTATGAGAGGGGCTTGCGGACAAGGGGTCAACATACCTGTTGACTTGCCCGCGGGGAAGATCTGGACGGCCAGCTTCTTGTCAAGGATGTAAGGCTGGCCTTTGGCGGCGTTCTTCCGAAGCCGCCCACCCACGCTTTCAGGGTAGCAAGGGCGACCTCCCTCACACCAGTAGCCTGAAAGGAGGTGAAGATGAGCTTCTAATGGCGGAACGGGGTTAACCAAACTTATGTCTAAGAGTTGTTAGTAAATGATAAAGAAGCCTATAATCGACTTACCCCCTCCACCAGCTGACTGACTAGGTCGTAGCAGATGGCGCAGGCTTCCGGGTGCCAGACGATCATATCGTTGTATGGCGTGGCACATGGAGCGTGAGACCTGCACTCATCGTGGCCGCAGGGGTCGTACAACGTCGCGTTGCATCCCAGGACCTGACAGTTGGTAGCCTGTAAGTGGAAAGATACATGAGTATCAGGAGACACTTACAGCCTAACAGTTGCTCCGCTGGTGCCGGAGCGAGAAAGTTAGATTAAACCAGAGCCCCGCCATAATACGTGTGGTAACAAGATGGTGGTTGTCCTAGGCTATTGCTCCGCTGGCGGCGGAGACAAGAGATAGAATCCAACCAGGTGTGGTGGTAAAAGGAAAAACCACGACGAATAATGGCGGGGATGGTAAACATATGAATAATAAAATTAAACAAATCATCGTAAAATTAGGGTATATCCTTTTAAAAATAACAATAATATCAAACCTTTCTCCACCCGTCTACTAGAAGAGTGCCCGGGTAAGAAGCAAGCTCCCTTCCGGTAGCGGGGGGAGAGATGTAAGGATATAGTAGGCAAGAAGCAACCGACCACTAGTAGTGACCACCCCGCCCGCTGGCGGAGCCAGTAATCTAAAACCAAAGGTGCCCCGGCTGCGACGGAAGGCTCCGTTCGTTATAGAAAGGGAAGGTGGCTGAGCAACTGGGGAAGGGGGGGGGGTGGGGGGGGGGGAGGGTCTCAGCGTAACACGGCGGGAGAGAGAGAGGGGGGGGGTTGGCCTACTCCTCCCCGTCTCAACAACTACCCGCTCGGAGACTCGGTACCCTATGAGTGGTCGCCCTATACCCCCCGCTGGGAGGCCCACCCCTGGCCACCTCAGAGAGAGAGGGAGGAAGGCAACTGAGGTTGTCATGACAACCAAGGGGTCCCCCAGCACCTCCCTATACCTGGTATGGGAGGGAAGGGAAGGGGAAGGTGCGATGGAACACGTGACCGCAAGTGGCCTAAGCCGCGAGCAACACAACCGTGGGAGGGCCACGTGAACCAGGCTGTACCAATACATGGGAACAGCACCTAGGCTAGCCTAACACCCTAAATAGAATAAAATTTACATCGTAAAGATGGGAAAGACACTTTAGTAGAAGAAAAGAAGCCCAGGAGGAGGCAAAACTGTTCCGAGAACAGAAGCCTACTCGGTAGCCAGCGATAGCCGATGAAGAGCAAGAGCCAGGGATGCTGGGCTGGAACAAAGAATAGCCCTAAATACCAAACTAAGAGAAATGGTAAAGGGGCTAACCTAGCTAAAACTCGATGTAAAAAAAACGATGAACGTAATATAGTAAGCCCATAAGTATAAGAAGTCCAGTATGGAGACCGGGAATTCTTAACGAGGCAGCATGGCGCCGCACGAGACAACCGGGAAACCGTATATGACCTATTAGAAGGAAAATACTGGTTCCCGGAAGACAAAAATACAGTAAAACATTACTTATGAGGCACTTAACTTAGCCGTTGCGATGGCAGAACGTTCCATGATGAATGGTGATAAAATTCCTCATAAATAGCACAAGCACAAAGAGAATGCGTCTGAACGCTGGCGCTAATTATTAAGGATGACCGCTAGGGGCGCTGCTGTCCGTGGCGTCCTCTAGTAGTAGTAGTAGCGGCCGTATCGCCCGTTGGTATCAGCTCTCTCTTGTGGGGATTCTGATTGGAAGTTCTAATTGGTGAATGTCTCGTGGTAGTGTTCCCACTCGCCCCTATTACCATACCGACACTTCTTTTTAAGAGTGAGCGAGTCAGTTTTACTGACATTTTCTTAATTTTGTTTTTCTCTGGTAATTTTTGATTTTTAATTTATTTTACTAGAAAGAATGATATTAAGGATCCTTTCATAGGCCGACACGAGCTGAGCCCAGAAAAGTTGTTGTTAGCACCGGTGACAGAGAAAATCTGTCAGAAAACGGGAATGATTCCTATTACCGCCACCCAGCGGCGGTAGGGGGTGATCACCTGACCTACCTGTAGCGTGTGCCGCGAGTTTTGAATTCTGTCGGATGTCAGAGACATTAGCTAAGTATATATCTGCCAGGTAAGTTGCATGTGTAAAATAGGCTGTTTTTAGCATTTTTATAGGGGTTCCAAACATTCGCGGGTTCTAACTATTCACGGGGGGGTCTGGTACGCATCCCCCGCGAATACGGGGGGACCACTGTACGTATACGAAAACGAAAAAGAATACTGCACTTGCGATTTCACTTTCACACAAATTAAAAGGGGAAGGATCAATTCCCGGGTAAGAGCAGAAACCTTGATCCAATAAATATGATGCAATCAAAATAATATATGAAAATGAAAGAATACTGCACTTACGATTTCACTTTCATACAAAATAAAGGGCTCGTGCCGAGTGCATTCGCGCCCTCGGCACCGAGCGCACAGGGCAAAAATATAAATGAAAAGAGTACTTACTTACAATTTTCACTTACACATTTCACCCAAAATACACGGCTCGGCGCGAGCGCGCTCTCGCCCTCAGCACCGAGCACACAAAATATAAGGATCAATTCTGGGAAACTTCTGAATTTCCCGCACTTACGCCCTTCAGTCCCTGCAACCGTCGGTACCGGAGGGCGTACAGAACTCATGATCCAAAACAAATCACTTCAATGTAATTGAATAATAAAGAATAGTGAATAATTGTACTTACAATTTTCAGTCACACAATGTACAGTGGACCCCCCGTATTCGCGTTCTCCAGATTCGCAGACTCACACATTCGCGGATTTCTCTCGGGAACGTTTCCCTGCATTATTCGCGGAAAATTCACGCATTCGCGGTATTTTTCTATGATAAATATCCACAAATTGCTGGTTTTTTTGATGAATTTCATCATAAAAATGTTATTGTTATGATACAATAAAGTTTGTTCATACTTACCTGGCAGATATATATATAGCTGTATTCTCCGAAGTCCGACAGAATTTCAAAACTCCCGGCACACGCAGTGGGCAGCCAGGTGGTTAGTACCCATTCCCACCGCTGGGAGGCGGATATCAGGAATCATTCCCATTTTCTATTCAGATTTTTCATACCACTGTCCCCTGAGGGGAGGTGGGTGGGTACTTTAATTATCATATCTGCAGTAATTCATGCCAGTAAGTATGAACAAACTTTATTGTATCATACAATAACATTTTGTTCATGAAACTTACCTGTCAGATATATATATAGCTGAATCCCACCATTGGAGGTGGGAAGGGACAGAATAGAAGGATTAGGAAACACCTCAAGTGCAGATGATTGACATCTTGATTCCTTACCTGTTAGCATTGCTGACTTCTTGATTACTGTCACCGAAGTCTGCTTTTGCTTTACTAGAGTTGCCAACAAGGTAGTGACCTGTGTAGTTGGTGCGCTCTAGATGATCTGTCAACGGGAGCGTGACCACAATGTGACTAGACCATATTGACCATACTGTGAGGGCAACGAAGCTAAAACCACCACCTGACCTAACCTATCGAAGTTAGTCCCATAACTTCTAGGCTAAAGAAAGGGAAAGCGCCTCAAGCGACCAACCCTTCAAAGTTAAAAGCACACCTATCCCTTTTCTATAGGATAGGATTCGTGCTGCTTCCTGCCTCCAATATATTTCTACGGATATGTATGGTCCTAGCGACTCGCAGATCTCATATGTCGTCTTCACATCCCGTCGGGAGTGTGAAGCGAACACAGAGTTGCTTCGCTCAAACGTGGCACTCAGGATATTACTGAGTGTCATGCTCTGTTGAAATGCTTCCGAGGCCGCGCCCTCACCTCGTGAGCATTTACTTTAAAAGGTTTCAAATCTTTGTTCAAACATGACGAATGAGCCTCTTAGAAAGACTCCTTAAAAATAACGCCAGGGCGTTCTTCGACATGGGCAAGTCTGGTCTTTTTACGGAACACTGCAGATTGTCCGAATGACCTCGACTTTCTTTAGTTTTATCAAGATAAAACTTGAGAGTCCCGACAGGGTACAGGACTCTCTGTGGCTCTTGCCCAAAAATTTGTGCCATCCCCTTGATCTCCAGGTCTCTGGGCCAAGGGTTAGACGGGTTTTCGTTCTTAGCAAGAACGGAAGGCTTAGAGGACACCTGAATTATGTCCTCTAAAGCCAAAACCCTCTGATGATGGCTAAAACCTCACTAACCCTCTTTGCCGTAGCTAGAGTGGTTAGAAAATTAGCCTTTCTGGTTACGTGTATTAAGTTTACAGAAAGGAGAGGTTCGAAATGCTTTGACATCAGGAACTTCAGACTACGTCTAAGTTCCATGCCGGAAGCTTCGATCTAGACAATTTCAAGATTTCCACAGACCTCAAAGATCGTGAAGGGCTTTGTTGTTTGACAGATCCGAATCTCTGAGCCTAGAGGCCGTCAACATATTTCCGTATTCTACAATAGTTGGGACTGCTAGCTTATCCCATACTTCAGACGGAATGGGAAGGCGGTAAAGTAATTCACAGATGTCAGAGGTGGAGTAACAGTCATTCTTCCTGCCCTATGTCCAGAAACGGCCCACTCCGATTGGTACACTGCAAAATATGCAACACTGCTTTGCTTTGGCAATGAGACTTGCAATTAATCTTGAAGATCCTCTCGCTTCTTGACAGTCTGAACGCATTCAGACTCAGAGCGGAGAGATTTTAGGTACCTCTCGAAGTGAGGCTGTTAGAGTAGACCGATTCTCTCGGGAAGGGTCCTTGGAAAGTGCTCTCTGAAGGACGTGACCTCTGTGAATCCAGCCTCTCGAAGGCCAACATGGGGCGATCAGCGTCTTTCTCACTCCCTCTGACGCCAGCGATTATCTTATTATATTTCCTAAGCTTTTGAATAGGGGAAAAGGGCTAACCAACTATCCCCATTCCATACTATAGGATGGCGTTACTTATTTTGCTACCGCTCTCGGATCGAGAATAAGGGCGCAACGTAGAGGAAGCTTCTTCGTCTTCAATATTGCAAAGAAATCTACGAAAGGACGTCCCCAAAGTCTCCACAACTCTCGACATACTTCTAAGCGAGGATTACTTAAACGTCAATAGTTGCTGCCGTCGATCGAGAAGATCCGCACGGACGTGCAATCGTGTAACGAACCTCTTAAGGATCGTTACATTCCGTGCCTATGCCGATAACCCTCTCTCTCTTCTTGGGATATGAGAGAGCTGCGGAATTATCTGAGATGATTTGGACCACTCGACTAAAAACTCACTCTTCGAGGAACTGGAGAGCCAACCAAATTGCTTCCAATTCTATTAGATTATGTGCCAGGACCTCTGTCCGGATGCCTGGCTCCCTCTCAGTATCACCTGAGGTGATCCTTAACCCATTGAGAGACGTTTAGAATTATCTCTTAGATCTTTGATGTTATTTCAGTTCTCCTGTAGGAAAAAACTGTAGAGGTCTGAATTGCAGTCTATTCAGGGAAACAAGCTTCTCCAGTGAGGAAATGGTCCCCAGCAGACTCATCCATTCCCTCACTAAGCATGCTTCCTTCCCTAATAAGGCTGCACTTTGCATAATCAGGAGAGCATTATTATAGTGCTATGCTGCGGTAGACCTCTGTACAGAATTCTGTTACAGTGCGGTAAGCAGCGCCGAACATGTCTAAGAGATATTCTCTGTTGAAAATTTCTTAGCAAAAGGAAGTCGTTTATTCATGATTACCAGAAATCCCCTCAACCCGAGGCGAAAGTCATGATTGTAGGGCAGAGATACGGTTCGTAAATCAATCCCGCGGGAGAGAGAGACGTAACCGACAGAGCATTACCACGAGCTACCTAAAACTGAGTTGGTGACAGTGTGTGACACTGTGACAGTTACAGGCAGCAGCTTATGTTCACCTTCTCGCAGTCTTATGCCGAGTTGCCAGCTATTTCTATTTCAACTAAGGAATAGATTTTCCATTATTTGAACAGAAACTTCCTCAAGTTGGCATATTTAAGCGAACAGAATTCGCTAAATACAGAAGCTGATTTTGTGTTGTCGTAACATTACGCTCAATTAACCAAATGTTAAATCGGAAACTCCTGGAAAGTTGCCGGGAGTACCGATTAAATATACTGCGTCATCCACAATGACAGCAACCTCTCGTTTCGCACTATTCTGCCTGAGTTACCAGCTTAACCTCTTCTTCTTACCGAAGGAATAGGTTTGTTACTATTATCGATCATAAGGAAATTCTCAAGCAGGCATATTTAAGCGAAACATAATTCGCTAGATGCAGAAGCTGAGTTGGTGTTGTTGTGACAATACCTTCAAGCATTGGATTGTCCTTACACCGGAAACTCCTGGAAGTTTGCAGAAGACCGATAAATACACTTAAAATAACAGTCCTTTCGGCTGCCATCTGTAGAGGTAACTACGATATGCGTATATGACTTGAACTTTACATTAGTAATATGACGCAAAGATAAAATACATAAGTATTGCAGTCACTTGAACATCTAATTCTCTACTACATTCTTTCCTCGACGAGGAAGAGAGAGAGAACGGAAATCGACTGTCTTCGTTCTCTTTGCCAAGAGAAGGAATAATATTATTCAAATGGTAATCCTCAAGTGAGAACCGAAGATCGAAAAGGAAAATTCAAGCTTCTTATGATATTGGACATAAGACTTCATGGACGTAGTCTATAAGTCTTTTCCTGGATGAGCTCTGACTAATGAATGAGAGCTCTTTCGAAATTTTGTTACTTATCCGCTTATGCGATAAAATGTTATTAAGAACTTTGTCAATGAGAACTAACCCAATTGCATGACGGAAAGTAATCCAGGAATTCGAGCATATAGCCTTCCCGATTCCCGCAGAAATCGAGGAAGGGGCAGGATTCCTGATTAGAGACTGGGCTTACGACAGGAAGGACCTTAATGTTCCCCTTCGGCAGCGCAATCCCGAAAGCAGACGAGGCGTTTTATGACACCGAAATCTGCTTACAGTTTTCCTGGACTTCATCAAGTCATGGATTCTATTGAACGCTCCCTTCGTAGAAAGCGAAGTAGACATCTTGACGAGACCAAACTCCTTCCTCTTCTTCGACGACGCCCTCTTGAAGAGCGTTCTTGCAGGAATCCTGCCGAACGTCTCGATGCGTAAGACGCCTATCGTTCTGAAGAACGTCCTGGCAAGTGCTCTACCGAGCGTCATGACGTGTAGGATGCCGAGCGTCTTCAAAAGCGTCCTCGCTAGCGTTCTGGCGAGCGTCCTCGCTAGCGTCCTGGCGAGCGTCCTCGCTAGCGTCCTGGCGAGCGTCCTCGCTAGCGTCCTGGCGAGCGTCCTGGCGAGCGTCCAGATGTGTAAGACATCGAGCGTCTTCCAAAAAGCTTATCAATGTTTATGACGTCGAGCGTCCTCTGAAAGGCCACCCGAAAAGCGTCCTGGAGGGCCGCACGCTGCTCCTGAAGTGTGAGAGCACTATAGGAAGACGTAAGGCTATCGTCTCCAAGACGGCCTTAAAGACCTTCGTTACCTTCTAACAAAGACGGTGGCCGCCTGTGCAACATCTTGCGTCTTAGTAATGCAAATGAACATATCCAGAAACGCGCTCAAAAAGACGCCGAGCGTTCCGAAAGGCATCCTCGCGAGGTGCTTGCCGAACGTCCTGGACTGCATTCTTTGAGCGTCTTGAAGAGCGTCCGAATAGAAGAGCGACGAACATCAAGGGAAGCGTCATTGTGGAGTAACTTGAGAGGCTTCCTGGCGAGGGGAGGGCCGCTCATGAAACGAGAGCGTCCTAAGCATAAGTACGGTGATCGTCATCAGGACGAGTCTTAAGGACGTTCGCCACTCTTGACAAAAACGACGGCCGGCTGTGCGACATCTTGCGTCTTTGTCACGCTCATCGACACTGCAGAAGGGCATTTAAAAGGATCAGCTTGCCGGATGTCAAGCTTATGAGCTTGAACAATATCCCGTTTCGTAGTAAAGCGAACGTCACATAACGTATACATAGCGCCATGAGGGGAGGAGGGAGGGGAGCGTCTTGGAAAGCAAGAAAACAATCCTTGCTACAAGAGTAAAGACGTTCCTTCCTCTCGATAGAGCGTTGAATGTCTCGAAAGGCGTCCTCGTGAGGGTCCTGCCTTAAGGACATTTTTAATCTCTTGACCAAGACGACAGCCGCCTGTGCGACACTGCGTCTTTGTCACGCTTATCGATATTAAGTCAAGCCGAAGGGACGCCAGATCAGTACTCTGACGCTCCCTCCTGACGAGAGAGAGGACGTGAAGCATCCTCTTCTCTAAAGCTTCTTTTTTACAGGGCGCGAGTCCTTTCGAGAGCTCCAACCTTGCGGGGAGGACGCCTCGGAGGACGAGAAGCAATCTTTCATGATTCGTGCACGTGCACGATCTTTGGCAGCCTTATCCTGCCGAAGGGACGCCAGATCGGTGGGCGGTTCCCGTAACCCTCCTTCGGTTTTCAACTTGCCCCCTCCCAGGTCCTGGGAGTCCGACAGAGGTTTAGACCTAGAGGCGTTATAGGACCGATCTGACGCCCCCTCCACAACACTAGGGGCAAAATCAACATCACTACACTCACAACACTGATTGGAGAGCGAGCACTTTTTCAAGCTTACTTGATGTAATCCACCATAATAGAAAGGGCATTACCTCTCACAGACACTTCCTCTAGGCCCGTAAGCCATACCACAGGGTTAGGCAAAATAAAGTCTACTGGAGGTTAGTAGGTTCATTATCCTAACTTCTGTTACTGTGGAGGAAGACCTCCTGATTCTATCACGCTCTAATTTGCGTACATACGAATCATACGTCTTCTTTCGGAATCAGTCAACATTACACTAATTACATTGATCTTTCAACAAAGAAAACATGTAAACGTCATGTATACTAAGCGAGTGTCTACCGAAGGTTTCGGTAGCCTCCCCTTACCCGTTGCAGACAACAAAGTCTGAAACTAGGCTAATATATTCAGACATCATATGCAATGAAAAAATTTAAATTAATTTATGATAGCGTATGCCTAGCCACAAATCCAAGTCAATCATTCAAAAAATAAGTAGGATACTTAAGCGGCTAATGAAGTTTCAAAATCCTAGGCGGAGGTAATGGAAACAGGTGTTTTCACTACCGCGACAGAGAAAAATCTGAATAGAAAATGGGAATGATTCCTGATATCCGCCTCCCAGCGGCGGGAATGGGTACTAACCACCTGGCCGCCCACTGCGTGTGCCGGGAGTTTTGAAATTCTGTCGGACTTCGGAGAATACAGCTATATATATATCTGACAGGTAAGTTTCATGAACAAATGCACTTTTTGTGATAAAACTATTAAAAAAACCATGTAGGAAAATTTTTAGTGGGTTTTACTTGAGTTGTAACTAACAAAATAGGCTGTTTTTAGCATTTTTATAGGGGTTCCAAACATTCGCGGATTCTAACTATTCACGGGGGGGTCTGGTACGCATCCCCCGCGAATACGGGGGGACCACTGTAAACAGAAAAAGAAACACAACTATACGAAAAGCAAACGACGAAAAAGCGGGCAGAGAGCGAAGATAAACACGTCTATCCACCAGCAGGCCGAAAACAAAAGTGATTCTTCACCTCCCAGTTGCGCGGTGCGCGCACTGTCGGACAAGCAGTTAACTACCAAACCCCTTGTTCGAAAGCTTACGACCTATCCAGCTGCCGCTAGTAACCTTCCTATTGTAAAAGGACCGAAAGGTTTGTATCCCGTGTCGGAGCAAATTATCAATTAAGAACCTACACAAAGAATTATAAGGTGTAGGGGTCTTGGCCTGATCCAAATCCTTTTCATTCAAAGAGACAGGCGATAAAGACGGATCTGCAGACGGCGCTGAAGGAGCAGGAGGTCTCTGAAGAAGAGGCAGAATATTGTCAGTTGGCACTGCCACTAAGCTAACGAAGGGTTTATGCCAACTTCAGGGAGCTCAGCAGTATCTGGGCGCTTTATTGCTTCAGGGCACTCAAGTCATTACTGTGCACCAGCCATCCCAAGGTGCTTGGGTGCTTCAGGGCTTATGGGCGCCTCTGGATGTTCGGGTGATTCAGGGCACTCCTCGCTATAATAGCAACAGGCAGACAAGGAGTGTTCGAACACGACAGGGTGCTCGACTAAATTAGAGCGCTTTGAGTGCGACTGAGAACGCTCGTCAGCCATAGGGTGCTTGAAGCCCAAAGAACATTTTGGCAACAAACAAGAATGCTCAGCCATCCTACTCTGTTGTTCTGGAGTAGGGAATCATTCGGGACTGTCCCACTCACTGCATAAAGGTTGAGGGCTTGATGAAGGCTCCCTCCACCTTTTGCTGGTCAGGAGAGGAGACTGATACCTAAAAGAAGACCTTCTCTTCAGGGGGTAGTTTGTCAGGAAAAGCCATTGCTGCCTCTTGTAAGGAGACAAGTCTCCTGAACTAGAGGAAAGTTGGCTCACTTCTGAGATGCCTTTCCAACAGCTGTCTCCTGCCTCTTCCTAGGATACAACAGGTCGATCTGAGGGGGGCAACTACACGTGGGTAGACCCCAGTGACCTCACTTGGAGCTCCGGTGTGCCTCTTCCCAGGTATTATAGAGGAGTATGGCAGTGAAGTTTGCCTAGGGAAATCAGTTGGATGAACAATCACTTCCTCCAATCTCACTGCACTTGCACTTACACTTTCACTTCCAATTTTATCTGTAAGTACATGTACACACATGGATGCCCCTAATTGAGGCCCTTATTAACTACAACATTTAATTTCTTGTCAAATTTAATTTCCATACTGGGGGAGTAATTGGGTTTGGAAGTGTAGGGGCAAGAAGACGGAGTATGTGTTTTTGGAGAATGAACTGATATAGGAGTACCAGGATTAGGTAAAGGGGAAGACAGCAATATTTTTACTACTAACAATAAAAGTTTGGGCCTGACTATATGCTAGCTTACTGCCGGCTTCAGCAGCTGCCTTCCTCTTCCGGTCTCTCTCTAATTTTGCCAAACAGGAGGCTAAAGTTTTCCACTTCTGCTCAGTCCAATCTCCACATTCGTCACAAGTCTGATTAACACTACAATTCTGCCCTCTACAACTCATGCACAGGGTGTGGGAATCCTAAGACAATTTAGCCATCCAGGTGTTGCAGCCTTTGCTACAATATTGGAAACTAGAAGAGCTACAGTCAGATATAACTAATCCTAGCTAATTAGTCGCAATCTGTAATAAGCGTCACAAAAAAGATTAACTAATAATAATCACTATAGTAGTAATAATACCAAAAATCTACTCAATAATACTTCACCTAGGCAAAGAAACTTAAAATCCAAGAAAACCAGCAGCTTAGTCAACATCAGATGTGGACCTAATAGGCGGCGCAATCAAATAGAGCTCTTGGCCGAGTTGTTCCTCTCTCATGCCCTTTAAGTGGGTGGGGCCTTGTCACCTACCTAAAAACAAAATACTAAAATAACCACTACTGCTAGTTTCAAAATTCAAACTGCTGTCAAGAAGAAACTATTAGCTAAGTAACTGAAACTATTAGCTAAGTAATTACTAGGTAGGTTACATAGTATATAAAAGCATAGGTTAAAATTTTCTGTACAAGCTTTACTTGTGAGCCATGGTGGAACTGAAGACTAGGTGCTAAAAATATTTGCAGAAATATAAACAGAAAATTCACTATACCATATGATCTTATAGTTAAAATAATATTAGGTTATAGACACAAAGTAAACATGGAACAAGGTCATTTTTGAGGCAAGTACTCTTTTCCCTCAAGAGGTCAGATACTGAGACTTCATACACATCAGAAAGATCAAAAATGCCCTGAAAAAAAGATTAAGTCATCCAACATGAATATACAAATCTCTTACCAATGACTTGTGGCTTGCCCTTCACAATCAATTAGCTAAAATGCCAAAATAACTCAACTATTTGAGGTGTTTAAATCAGGAATGCAGTGAAAAATGCTTACCATATTTTTATGCAATTCTCACTTCTTGCTCAGCTATCAGTAAGTCCCACAGACTTCAATAGACAAAGCAACCATAACACAAATGGAGGCTTCTTTTGCCTGAAATAAAGGAAAGTTACTTTAAGAATTTTTTACCTCTGTGGCCTAAACAATGTCCTTAAAATATAACCTGATAACCATTACCAGGGGTACTGGGGTTCAAAGCATGAGACATGCATCCTTTACTATCCCAAGAACTATACACATGAATTATGACCATACACTTTTTACAACCATGAGAAAACTCACTCATTACCCTAAAATACCCCTACTTACATATTTCTATTAACCAGATTTACTCTTTGATGAATTTCCATTTTCTATCCTTCTCCCATTTGCTTTCTTCTTCTATGCTAGGGTTTCATGTGTTTAATGCTTTGAGCACCAGCTGGGTACATTCATATTTTTGCTATCTCATTACCTGTCCACAATCAAGATGAATGATGAAGAAACTAGTAGCAAAAATTACTTAAAATTTAATGAGTCCTGATGATGAAAACAGCAGATTCATATGAAAATTCAGAATTTACAGCAATAACACACAAAGAAAAAAAGGTGTGGGCCACTATTGTTTACGATTCATAATGTAGTAGGCTCTGAAAAATGGGAAACATCATAAAGCCACAGACGTATGAACTGTAACAATACGACAGATGGCATTCTTAATTTTTTTTTTTTTAATGAATAAGAAATACAGACACCACCCTACACACAAACAAGTTATGTTCCAGACGGTCGTTTGTATGTTGAATTGCTTGTAAGTTGGTTACTGTACGCTTTATGCCTATTGAAGTACAGTATAATATAAAATCAACACTTGAGTATACTGTATGTGTTTTTATCCTAAAACACAATAAACTGTACATACAGTACTTTATGTATAAAATAGGGGCGCAAGACAGAATCTGAACTTACAGCTGACAAAGGGGAGCGCTCTGAACACAATTTTAATTTGCAATCCCGTTTGTAAGTTGAATTTACATAAGTAAGGTGGTGTCTGTACTGCAAATATCATGTTAATACAACCAACAAAATTTTTCTCACTCACACACTCTCTCTCTTTAAACTTTATATAATAACAGTTCATGAATATAATACAAATGTTGTATCTTTAAATGTAACATTGCATACAATTAAAGAACAAAATTAACTAGTTACAGCAGTGACTGCACAGATCAGCAGCAACAAAGCCACCTCTGGCACCCAGTGCTGGGCCACCAACTGTGTTCCATACAGAAACAGTCATAAAAGAACAGGGGATCACATTTCACAAGATAAGACACATTTTTTCATTCATGAAAATCTTTATAACTGTGTTGAAACATCTCAAGTAAACATGTTAGATCACAGTCAACTTAGCATGTAGGGTTACTGTCAGTCCATATACCCATGGTTAAGTCTAACAATGTACATGGTATTGTGAGAACTAGCCCTAGGCCTGCTGCAGTTTTGTATCACGAGGACTAGCCCTAGCCCTGTTGCAGTTCTGTATCAAGAGGACTACCCCTAGGCCTGCTGCAGTTTTGTATCATGAGGACTAGCCCTAGGCCTGCTGCAGTTTTGCATTATGAGGACTAGCCCTAGGCCTGCTGCAGTTTTGTATCATGCAGACTAGCCCTAGGCCTGCTGCAGTTTTAAGTGTTAATGAAGTGTTATACTGTTATTTACCATATTATCAATTAGTTCTTAAACCTCATTGTATGCAGAGGACTCAGATGAATTTGATCTACCAGAACATTATTCTTCAATTTTACCATTATCATTTTTACCCTGAAGGATACTTCAAATTAATACTATATTATAGCTTTAAAAGTAAACTTAACCAACAAGCTGGTCTGCAAGTGAACTTTACCGACTAGCTAGTCTACCAGGGTTGATCATCAAATAACCAAGGGTAGCCTACCATAGCCTAACCAAAGCTTAGCAAAGGTAGCCTAACTTGGCATAATTTCAAGAAAACAGATTTTTTCTATCTGTCCCTCTCCATAGCCTATGACATACAGCTCAAGTCTTGGTTAGTTATGAAATTCTAAGTTATTTTTACAGGCTAGCCTAACTTAAAAATCTACAATGTAAATAAGTAGTATGTTGAATTATAGGTGAGTATGACTGTGACATGTTAACAGTAATAACTGCACTTGGAAGCTGTACAAACTGCTTCTATGTCATGGTTCAAATGCTTTGACCTGGGTCTGTAAAGTTGGTTCTGTGAAGTATGCACAGTGTACTCTCCCCTGAATCACAACTGTGAATATGAATTAATGCAGGTTGTAAATTACATATATATATATATATATATATATATATATAATATATATATATATATATAGTATATATATATACTGTAATTATAATTAAATAAACACAGGCAGTCCCTGGGTTATGTCAGGTACGGGTTACGTCATTCCGGACTTACGGCACTTGCCTCATGGCGTTGTTAACCCGATTTTTCTGCGCCATAGTGGATTTATGGCACCGTAAACCCCGTTACGGTGCCATTACCCAAACTGACATTTATGTAAGTGCTATTTTTTTTCCCATTATATTTACATGATGTTTCAGGTTGCAGCGATTTTCAGCTT
>NC_061110.1:76553305-76572492 GCF_015104395.2 Macrobrachium nipponense | reverse complement strand
GCGATTTTCAGCTTATGACGCACAGCCGGGGACGGAACCCCTGCTGTAAAGCAGGGATAGCCTGTAAAATGTCTGCAAGTCAGTGCAGGAAGCCTGTTGCTATTAATGTAACATGTGAGATTCAGGACTGATATTTGTCAATTTTGTGATTAAGATTTCCTGACAAGAACAAAGAATGATACTGCTACCTTACTTGGGTTAAAAACTGCAATAGGGATAGAGCCCCAAAATATGGATCATGCATATTGTAGCAAGCACTTTCTGCCAAAGTAAATCTTCAAACCTCCTGGTATGCATGAGCTTAAGTTTCTGCAACAGACTTTGAAGTCCAAAATATATTAAGAGGAAACAATGTGGCTACCAAAACAGATCAAGTCTAGTAAGAACCAGAAGGGGCAAGCTAGCATATGCATCAGTACTGGCAACAGCAAGATATACAGCCCTGCAAACTACAATATCAATTGCATCCCTATTAGTAATAGTATCAGATATAGTAAATTTTCAAATCCAATAAAATTATTGTACATGCTATTGAATATTGGCTGTTAGGTATCTGGCTATTAAACCTAAGCTATTATTATTATAATTACAGGCAGTCCCCGCTTACAACAGGGGTTCCGTTCTAGAGACGCTTTGTAAGCTGAAAATTGTCGTAAGCTGGAAAATCGTCAAAAATCCTAAAAAACCTTACTTTTAATGCTTTGGCTGTATATTAAAAACTATGTAAACTGCATTTATATTGCTTTTTTCACAAAAAACTTTAAATATTGATTATTTTCCATTTTTGGAGTCATTTCTTCCGCAAGATTGGCGACATAAGTGCCGTAAACCTGGAACATGCACCGTAAGCCTGGAAATAATTTCTGATGAATAAATTTGAAAAGCACCATGACCGTGGAACGTTGTATACCGAACCCGTCGTAAGCCAGGGACTGCCTGTATATTATCATGCCTGTGGATGAAGCTCATATGGGATGACAGCATTGGAGATGACAATTATTTTAGCAAACTTTTATCAAATTTTACTGCCTGTCAGTTTGACCTGTAGATAAAGAGTAAGACTGTAATTTCATGCTGGTTAGAAACATTCATGACATTGGCAAATTTGTCAACTTTATTGCTCAAGTGTATAAAAACTACAGCAGACAGAATAAATATGGTATTTTCATAATAAAATTAAGTTAAATATGGTATTTTCATAATAAAATTAAGTTTCACATATACTATCCAAGTAATTACACAGCTATACTTTTCTACTCGAATGGCAGCTAAATTTGAAATTTGCGGTATCGATTAATTTGTTTTCAGTAGTAGTAAAGGTAACTACCCTCCCCTCTGCTGGGGAACCATAGGTGCAACAACACTAGAGAAAATAACTTCTTTTGTGCTTCATGTCCATTAGAGGGGGGGAGGGAGGACTCCAATCTGTAATTACTTGGTAACTACGTACCGCTGACCCCTTATTTGTGTTCTCGGCATTCACAAACTAGCATGTTTGCGGATTTCCCTATGGACCATATCTACCCATTATTCATGGGAAATTCAAATATTTGTGGTAATTTTCTATGAGAAATATCCACAAATGCCAGTTTTTTTCATCACATCATAAAATGCACTTTTTGTTATAAAACTATTAAAAAAAACAGGTACATATGTATTAAAATTTTTAGTGGGTTTTACTTGAGTTTTAACCAACAAAATAGGCAGTTTTAAGCATTTTTATAGGAGTTTCAAATATTCACGGATTCTAGCTATTTGCGGGGCAGGTCTGGCATGCATTCCCCGTGAATACAGGGGGAACACCGTATATCAGAAACAATTTTAGTATGAAAATACCATTTTCACATAAGTAACTTACCAAGTAATTGCACAGCTGAATCCCACACTGATAGGTGGTGGGATAAATGGATATATCTGCTTCAAACACAGTTAGTAATACTGATGAATTTGAAACATAATTACCTGGTAAGAGAGCTAGAGCAGGTGATTACTATCTTTTGGTTGTTGCTCATCTCTAGCCAAGGAGAGGGGGGAAAGGGCAAGCCAGCCCAACTCAGTGCCAAGCCAGCCCAACTCAGTGCCAGTCTCAAGCCCGCATAAATAGGGAGGGTTGGAGACTGGAAGGGCATCCATCTGTAAAATCTCCGGCCAGAACTTTTATGAAATGAGTCTTACAAGGAATGAGAATAGGGCTAGGCTGTCACCCAGAAGTGACCCACAGATACATCGCCCTAACTCTGTGGACATGCAAGGGCTACCGCATAGTGAACATATAAGGGGAACAGTAAAGGTCACTGAAGCATCAAAGAAAGTACAAGAGGCAAGGTTAAGATGGTATGGTCATCTGATGAGAAGAGAAGAGCAACACATGGCAAGAGGAGTGATGGATATGGAGATGGATGGAACACGAAGGAGAGGAAGACCTAAGACCAGGTGGAGAGATTGCATTAGAGATGATATGAGGGAGAAGGGAGTACAGGGGGAAATGACACAGGATAGAGGTAGATGGAAGAGACTCATTAAAAACAGCGACACCTAATAGGGATAAAGCTGGGAAGAAGAAGGGTTTGTTGCTCATCTTGACCCGTAGTGACTTATCGGAGCATCCATGATAAGTCCACTTTTGAAAGAGGACTCTGGAGTGAAGGAGTACTCCGAACACCCAAAAATTATCTTGTAGAAAAAACTTCCCCTGCCCTGGACACAGTACCAACAAAACATATATGACCAAAAAACGTTACCAACACCGACAACATTAAAATTAAAAACCATCATAACACCACCAACTGGTGGATACTCCAGGTACAAGTAACCCCTGGCTCCCCAAGAGAAACTCAACACCCAAATTGAAGGTCAGGGTTCAGTAGACAAATAGACTTTCTCACTAAGTCTGAACTTTGACATCAACCACCAGGGTACGCCAATATGTTCGGCTTCCCTCCTGTTCCAGTTTGCCCTAGCTCCTTGTTGGACGAGTGGTTTGCGCGCTCACCTACCAATCCGGCAGTACCAAGTTCAATTCCCCGCTCTGCCAACGAGGATTCAGAGGAATTTGTTTCTGGTGATTAGAAATTAATTTCTCTATATAAAGCAGTGCCTGGTTATCAGTGGTCTCAGTTAATGGCGATCTGGTTTTATGGCACTTGTCTAGTGCCATAAAATCGGCGATTTATGGTGCCATAATGGGCTGGGTTTCGGTTATCGGCACCATAAATTGCTGAGTTTCAGTTAATGGCCGTTTTCTCTTATCGGCACACCTCCAGGAACGGAACCCCCCCAACCAGGGACTGCCTGTAGTATGCATATATTATTTACTCAATAATGGTTGTTTAGTTTTTAATTCACTGTTGTTACTATTAAGATACTTTCAGCATTACTTTGTATATTAAGTTTAGCTTGTGTTTCACTTCCTTGCTGTATATACGTACATTATCTAATCAAAGAAGTACAATATACTCATATGTCATTAAATTATACCAAAGGAAGACCAATTGTTTCCATATTACAGTAAAACCTCAGATTTCGTACACCCTTGCTTTCGTACGATTCAGTTTTCATACTTTTTCCGATGAAATTTTGACTCTGGTTTCGAGCGAATCCTTGGATTTCGTACACCAGGAAACACTCCTTCCAGGGCACACATCGTGACTAGGCCCCATACCGAGCACCCAAACAAAGCAACCTGTGTTCCCTCATGATCCATTCTGCTTTTGTGTATTGTTTTTTGAGCTTTTTTTATTTTAGTGCAACTGCTAAATACTAAGCCATCATGGGACCAAAAAAAGTTCCAAGTGCCAGCCCCTCTGTTAAGAAAGAACTTGTAGCAAAGTGTTGGAGGATGTTGCACGCCAATCTCAGTAAGAAAATACCTACAACAAGTGTTGCTGTTAGTGAATTTATGGCCAAATGAGGCTGGTTAAAAAAATTCAGAGTGAACAGGCATATATAATGTGCCTACTCCAGTGATTAAGGATATGTTTGCAAAGTGAAGTGATGTAAAAAATTTTGTTGTGAATTCTCATCCCAACAATGATGATGTAATGCGTGTCTCCAACATGTTTATTGACAATGTCATGTTCCACGTTAGGTAAATTTAAAGGAGACATCAGACACAATGTTTCTGGATAGTTTTGTTGTGCAACAAGGGTCCAGTGACTCTCAACCTTGTCCTAGTATCAGTAAAAATAACAAAGAGGAAAAGTAACCCCAGACAGGTCCTTGATACCTTAAGTCCTTCTGGTGGGGGATTAACCTTCCACACAATAACCACTCCTTCTCCCTCTCCCCTCCTCTTCGTCTTCCACATGCTAACAAGTGTCTTCCATAAAGGTAAGAATGATGTTAAATGTTTATTCATCCATTTCATTAGTCATTTACATTTATTCTTCATTGTTTTCTGTATGTAAACCTGTTTATTCTCTATGAAATACATTTCTAAACATATTTTCGGGTGCTGGAATGTGTTAATTGGATTTACATTACACCTTATGGGAAATGACAATTTGTCCAAAATTGCATTTTTCCTAACTATACAAACCTGAGGTCCTTTTACAATAGGAAGGTACTAGCGGCAGCTGGATAGGTCGTAAGCTTTCGAACAAGGGGTTCGGTAGTTAACTGCTTGTCCGACAGGCGCGCGCGCGCGACTGGGAGGTAAACAAATCACTTTTGCTTTTGGCCCAAGCAAAAACTGCAGAGTGAGGGGTGGCATGAGGTGGGGCTATGTGTAAAAGGACCTCAGGTTTTGTATAGTTAGGAAAAATGCAATTTTGGACAAATTGTCATTTGTTCCGACACGGCATACAAACCTTCGGTCCTTTTACAATAGGAAGACTCACTTCTTGGTGGGTGGAATCTGAGTCTTTTGTGAACAGACTGGTGTTCGCCCAACCTTGGAAGCCTCCCTGGTCGTAAGAGCGAGGGAGGGATCCAAGCCTCTGTCCGATTGATCGGGGTGTGCACCGCAGGATCAATGGTCAGACCTCTGGACCGAGTACTAAGAGAGAGGCAAGCGTATCTCTTCGTACCAGCAATGTAAGAACTTGTTCCTGTACAGGAGCAAAGATAAAGTCATGGTTTTGACTCTTGTAGGCATCCACTTCCCCCCTTGTAGAAGGACAGTGGTGGATATTCTGCTCCTATCCCTAGTGAAAGGGATAGGATGGGGCTCTGTCATATAGCCTCACCGGCATCTCGTCCTTATCCAGCGGGTGAATGACCGTATCCCTCTACCCACAGGTAGAGGGGTAGAAAAAGATAGAAAGAGAAGCCAGTCACTTTCTCATTCACTATCTATTCATACAGTCACACCAGGACTCGATGCTGTTCAGCCTGCTAGGGTCTGGGTTAGCTAGACGACGTGTTGAGCAGCCACCACGGGTCCTAAGGAAACCGATCCAAGGACCTATGGGCAATATCCAAGAGGTATAAGGAAGGTGCCGGTGGTCTGGTTGTACCAGACCCCTGCCTTCCATACCTGCGCCACGGAGAAGTTCTTACGAAACGCCAACGAGGGGCCAATACTTCTGACTTCGTGAGCTCTCGGACGGGACGTACGGATGTCGTCACTACCATCAGCCTCATACGCCCTCCTGAAGACCTCACGCAGCCACGACGAAAAAGTGTTCTTGATACTTCTTTCTTGGTGACCCCGTTGCTAACGAAGAGGCGTCGACACTCAGGCCCGAGGTGTCGAGTTCTCTTCAGATAGCGCCGTAGCGTCCTCCCAGGACAAGCAGCATCTCATCCACATCATTATCTGCATGAAGTTCCCGTACTCTCTTCGCCGATGCCAGGTCCAGCAAGAAGAGGGTCTTGTGTTAGTTCCGTTGGGTTGGCAAGACCTTTGGAGGCTGCTCTTAAGCAAGGAGATCTCGAACGGTTCGAGATGTCCAATCCCGTCAGTTTCAGGACGAGCGTCAAGGCGGCTCTGTATCCTTTGACTGTGGGAACTTAGAGGAGCTTCCTCGGCGAGAAAACGAGGAAAACCGCTACCTGCTGAAGAGTGGCTCTGAGAGGAGATAGGCCCCGTCTACGACACCAACCACAGAAGACGGCCGACTTCCCCTGGTACACAGCTGCAGAGGACTGACGGACGTTTCCAGCCATCTCTGTTGCTGCGCTACGAAAAAGCTTCTCGTTCGCAAGAGATGGTGGATAACAGCCAGCCGTGAAGACGTAGGGACTGGACTGCTCGGTGGTACCGCTCGACGTGTGGCTGGGCGCGAAGGTTGTGCCAATGGGGAATTTCTCTCGGTTCTCTTGCGAGAAAGAGCCAGCAGGTCCGGATACCAAATGGCCTGTGGCCATTTGGGAGCCATCAGGATCATCCTGAGATTCGGGATGACCAGTGCTCGACTGATCACCTTGCGAATCAGGCTGAACGGGGGAAAGGCATAGGCGAAGAGGTTGTCCCACGGGTGTTGAAGAGCGTCCTCTGCAGCTGCCCATGGATCCCGGCACGGCCGAGAAGAACACCTGGAGCTTCCTGTTGTGCCGGATGGCGAACAGATCCTCGACTGTCGCCGCCACAGGTCGAAGAGCCTTTCCGCCACGTCCTGGTGTAGAGACCATTCGGTCCCTATCACCTGATCCCGACGGTCTGAGCGTGTCTGCTACTACATTCCTTCCCTGGAATGTAGCGTGCCGACAGCTCTATTGAGTGCGCCTCGGCCCACTCGTGCACCTGCCGAGTCAACTGATACAACGGGAGAGACACTAGGCCCCCCTGTTTGTTGACGTAAGCCACCACCGTGGTGTTGACGTACATCAACACCACTGAGTGTCCCATCAAGCGGTCCTGGAACTCTTGGAGAGCGAGAACGCTGCCTTGAGTTCCAGTACATTGATGTGAAGGTGCTTGTCGTTCTCGTACCACACTCCTGAAGTCCGCAACTCTTCCAGGTGTGCGCCCCATCCCTCGGTCGATGCCGTCGAGAGCAGCTGCATGTCCCGGGGGGAGAGTGCGCAGAGGCACTCCTCTTAAGGGGTTCCTGTCGTCCAGTCACCCGGCTAGGTCCTGCCTCACCTCCTGTGTCCGTGACAATGGAAAGCTTGGGGGATCCGTCCGCCTGTGACCAACTCTCCTTCGTCTCGCTGAAGAGACCGCAGGTGAAGACGCCCGTTAGGGACTGGCTTCCCGAGTGAAGACAGGTGTCCGATCACGACTTGCCATCGCTGAGCTACCTGTTCCTGCCGAGCACAGGAACTGGGTTGTTGGCTGCCTCCCTGAATCTGCTGATCCGCGAGTCTGCGGGGTAGACTCGCCCTGCTACCGTGTCGATCCGCATACCCAGGTACTTCATCCTCTGCTTGTGCTCGAGATCGGACTTTTCGAAGTTCAGAACGATCCCCAGATCGCGACAGAACTCGAGCAGTCGATCCCTGTCCTGTAGCAACTGCGAGCGGTAGCTCGCCAGGACTAACCAATCGTCGAGATACCCCATCAGACGTATCCCGTGCGAATGGGCCCAAGCAGACACCAGAGTGAACACTCGCGTGAACACCTGTGGGGCGGTTGAGAGACCGAAGCAACGTGGCCTGAGCTGTACACCGTCCCGTCGAGGATGAAGCGGAGGTACTTTCTGGAGGACTGAATGAATGGGTATTTGTAAATACGCATCCTTGTCAAGTCCACTGAAAGCATGTAATCGTTCTCCCTGATAGAGTCGAGCACTGCGCGTGCCGTCTCCATCGTGAAACCGGGTGTGGCGAACCAACCGGTTCAGGGGAGAGAGATCTATCACCGGGCGCCAAGCCTCTCGTAGACTTTTCCACCAGGAAGAGTCGGCTGTAAAAGCCCGGTGACTGATCCGTGCCGATTTCTACAGCTCTCTTGCTCAGCATGGTCTTGATCTCCTGTCTCAATGCTACGTCCTTCGATGCCCCTGGAACGTACGCCTGCTGTTGGACCGGGTTGGAGGTGAGGGGTGACCGAGATTCGAAGGTTAATAGATCTCCCTCCCGAAGGACATCTACAATCCAGGTCTCGGCGCCGTGGCGCTGCCAAGTTGCCCAATGGCTGGCCAGGCACCCCCCCACTTCCGGCAGCAGGTGAGGGGGAACGCCGTCCTTCCACTGTGAACGTCGTCTGGGTGGGGCTAATCGACACCTGACAGGAGAGAGCCGATACCGCTCCGACTCATTCCAGTCCTCGTCGAGGTCGAAACCTCAGGAGGACCGAAGGGGTATTTAAATACGGTGTCCGAAGACACGTAGAAACGCCTCTGTCGCAGTAGAGGAGGTGAAGTAGCTTGTTCGACCGTCCAGAACTGAGAGAGCCTTCTTGTCCGGAGACGAGAGACTACCTGGTTCAACCCAGTCGGCAAGCTCCGATCGCGGCAGACCCACCGTCGATTTGGGTTCCCTCTCGGGCCCCAAAACGACTCGAGCCGAGACATGGCTCTGCTGGTGGGAGCGGCGATCCTTCCCCGAGATCATTGTGCTGACGATCAGCGCCGTAACCTCGACAAAGTCCCTCTGGATCTCGGAAGTCACAGCATCTTGCAGAGTGGGGACCGTTAAGCCCTTCAAACAAGACCATATTCCGAGAACCTTCCTCCTAAGAAGGGGGAACAGCGACAGCCCTCTCGTCTTCCCCATCCGCTTGCGCATACGTCCTGGCCGGTTTTTTTTTTTTTTTTTTTTTCCCCAGAAACCGTGCTGGCACGTAGGGCGTTGTGGTGGGATCATGAGGGGGACTCACCCCTCACGATCACTCCTCAATACCTCGCTCCTCCCGGTGTAAACCCGAGGAGGTTGAAGGTACGGGAGAGGCAGACCTGACGCTCCCTCATTGCTCGCTGGCAGCACCAGCAGGCTTTGAGGGCTGCAGGCGATCGTCAACCCGCGGTGGCGATCGAGCTGCAGGCCTGGTCGAACCGTCTCCTGTGGAGAACGGCTGGACTGAGCACAGCGGCCCCGATCTCGAGTATCAGAAGAGCTGGTGCTGGTTGCCGTACCCGGTCGCTTTTCTGTGAGAGCGACGGTCAGGCGACCTGCAGGCTCCACTGTCACAGTGAGACCGGTGCTTGTCCTCACGGCACGTCACGTCGCTGGTTCCAGCCGTGGCTGGCACCGGCGAACGGGAGGACCTCTTCCCAGCCTCAGCCCGTGGTCGGTCGTGGACCGTCACGTCCCCGGGTAGCCAGCTGTTCGCCGCGAGAGTGAGAGCTGGTCTGGTGAGAGTCGCATAAGCGGCTGTCACCAGTCTTCCGCCCCCCCCGTGCCGTGAACCTGACGCTGAGCGGAATAAGAGGTCTGGTTCCTGGCTGCACGGTCGCTGTAGGCGACCGTACACTCGGTACCTCCCGCGAGAGGCCGAGACGGACCCTGATGCAGTGGCAGAACCACTGACACCAGGCGAGGAAGTACCGGTGTTAGCCGGTACCCCTCTGGTCCCCGTAGTCGTCTTCCTTGCGGAAGAAGAGACGGGCCCCGCTCCCGAAGGAGCAGGAGGACCAGCGGAAGGAACCCTCCCGTCCCACCGAGGTGAGACGGGTCCCGAGAAGCTCCCGAGGGAGACTTCTTAGGAGGGAGGAGGCAACCTTCTTCTTCCTCGGCTGTGAAGCCTTAGAAGTCGAAGGGGAAGAGGCGGCAGCCGACGACGATGAAGAAGATGAAGACGACGACGACGACACCTTCCTCCTCTTCTTCGTCAGCTTCCTCAGGACAGACGTAAGATCTGCTATCCAGGGCGGAGCCGGGGCTGCTGTAGCCGAAGCCACAGGGCCCGGACGCACCTGTACAGACAGACCAAAGTCTGGGGTAGTACCACCACGAACAGGGTAAAACGACATCAGCAGGTATGGGCATCTCAGGAAACAGCAGGCACAGCCAGCACAGCATCGGTAGGGACAGCCAGCGCAGCAACGGCAGGGACAGCCAGCGCAGCGACGACAGGGACAGCCAGCGCAGCAACTGCATGGACAGTCAGCCCAGAATCGGCAGGTACGGCAGGCAGCACCGGAAACACAGGAAGTGGAGCAGCAGCCAGCAACATCCTGGTACTGGCGGCAGGTCCAGGGGCGAGCTCTAGGGCAGCGGAAGTGTGGTCGCTGCAGCGCGGCAACCACGAGCGGCGGCGGCACGCCCCCCTCTCGGTACGGCGAACGGCACTTCACAGCGGTTGTAGGCAAGACTGTTACCACGTGAGGCGAGTACACCAGGTGAGGAGGGACGTCGTCACCTGGTTGCGTGGTCACCACTCCATGGGTGACCGCAGTAGGCCCAGACATAGAACCGCAGCCCCGCTGGTCACTAGCACGCCCTGTAAAAAAATGGCAAATGGAAGGACGCCCATACCTCACCAAGGTCCACCCTCGTGGCAGTAGCACCTGCGGAAATAACAGTAGTAGCGATTAGTGGGGGGGAAGTCCCCTCGCGCGGGGGGTGAGCCCTCTCCGAACGAGTGGAAGACCCCTAATACAATTGTACATCGGGCACCGAGCGCCCTCCCCCGCGCTCGACGGATCGGGCGAGGAGAAGAACGCCGATAACCTCCCCCCCCCCAAGGGGAAGGGCCATCTGTGGGAGCTGAGCGGGGGGGGGGGGGGGGGGGCGGGGGGGGGGGGGGGGGGGGTTCTCGTTCCCCACCCCCGCACAGTACCCATGTACCCAACAACAATATAAGAGCCCGAGAGCAATCGTGCCATCGGCCCGAATGCAAGGGCATAAGGATCAATTCCCTGACTGAGCGGAACTTGAACCAAATAAATATTGATGCAATCATAATAGGAATAAAATGAAAATGCATCTTGCATACGATTCACTTCACAATGAATAAGGGCTCGGATCGAGCGCATTTGCGCCCTAGGTACCGAGCGCAAGGGTGAAAGGATCAATTCCTTACCTTTTATGGATCAAGGTTTCTGGAAACCAATTGATCCATAATGAATTGATGCAAATCAAAAAACAAATATATGAAAAATGAAAAGACTACTGCGCTTGCGATTTCACTTCATACAAATAAAAAGGGAAGGATCAATTCCCGGGAATAGCGGAAACATTGATCCCAGTAAACAATGCAATCTCAATAAAAAATGAAAATGAAAAAGAACTGCACTTGCGATTTCACTTCATTCAAAATAAAAAGGGGGAAGGATCAATTTCCGGGTAAGCTCGGAAACTGATCCAAAATGAGTATTGCTACAATCAAAATAATATGATGAAAATGAATACTGTACTTGCGATTCCACTTCCATACTAAATAAGTTTCCGTGCCGAGCGCATTCGTTCGGCAACGGGCATACAGGTCAAAAAAATATAAATGAAAAGAGCACTTACTTACGATTTTCATCTACACATTTCCAACCCAATACGAGGATCATTTCTGGGAAAATGAATTCCCGCACTTACGCCCTTCAGTCCGGCACTCGGGTAATCGGAGGGCGTGGTGACACCAAGATCCTTTAATTCACAATTGAATTCAATGAAATGATTGTACTTACAATTCAGTTTCACTAGATAATTAGAAAAAGAAAAACACAATCATGCGAAAGCAAACGACGATGAAGCGGGCAGAGAGCGATGATACACGTCCACACGCCAGCAGGCCGAAAGCAAAAGTGATTTGTTTACCTCCCAGTCGCGCGCGCGCGCCTGTCGGACAAGCAGTTAACTACCGAACCCCTTGTTCGAAAGCTTACGACCTATCCAGCTGCCGCTAGTACCTTCCTATTGTAAAAGGACCGAAGGTTTGTATGCCGTGTCGGAACAATTATTGTTTTGGATTTTGTACGTTTCAGACTTTGTGAGACATTCTGGAACGGATTACATACGAAAACTGAGGTTCCACTCTATCTGGGATATGCAAGGATGAGTGTATGATCAGCGAGCCAGAGATGAAACGTGGGGATGAGCACCCTTTGGTCCTGGAAAAGGAAGATAAGACAAAAAGTATGGAGTGCATATATGCACCAAACCCTACAACAAAATCCTCTCTTTACTTCTAAGAAGCACTTGAGAAGTTTAGATTGCACACTCACTTTTGATACAGAACTGCAACTACACATTAAAGGTGGCAGCCCTTTTTGCCAGATGCCCAGTAAGGAGGGAGCCAATTCTTGTTGAAAGTCAGCCATGAACTTGAGTGGTTAACCAACAAAACCTCCCAGTATTTGTCCCAACAGAGGGACCAAAACTTAGAATCTAGGTACCTTACTTAAGTGGCGGAAAACTGTGACTTGCAAGTGTATTATGCTTATTGTGATTAGATTGATGGTGTTTGAGCATTCTTCTCCATCAAGAGTAAGTACAAAGATGCCCAAGGCTCAAATAAGTGTGCTAAGCTTATGTCACTTATGATGATCGTCTATTTTCTGTATAACGTACTGGTTGCAGAGATCAGTTATGCAGTCTTTCAACCATGTTGACTTGGTCTCTTGTCCAAAGGAAAAAGTACAGGTTGAGGAATATGTGATCTTCTCGAGAGGAGCAAACTTCCAATGCCAAACCCCCATCTAAATGGTCTGATGACCATGAAGGAAGCAGCAAGTAAGAGGGGCATAGACCAAATCTCACCTGCTCCTAGAGAGGTCACATACTACCATTTCTTCCAACTCAATCTGTAATTTTTTCACTGAGCAAGTGACAAAGAGGAAGAGATGCAATCAACATGGTTGAAAGATAGCATACGCTCATGATCTCGGCAACCAGTACCCAAAGAACTGAGACTGATCATCATAGGTTACATAGATCTAGGTAATACACACTCAAGTGTGCCTGGAACATCTTCATAATCAGTGTTCTGGGAGAAGAATACTTAAACACCATCAATCTACTAATCAAAAGCATAATTCACATTCAAGTCAAATTTGTCAACAATTTTATACTAGTACTAAATACTCAATAAGATCCAACAACATGACTTGATACTATTCTAGCATGTCTGCACAGCAAAACAGCCAACAAAAATTTATGCTACTGAGAGATGTCACTAGTTAACAGCCCCATTACTAAGCTCCAACAGACAAACTTTAGTTAGTCTAAAGGTAACCACATGAGAGGAAAAGGTTTGTTGGCTATTCTTGTAAGTAAATGATTTTTGGACTTTAGGTCAGATTCTATAAGTTCAGTAAGGTGAAGCCAACCTCCAGCCAGGTTAGGACCTAAGTGACTTAGATAAGGTTAGTTTGCATCTCTGTATTTCACTAAGCATAGTAGTCGGTATTTCTATATAAGCATTCTGCATCGTTCGTCCCCACGAATACGAAAGCCTCCAGGGTATTTCTACTGAATAGTTCCGCACGGACTGCGAGGAACGTAACTGCGGATACGACATCCACTAGGGATTGGGGCGTCCAATGTATTTCGCCATGTTTAGTACTAACCCCTGGGGGTTAATTCAGTCGTCCGAATAAATATTACTTAAAATTCTTGTTCAGGAGGTAAAACTGCGTAGAAAAACCACAACTGCCATAGTCTAGGCCGCCGCGGATATGTACCCTAGATCTACCGTCACCAGGAATTGGGGCATCATATGTATTTTGTCGTGTTTAGTACAAGCCCCTGGGGTTTAATAACAGTCATCCGCATAAATATTACTTAAATTCTTGTTCAGGAGGTAAAACTGCATAGAAAAACCGCAACTGCCATAGTCTAGGCCACCGCGGAATAGCTAGTAGTAATATATATCTACCTATATAGCTGGTTCACTTAAGGTACATTCTTGGATGAGCCATATGCTTACAAGACGTATGTCTGGCGGCCGCTGATTGGCTGGTACTGGGAGGTAGTCAGCTCCCAGCCAATCAGAGCCCGCCAAACAAACGTCTCGTAGATATAGTAGGGCTCACCCAAGAATCTACCTTAAGTGAACCAGCTATAGGTAGTAGTCTTCTCAGATTTAACCCCCACACAAAAACCCTTAGTAGCCTAAATCACTACCTATGATCGCAAATACTGTTGTCTAGGTGCGGGAAGTAGGCTCTCTCTAAAACTAGCTAGTATTAACTACCTAATTTCTGATGGGCTAAAATTTGGCAACTCACAATCATTCCAAACATTAAAAATAAAGGAATACCTATAGGCTATCATATGCTAATATACTAGGCTACCTAGCTACATGCTAAAACTAGACTTCACCTGCAGCCTGGCCCCCAGCAGTCAATATGAATACTAGGCTACTAGGGCTAGCTACTATTGCCTAGCTACCTATTTACCGAATTTTGTTTATGTGCAGTCTTTAGTTGATTTATGGTACTTATCATCTTATCATTTGGTATCTTTACTACTACTACTACCTGTTTTTACATCCATCTCCAGGGGACAGCTTTCATTTTGCACGTAACTACCTACTAGCCTAGTACTAGTAGGTAGTACCTACGAGGTAGTTAGTACTAGGTAGTATACCTAGCTAGTACCTACCCAAAATCCAGAGGAACGCGGTAGTACTACCTAGTAGGTATAGGTTCTTCAGTTCTAAAATGTAAACATTAGAAACCAACATGAACATCATAAGCAAGGCTATCACCTAAAATTAACCTACTACCTAGGTAGTAGGTAGCCTAAATGTAAATACGTATTTATAATGTTTGCACTTGTACGTTAACCTAAGCCAGCACAATTGTAATATTCGTTTCCCTTACACGTAGTATACCGATGGAACAATGCTGAGTAGAAATCGCTGAGTAAACCAGCAGTAAAACAATTCAAACTTGGCGGCTCGCACCCGCTTTCTGAGAAATTCTGACAAATGTTTATCAGCAACAGTGTTGCTACACTCGTACAAAATTGTAGTTTTATCGTAATTATCATCTTACACTGTTTCTGATATTTAACACATTTTTATAATTTGACAAAATTATGAATATATGTATGATTTCTTTGTAGTCATTAATATCTTGCAATTTACATAATTAAGAAAAAATACACATGAAACATTTCTCTCTACAAAAACGAAAAAATGGAATTATGAATAATTAATAATGTTATTAACAACTGTTATGAACAAATTATTACTATATTGTATTACCACTTTGGTAAAAGAAAAAAAAAAACATACAGCTTAGAACGTCAAATCTTTCCACAATGTAAACTAAACTGATAACGAATTAACACGAAGACTTTATGTGAGTTGATAGGCCCACTTACGCATATCTTTAAATCCCCCCAAAACATCGAAAATCAAAATAGCATCAATGAGTAGTAATTTAAAATAAATATATATAATTAAACATGGCTGGTAGGTACTGATACGCAACATACTACTCACCAATGCCAAGGTAGCAGATATTGGTTCCTAACCCCCAACACAAGAACTAGTCAGGGAAGGGAAGGACCACTGCAATTGAGTTGACTTTCCTGGAGAGAGAAGTTAAATTCCTACAATAGCATATTCGCTGGTAATAGTTTTTAAAATATGCCAATCAAAATTGTTAGCGATAATTAACTCTTTTTACACATTAGCATTAGCAATAACTCCATCGGCACTGGAAAACTACTTCGCTCCTTGAAACAGAATCTGAGTTAAGTTATTTCCTATTACAATGCACAGAGGAAAAAATTTAAAAGATATCATTAAAAAAGATATTTTGCGGTTGCCCTGGTGATAAAACGAAACTAATAAGATGAGGCTTGTTCACTATGGTGTTAAACAAGAAAAGAACTTGAAAGTCTCTCTCTCTCTCTCTCTCTCTCTCTGACACACACACACACACACACCACACACACACACACACACACACACACACACACACACACAATTGTTTGTCTTAACTCTGTCCTATTAGGATATATTAATATTTTTTCTCTGTTTATGTCTTTCTATCTTTCTACTAAATACGAACTTGTTACATTGGTGAAAATATATTACTATTTCATATTGTGTTAGTATTTCAAGAAAATCACATATAGCAGTAATTTGCAAGTAAACTGAAAATTTTGTTAATTTGCTTCTATAGATACTGGGTTTGAGTGTAAAATATGCAGCTAAGGAAATGTGCGAAATGAATATGAGAGTAAGTGCTTAGGAAGTCAGTATTCAGAATTAGCATTTCCTATAGATTATCGTATCCTATTAACAGACACGACTGTCCACAAGATCGATACAAAGCTTTCACCAACGGTGGCGTTCTTAATCTGCAAGCCGCCTCATATGTAGCCACCTCATGCATATGAGGTGGCTTGCAGATTACAGACCACCAGCGTTTACACTGTTGGTGAAAGGTTTGTATCGATCTTGTGAACAGTCGTGTCTGCTGATAAGATACGATAATCTATAGGAAATATCTTTAAAAATCATGAATACTGACTTCCCAAGCACTTGCTGTGCTCCTTCTGCCTGGCAAGTTGAAACTAGACTTTTTTTTATTTACTTTAAATGTTGGTAACTTCCATAATACAGATATGTGGTCTCATCCCCGTAAGTTTCAATCTTTCCCTCAACTGTTGCATCTTCACACATTGTCGTTATCAAACTTTCTTAGGAGGCAAAGGTTTTTGGCCACCACATTTCAGAACTAATCCATCTTTTCTTTTGGATGCCTCTTATTGATTTGACTTTCAAGACTGTGTTCCTAATCAGCCTCCTCTAAGTTTGTCAGCAAACTCCATGCCCTTTCATTATTCAAACAACAAATCTTCGGTTAGTTTCTCGTTTAGTCCAGTTTTCTTAGCCAAAATTCAGTGACCTAACAATTATTTTCTTATTTTGTCCCTTTGTTATTCTGTCTTGTTTCTGCTCAAGAACAGTTTTCTGTTTCATGAAGACTCTCAAAGTTTTATCACCAACATCTGGAGTCTTGTCAATTTTTTTGCTTTTTCCTGCAGATAAGTCTTCAGAATCAGTCTTAAAAAACTTTTTTTTGGGTTAAAATGTAAGTAATTTCTTGTGCTTGTTCTTCTGGGTTTTAAGTAAAATCAAACTCTGCCATTATTAAAATGTGCACCTGGTATTATCAGAACACATTTACCTATCTTTGTTGTCACTCGTAAACTTAATTAAGACTGGGACCATTATCGCATTGGGACATGTATTTTTCCTGACAAGGGACTGGGCTCTTTCATCATCATCTCTCTAATGATTCATCCCTCATTTATCTGGGCCACTGGAAGAATATTCTTTCTTGAATACTGTTTATGCCTCATGTGTATGATGAGCGTTCACCCATTGCAGACCCATTACTTATTGAAGCACCAATTAAATGGAGAAAATTTCTATTGAAAATTTGTTAATTGTGGAAATTCTCAAGTAAATGGCAATTGGCACAGAGGAATAATAAGAATGTATCTTCATGGAGTTTGAGGTTGGTTTGGCATACAAAAATCAGTACGTATTTTTATTACATTTGGCAATATAGTAACATAGGGTTTACTCCTTTTCCTATTTAAAAAAGTAAAGGAATGTCCATAGCACTAAACACCAAGGTAATATACATCTGTTTTAATGCACATTCACAACCTTGATTATGTTAATTTTTGTTGTGGCATATAAAGTTTGTGAGGACTTACCAATTTCTTATCCTCCTTTATTATTATACCTGTAATCTCAAAAGTGACTTTTGATATGTACTCGACAGTACCTACTCTTATTTTGGATGTTTACTTTTATACTTGTTGCCACTAATTAGAGGCATCAACAACTTTCTAGCTACATAACAAATGAAGAGTGTGTAAGCGACAGACAGTCATAATAAGCATTAAGTTTAGGTATGTGAGTATATGCTTAAGTCATAATTTTATCATTCTGCTTAGATCCTGAATAATTTTGGTTGAAATGGCTTATCAAATCAAGGTTTAGATGTGTCAAATTACTTTGTTTTAGCTAATGTCCTCCCCATTTTCATGAGCAGTTATTTGTGCACATGCACATTCAGTTTTTTGGTACATCATCATACCTGATAACCAATAGTGCGTGCTTTGTTTAAACTTTGTCCTTTTCACACACAAAGACAAGATAAATAGTCTTAAGTATTATCAACTGTGATTAATCAAGCCATATGAGAGTTGAAAATATTACTTCATTTGTTTGGTATAATAAATATCGTCTATATACTTTTACTCCTGATAATGCATTATTGTGATTTTCTTGTAATGAGCTACACTGTTATATGATCATCATGTTAAGATTGACTATTATGTCTTAATTTTCTTTTCAGAACTGGGTTGAAAATGGCTGTCCAACATATTTTTGACTTGGTGCTTTTCAATTCCTCCCCGCATTTTTCACCACAGTTCTTTGACGCCCCTGCATCATTTTTCATGGTCATTCCATCTAACCAACATGCTTTGCCCTCAGCAAGCTCATCTTCTACCTTCTGTGACTTTGTCAGCATCAGTATCCAAGTCAGTGGAAGAGGGAGTAGAAGAAGAGGAAGCCGAATGTCAGAGAGGACCAGTGTTAGATATTAACAACATAATTATGAAATTCATTTTGTTATATCTGAGGTTCCCCGTAAATGATAAACATATGGACAAGGTCTTGGTTATGAGAATTTTTTTTTTATGTTTTTAACACTTGTAGCTACTATATTGGGTGTTCGTTATCATCAATGCTTCGGTAGGTCACATAAAAGAAAAAAAAAAATAGAGGGTATCTCGATAATTGGCTTCAACCTCAGCAAAACCTCACATAAATGAGATTTTTCTTTCGGCTTGTACTTCTAATTTTTTCATTGGTTGTATGCCTGGCTATAGGGTTACATGGTGTCAGTACTGAAGTTCTTAACTCTTCTCCTGACTAAAATATTCCAGAAAATAATCACTGGGTATGTTTTGACACCTCCTTGCGCTGAATGGTCATAGTTGCCTCAGTGCTTGGCAAATACGCCTAAAATCTATAAATCAATCAGTCAATCACTCTGATACCTCCTTCGACGATGCATTTCATGCGAGCGCAAATTTCCATAAGATAGCGTATTTCCTCTTGAAAATAGTAGTCAGTATATACGAGAGTTACGAAACTAATAACCTAAAAGGACGATTATTTGTCTTTCGAGTTTCTGTAACCTTCCACAAGGTTATAAAGATAATTAAAGGATCTCCCAGGGCTGTAATGAAGTCACAATGTCCTCTATATTAACATCGTATAAAGAAAAATAGTAATAAATATGTCAGGAAATACTTAAAATGATAGTGATGCCGATATGGGTCACAGGACTACCAAATGCAAATGTACTTTATCTTTTTTTTTTTTTTTTTTTGGTAGGAAAACAATTGGCTGTGATTCTTTTACAAATTTATGGAAATTA
>NC_061110.1:76528662-76552805 GCF_015104395.2 Macrobrachium nipponense | reverse complement strand
GCGATTTTCAGCTTATGACGCACAGCCGGGGACGGAACCCCTGCTGTAAAGCAGGGATAGCCTGTAAAATGTCTGCAAGTCAGTGCAGGAAGCCTGTTGCTATTAACCCTCTTACGCCGATTGGACGTATTAAACGTCGAGTCAAAATGTCTCCCGTATGCCGATTGGACGTATCATACGTCGGCTCAAAAAAGTTTTTTTAAAAATTCGCGGAAAAATACTTATAGGCCTACCAGCCGAAAACTTTGTATCACGCGCCTTGGGGATGCTGGGAGTTCACGGATCAAGGCGTTGTTTTGTTTACAATCGCTACGCAGGCGCGCAAGCGCGAATTTCTTTCTTATCGCACTAAAAAGTATCAGTGACACATCTCGGAAATTATTTCGTCACTTTGACATAATTATTGCACCATTTTAAATTATCCTTTACATGAAGTATTATATATGAAAATGTGCGCAATTTCATGCACAATACAACTAAAAAATACTCATGATTGTAGCTTTTATCAATTTTGAAATATTTTCATATAAATAACGATAAGTGCAAAAATTTCAACCTTCGGTCAACTTGACTCTACAGAAATGGTCGAGAACGCAATTGTAAGCTAAAATTCTTATATTATAGTAATATTCAATCATTTGCCTTCATTTTGCAACAAATTGGACGTCTCTAGCACAATATTTTCGATTTTTAATGGTGAATTTATGAAAAAACTTTTTCCTTACGTTCGTGCGATAACTCTTCCGATAAATTTTTTCGTGCGATTGTCCTAATGTTTGCACCCTTTTAAATTTGCCGTTACATAAAGTTTTATATATGGAAATGTGCGCAATTTCATGCACAATACAACAAAAGACAACCCATGGTTGTAGCTTTTATCAGTTTGGAAATATTTTCATATAAATAACGTTAAGTGCAAAAATTTCAACTTTCGGTCAGCTTGACTCTACCGAAATGGTCGAAAAACGCAATTGTAAGCTAAAACTCTTATATTCTAGTAATATTCAATCATTTACCTTCATTTTGCAACGACTTGGAAGTCTCTAGCACAATATTTTGATTTATGGTGAATTTATGAAAAAAAAAAATTACGTTCGCTGCGGTAACTCTTCCGAAAAAATCAGAATTTTTTTTGTGCGATTGTCGAAATGTTTGCACCATTTAAAATTAGCTGTTTCATAAATTTAAATTTTATATGAAAATGTGCGCAATTTCAATGTAGAATACAACTAAAAATGATTGAAGGTTGTAGCTTTTCTCTTTTTTCGAAATATTTGCATATAAATCACGATAAAATAAAAAAACCACGTTCGGCTCAAATTTGACTCTACCGAAATAGTTTGAAAAAACGCAATTGTAAGCTAAAAACTCTTACGGGCCTAGTAATATTCCGTCATGTTTCTTCATTTTGAAACAAATTTGAAGTCTCTAAAACAATATTGTGATTTATGGTGAATTATTGAAAAATATATTTACCTTCACTCCGCGCGCCGATTCGCGGCCGCAAGTCTCCGAAATACGTACATGGCATTATCCTAATATTTGCTCCTTTTCATATTAGCCTTTTTATAGAGTTTCATATATCAAAATGTGTGCAAATTCATGAAGAATACAATAAAAAATAATTGAAGGTTGTAGCTTTTTCCATCTTCGAAATATGTGCATATGAAAAAATATATATATTTAAAATTTTTCGATTCGTCATCAAATTTAACTCGTCCGAAATGGTCGAAATCTGCAATTCTAATCTAAAACTCTTACAGTATCGTAATATTCAATCATTTGGTCTTAATTTTGAAACAAATTGGGAAGTCTCTAGAACATTAATTTAGAATTACGGTGATTTTTGAAAAAAATATTTTTTTTGCGTCCGCTGCGTTACGAATTCGTACATCATTTTGTGATAATATTTTTCGTGATTACTTTTATTGTTTTAGCAATGTATTATATATCAAAATGATCGCAATTTAGTGTACAATACAACGCAAAAAAAAGTAACTGGTTTACTTTGACCGTTTTCCTGCACAGCGTGATTTGAATACAATTATGTATGAATTTTTTTTTTCGCTACCATATATCGCATTATTTACATAGATAATGATATTATTTTCATTTCTGATGGTTGCATTCTAAACTTCAGGCAATGACAAAAAAAGGAGCCAAAAATGAACTCTTAATCTTCAAAAGTACTCGCGCTGTAATTTCTTGAAAAAATTATTTTTTCCACTTCCGCGCTCACTCCAAACCAGGCCCGGCATACGGGAGACGTTTTGATTTTTAGGGCTCCGGCTTAAGAGGGTTAATGTAACATGTGAGATTCAGGACTGATATTTGTCAATTTTGTGATTAAGATTTCCTGACAAGAACAAAGAATGATACTGCTACCTTACTTGGGTTAAAAACTGCAATAGGGATAGAGCCCCACAATAGGATCATGCATATTGTAGCAAGCACTTTCTGCCAAAGTAAATCTTCAAACCTCCTGGTATGCATGACTTAAGTTTCTGCAACAGACTTTGAAGTCCAAAATATATTAAGAGGAAACAATGTGGCTACCAAAACAGATCAAGTCTAGTAAGAACCAGAAGGGGCAAGCTAGCATATGCATCAGTACTGGCAACAGCAAGATATACAGCCCTGCAAACTACAATATCAATTGCATCCCTATTAGTAATAGTATCAGATATAGTAAATTTTCAAATCCAATAAAATTATTGTACATGCTATTGAATATTGGCTGTTAGGTATCTGGCTATTAAACCTAAGCTATTATATTATAATTACAGGCAGTCCCCGCTTACAACAGGGGTTCCGTTCTAGAGACGCTTTGTAAGCTGAAAATTGTCGTAAGCTGGAAATCGTCAAAATCTTAAAAACCTTACTTTTAATGCTTTGGCTGTATATTAAAACTATGTAAACTGCATTATATTGCTTTTTTCACAAAAAACTTTAAATATTGATTATTTCCATTTTTGGAGTCATTTCTTCCGCAAGATTGGCGACATAAGTGCCGTAACCTGGAACATGCACCGTAAGCCTGGAAATAATTTCTGATGAATAAATTTGAAAAGCACCATGACCGTGGAACGTTGTATACCGAACCCGTCGTAAGCCAGGGACTGCCTGTATATTATCATGCCTGTGGATGAAGCTCATATGGGATGACAGCATTTGGAGATTACAATTATTTTTAGCAAACTTTATCAAATTTTACTGCCTGTCAGTTTTACCTCAGTAGATAAAGAGTAAGACTGTAATTTTCATGCTGGTTAGAAACATTCATGACATTGGCAAATTTGTCAACTTTATTGCTCAAGTGTATAAAAACTACAGCAGACAGAATAAATATGGTATTTTCATAATAAAATTAAGTTAAATATGGTATTTTCATAATAAAATTAAGTTTCACATATACTATCCAAGTAATTACACAGCTATACTTTTCTACTCGAATGGCAGCTAAATTTGAAATTTGCGGTATCGATTAATTTGTTTTCAGTAGTAGTAAAGGTAACTACCCTCCCCTCTGCTGGGGAACCATAGGTGCAACAACACTAGAGAAAATAACTTCTTTTGTGCTTCATGTCCATTGAGGGGGGGGGAGGGAGGACTCAATCTGTAATTACTTGGTAACTACGTACCGCTGACCCCTTATTTGTGTTCTCGGCATTCACAAACTAGCATGTTTGCGGATTTCCCTATGGACCCTATCTACCCATTATTCATGGGAAATTCAAATATTTGTGGTAATTTTCTATGAGAAAATATCCACAAATGCCAGTTTTTTTCATCACATCATAAAATGCACTTTTTGTTATAAAACTATTAAAAAAACCAGGTACATATGTATTAAATTTTTTAGTGGGTTTTACTTGAGTTTAACCAACAAAATAGGCAGTTTTAAGCATTTTTATAGGAGTTTCAAATATTCACGGATTCTAGCTATTTGCGGGGCAGGTCTGGCATGCATTCCCCGTGAATACAGGGGGAACACCGTATATCAGAAACAATTTTAGTATGAAAATACCATTTTCACATAAGTAACTTACCAAGTAATTGCACAGCTGAATCCCACACTGATAGGTGGTGGGATAAATGGATATCTTCTGCTTCAAACACAGTTAGTAATACTGATGAATTTGAAACATAATTACCTGGTAAGAGAGCTAGAGCAGGTGATTACTATCTTTTGGTTTGTTTGCTCATCTCTAGCCAAGGAGAGGGGGGAAAGGGCAAAGCCAGCCCAACTCAGTGCCAAGCCAGCCCAACTCAGTGCCAGTCTCAAGCCCGCATAAATAGGGAGGGTTGGAGACTGGAAGGGCATCCATCTGTAAAATCTCCTGCCAGAACTTTTATGAAATGAGTCTTACAAGGAATGAGAATAGGGCTAGGCTGTCACCCAGAAGTGACCCACAGATACATCGCCCTAACTCTGTGGACATGCAAGGGCTACCGCATAGTGAACATATAAGGGGAACAGTAAGGTCACTGAAGCATCAAAGAAAGTACAAGAGGCAAGGTTACTGATGGTATGGTTCATCTGATGGAGAAAGAAGAATTAAGAGCAACACATGGCAAGAGGAGTGATGGATATGGAGATGGATGGAACACGAAGGAGAGGAAGACCTAAGACCAGGTGGAGAGATTGCATTAGAGATGATATGAGGGAGAAGGGAGTACAGGGGGAAATGAAGGGCACAGGATAGAGGTAGATGGAAGGGAGACTCATGGGAAGAGACTCATTAAAAACAGCGACACCTAATAGGGATAAAGCTGGGAACGGGAAGAAGAAGGGTTGTTGCTCATCTTGACCCGTAGTGACTTATCGGAGCATCCATGATATCCACTTTTGAAAGAGGACTCTGGAGTGAAGGAGTACTCCGAACAACCCCAAAAATTATCTTGTAGAACAAAAAACTTCCCCTGCCCTGGAACACGTACCAACAACATATATGACCAAAAAAACGTTACCAACACCGACAACATTAAAATTAAAAACCATCATAACACCACCAACTGGTGGATACTCCAGGTACAAGTAACCCCTGGCTCCCCAAGAGAAACTCAACACCCAAATTGAAGTCAGGTTCAGTAGACAATAGACTTTCTCACTAAGTCTGAACTTTGACATCAACCACCAGGGTACGCCAATATGTTCGGCTTCCCTCCTGTTCCAGTTTGCCCTAGCTCCTTGTTGGACGAGTGGTTTGCGCGCTCACCTACCAATCCGGGCAGTACCAAGTTCAATTCCCGCTCTGCCAACGAGGATTCAGAGGAATTTGTTTCTGGTGATTAGAAATTAATTTCTCTATATAAAGCAGTGCCTGGTTATCAGTGGTCTCAGTTAATGGCGATCTGGTTTTATGGCACTTGTCTAGTGCCATAAAATCGGCCATTTTATGGTGCCATAATGGGCTGGGTTTCGGTTATCGGCACCATAAATTGCTGAGTTTCAGTTTAATGGCCGTTTTCTCTTATCGGCACACCTCCAGGAACGGAACCCCCCCAACCAGGGACTGCCTGTAGTATGCATATATTATTTACTCAATATGGTTGTTTAGTTTTTAATTCACTGTTGTTACTATTAAGATACTTTCAGCATTACTTTGTATATTAAGTTTAGCTTGTGTTTCACTTCCTTGCTGATATAACTACATTATCTAATCAAAGAAGTACAATATACTCATATGTCATTAAATTATACCAAAGGAAGACCAATTGTTTCCATATTAACAGTAAAACCTCAGATTTCGTACACCCTTGCTTTCGTACGATTCAGTTTTCATACTTTTCCGATGAAATTTTGACTCTGGTTTCGAGCGAATCCTTGGATTTCGTACACCAGGAAACACTCCTTCCAGGGCACACATCGTGACTAGGCCCCATACCGAGCACCCAAACAAAGCAACCTGTGTTCCCTCATGATCCATTCTGCTTTTGTGTATTGTTTTTTGAGCTTTTTTTATTTTGAGTGCAACTGCTAAATACTAAGCCATCATGGGACCAAAAAAGTTCCAAGTGCCAGCCCCTCTGTTAAGAAAGAAACTTGTAGCAAACAGTTGAGGAGGATGTTTGCACGCCAATCTTCAGTAACGAAAATACCTACAACAAGTGTTGCTGTTAGTTGAATTTATGGCCAAATGAGGCTGGTTAAAAAAAAAAATTCAGAGTGAACAGGCATATATAATGTGCCTACTCAGTGATTAAGGATATGTTTGCAAAGTGAAGTGATGTAAAAAATTTTGTTGTGAATTCTCATCCCACAATGATGATGTAATGCGTGTCTCCAACATGTTTATTGACAATGTCCATGTTCCACGTTAGGTAAATTTAAAGGAGACATCAGACACAATGTTTCTGGATAGTTTTGTTGTTGGCAAACAAGGGTCCCAGTGACTCTCAACCTTGTCCCTAGTATCAGTCAAAAATAACAAAAGTAAAAGGAAAATAACCCCAGACAGTCCTTGATACCTTAAGTCCTTCTGGTGGGGGATTAACCTTCCACACAATAACCACTCCTTCTCCCTCTCCCCTCCTCTTCGTCTTCCACATGCTAACAAGTGTCTTCCATAAAGGTAAGAATGATGTTAAATGTTTATTCATCCATTTCATTAGTCATTTACATTTATTCTTCATGTTTTCTGTATGTAAACCTGTTTATTCTCTATGAAATACATTTCTAAACATATTTTCGGGTGCTGGAATGTGTTAATTGGATTTACATTACACCTTATGGGAATTATTGTTTTGGATTTTGTACGTTTCAGACTTTGTGAGACATTCTGGAACGGATTACATACGAAAACTGAGGTTCCCGCTATCGTGGGATATGCAAGGATGAGTGTATGATCAGCGAGCCAGAGATGAAACGTGGGGATGAGCACCCTTTGGTCCTGGAAAAGGAAGATAAGACAAAAAGTATGGAGTGCATATATGCACCAAACCCTACAACAAAATCCTCTCTTTACTTCTAAGAAGCACTTGAGAAGTTTAGATTGCACACTCACTTTTGATACAGAACTGCAACTACACATAAGGGCAGCCTTTGCAGATTGCCCAGTAAGGAGGGAGCCAATTCTTGTTGAAAGTCAGCCATGAACTTGAGTGGTTAACCAACAAAACCTCCCAGTATTTGTCCCAACAGAGGGACCAAAACTTAGAATCTAGGTACCTTACTTAAGTGGCGGAAAACTGTGACTTGCAAGTGTATTATGCTTATTGTGATTAGATTGATGGTGTTTGAGCATTCTTCTCCATCAAGAGTAAGTACAAAGATGCCCAAGGCTCAAATAAGTGTGCTAAGCTTATGTCACTTATGATGATCGTCTATTTTCTGTATAACGTACTGGTTGCAGAGATCAGTTATGCAGTCTTTCAACCATGTTGACTTGGTCTCTTGTCCAAAGGAAAAAGTACAGGTTGAGGAATATGTGATCTTCTCGAGAGGAGCAAACTTCCAATGCCAAACCCCCATCTAAATGGTCTGATGACCATGAAGGAAGCAGCAAGTAAGAGGGGCATAGACCAAATCTCACCTGCTCCTAGAGAGGTCACATACTACCATTTCTTCCAACTCAATCTGTAATTTTTTCACTGAGCAAGTGACAAAGAGGAAGAGATGCAATCAACATGGTTGAAAGATAGCATAACGCTCATGATCTCGGCAACCCAGTAACCCAAAGAACTGAGAACTGATCCATCATAGGTTACATAGATCTAGGTAATACACACTCAAGTGTGCCTGGAACATCTTCATAATCAGTGTTCTGGGAGAAGAATACTTAAACACCATCAATCTACTAATCAAAAGCATAATTCACATTCAAGTCAAATTTGTCAACAATTTTATACTAGTACTAAATACTCAATAAGATCCAACAACATGACTTGATACTATTCTAGCATGTCTGCACAGCAAAACAGCCAACAAAAATTTATGCTACTGAGATGTCACTAGTTAACAGCCCCATTACTAAGCTCCAACAGACAAACTTTAGTTAGTCTAAAGGTAACCACATAAGAGGAAAAGGTTTGTTGGCTATTCTTGTAAGTAAATGATTTTTGGACTTTAGGTCAGATTCTATAAGGTTCAGTAAGGTGAAGCCAACCTCCAGCCAGGTTAGGACCTAAGTGACTTAGATAAGGTTAGTTTGCATCTCTGTATTTCACTAGGCATAGTAGTCGGTATTTCTATATAAGCATTCTGCATCGTTCGTCCCCACGAATACGAAAGCCTCCAGGGTATTTCTACTGAATAGTTCCGCACGGACTGCGAGGAACGTAACTGCGGATACGACATCCACTAGGGATTGGGGCGTCCAATGTATTTCGCCATGTTTAGTACTAACCCCTGGGGGTTAATTCAGTCGTCCGAATAAATATTACTTAAAATTCTTGTTCAGGAGGTAAAACTGCGTAGAAAAACCACAACTGCCATAGTCTAGGCCGCCGCGGATATGTACCCTAGATCTACCGTCACCAGGAATTGGGGCATCATATGTATTTTGTCGTGTTTAGTACAAGCCCCTGGGGTTTAATAACAGTCATCCGCATAAATATTACTTAAATTCTTGTTCAGGAGGTAAAACTGCATAGAAAAACCGCAACTGCCATAGTCTAGGCCACCGCGGAATAGCTAGTAGTAATATATATCTACCTATATAGCTGGTTCACTTAAGGTACATTCTTGGATGAGCCATATGCTTACAAGACGTATGTCTGGCGGCCGCTGATTGGCTGGTACTGGGAGGTAGTCAGCTCCCAGCCAATCAGAGCCCGCCAAACAAACGTCTCGTAGATATAGTAGGGCTCACCCAAGGAATCTACCTTAAGTGAACCAGCTATAGGTAGTAGGTCTTCTCAGATTTAACCCCCACACAAAAAACCCTTAGTAGCCTAAATCACTACCTATGATCGCAAATACTGTTGTCTAGGTGCGGGAAGTAGGCTCTCTCTAAAACTAGCTAGTATTAACTACCTAATTTCTGATGGGCTAAAATTTGGCAACTCACAATCATTCCAAACACTAAAAATAAAGGCTATCATATGCTAGTAGGTAGGTAGGTATAGGCTACATGCTAAAACTAGACTTCACCTGCAACCTGGCCCCCCGCAGTCAATATGAATAGGCTACTAGGGCTAGCTACTATTGCCTAGCTACCTATTTACCGAATTTTGTTTAGGTATGTGCAGTCTTTAGTTGATTTATGGTACTTATCATCTTATCATTTGGTATCTTTACTACTACTACTACCTGTTTTTACATCCATCTCCAGGGGACAGCTTTCATTTTGCACGTAACTACCTACTAGCCTAGTACTAGTAGGTAGTACCTACGAGGTAGTTAGTACTAGGTAGTATACCTAGCTAGTACCTACCCAAAATCCAGAGGAACGCGGTAGTACTACCTAGTAGGTATAGGTTCTTCAGTTCTAAAATGTAAACATTAGAAAACCAACATGAACATCATAAGCAAGGCTATCACCTAAAATTAACCTACTACTACCTAGGTAGTAGGTAGCCTAAATGTAATTACGTATTTATAATGTTTGCACTTGTACGTTACCTAAGCCAGCACAATTGTAATATTCGTTTCCCTTACACGTAGTATACCGATGGAACAATGCTGAGTAGAAATCGCTGAGTAAACCAGCAGTAAAACAATTCAAACTTGGCGGCTCGCACCCGCTTTCTGAGAAATTCTGACAAATGTTTATCAGCAACAGTGTTGCTACACTCGTACAAAATTGTAGTTTTATCGTAATTATCATCTTACACTGTTTCTGATATTAACACATTTTTATAATTTGACAAAATTATGAATATATGTATGATTTCTTTGTAGTCATTAATATCTTGCAATTTACATAATTAAGAAAAATACACATGAAACATTTCTCTCTACAAAAACGAAAAAATGTGGAATTATGAATAATTAATAATGTTATTAACAAACTGTTATGAACAAATTATTACTATATTGTAATTACCACTTTTGGTAAAAGAAAAAAAAAAAAAACATACAGCTTAGAACGTCAAATCTTTCCACAATGTAAACTAAACTGATAACGAATTAACACGAAGACTTTATGTGAGTTGATAGGCCCACTTACGCATATCTTTAAATCCCCCCAAAACATCGAAAATCAAATAGCATCAATGAGTAGTAATTTAAAATAAATATATATAATTAAACATGGCTGGTAGGTACTGATACGCAACATACTAACTCACCAATGCCAAGGTAGCAGATATTGGTTCCTAACCCCCAACACAAGAAACTAGTCAGGGAAGGAAGGACCACTGCAATTGAGTTGACTTTCCTGGAGAGAGAAGTTAAATTTCTACAATAGCATATTCGCTGGTAATAGTTTTTAAAATATGCCAATCAAAATTGTTAGCGATAATTAACTCTTTTTACACATTAGCATTAGCAATAACTCCATCGGCACTGGAAAACTACTTCGCTCCTTGAAACAGAATCTGAGTTAACCCTTAAAAAACGCCGACTGGACGTATTTTACGTCGACATTTTTTGTCTCTCGGGTGCCGACTGGACGTATTTTTACGTCGACATACAAAAGTTTTTTTTAAAAATTCGCGGAAAAATACTTTTAGGCCTACCAGCCGAAAACTCTTGAATCACGCGCCTTGGGGGATGCTGGGAGTTCACGGATCAAGGTGTTGTTTTTGTTTACAATCGTTACGCAGGCGCGCAAGCGCGAATTTCTTTCTTGCCGCACTAAAAAGTATCTGTGACACATCTCTGAAATTATTTCGTCACTTTGACATAATTTTTGTACCATTTTAAATTAGCCGTTACATAGAGTATTATATATGAAAATGTGCGCATTTTTATGTAGAATACAACAAAAAAATACTCATGATTGTAGCTTTTATCAGTTTTAAGATATTTTCATGATAAATAACGATAAGTGCCAAAATTTCAACCTTCGTTCAACTTTGACTCTACCGAAATGGTCGAAAAACGCAATTGTAAGCTAAAACTCTTATATTTTAGTAATATTCAATCATTTAACTTAATTTTGCAACTAATTGGAAGTGTCTAGCACAATATTTCGATTTATGGTGAATTTATGAAAAAGCTTTTTCCTTACGTCCGCGCGGTAACTCTTCCGAAAATAATCATACATGCGATTGTGGTAATGTTTGCACCATTTTAAATTAGCCGTTACATAAAGTTTTATATATGAAAATGTGCGCAATTTCATGCACAATACAACTAAAAACAACCCATGGTTGTAGCTTTTATCAATTTTGAAATATTTTCATATGAAAATGATAAGTGACAAATTTTCAACTTCGGTCAATTTTGACTCTACCGAAATGTCGAAAAAACGCAATTGTAAGCTAAAACGCCTATATTCTAGTAATATTCAAGCATTTACCTTCATTTTGCAACAAATTGGAAGTCTCTAGCACAATATTTCGATTTATGGTGAATTTATGAAAAAAATAACATTTTCTTACGTCCGCGCGGTAACTCTTCCGAAAAAATCATACGTGCGATTGTGGTAATGTTTGCACCATTTTAAATTAGCCGTTACATAACGTTTTATATATGAAAATGTGCGCAATTTCATGTATAATACAACAATAAATAGTTGAAGGTTGTAGATATTCTCATTTTCGAAATATTTGCATATAAATCACGATAAATAGAAAAAAAACCACGTTCGGTCAAATTTGACTCTACCGAAATGGTCGAAAAACGCAATTGTAAGATAAAAATCTTACAGTCTAGTAATATTCAGTCATTTATCTTCATCGTGAAACAAATTCGAAGTCTCTAGCACAATATTTAAATTTATGGTGAATTTTTAAAAAAAACTTTCCTTCCCTCCGCGCGCGGATTCTCCGCCACAAATCTCCGAAATGCGTAAGTCCCATTCTCGGAATATTTGCTCCGTTTCATATTAGGCATTTCATAGAGTTTTATATATGAAAATGTGCGCAATTTCATGTAGAATAAAACGAAAAATATTTGAAAGTTGTAGCTTTTCTTATTTCCGAAATAATTGCATATAAAAAAATATATATATAAAAAATTCGACATTCGGTCAACTTTAGCTCGTCAGATATGGTCGAAAACTGCATTTGTAAGCTAATATTCTTACAGTATAGTAATATTCAATCATTTGTCTTCATTCTGAAACATATTGGAAGTCTCTAGGACAATATTTAGATTTATGGTGAATTTTTGAAAAATATATGTGTTTACGTAAGCGCGTTACGAATTCATGCATTATTTTGTGATAATATTTTCATCTGTGTTGCTTTTATCGTTTTTACAATGTGTTATATATCAAAATGATCGCAATTTAGTGCACATTACAACGAAAAAAAAAGTAACTTGTTACCTTCAACCGTTTTGCGCACAGCGCGATTTGAATACAATTATATATGAAATTTCGTTTTTTGCGCTATCATATATCGCATTATTATATATGATAATGATAATTTTTTTCATTTCTGATGGTTGCATACTAAACTTCAAGCAATGACAAAAAAGGAGCCAAAAATGAACTCTTAATCTTGAAAACTAAGCGCGCTGTGATTTTTGAAAAAAATATTTTTTCCGCTTACGCGCTCACTCTCAAACCCCTCCGGCATACGGGAGTCATTTTTTTATTTACCGCTCCGGCGTTTAAGGGTTAAGTTATTTCCTATTACAATGCACAGAGGAAAAATTTAAAAGATAGATCATTAAAAAGAGTATTTTGCGGTTGCCCTGGTGATAAAACGAAACTAATAGATGAGCTTGTTCACTATGGTGTTAAACAAGAAAAGAACTTGAAAGTCTTCTCTCTCTCTCTCTCTCTCTCTCTCTCTCTCTCTCTCTCTCTCTCTCTCTGACACACACACACACACACACACACACACACACACACACACACACACACACACACACACACACAATTGTTTTGTCTTAACTCTGTCCTATTAGGATATATTAATATTTTTTCTCTGTTTATGTCTTTCTATCTTTCTACTAAATACGAACTTGTTACATTGGTGAAAATATATTACTATTTCATATTGTGTTAGTATTTCAAGAAAATCACATATAGCAGTAATTTGCAAGTAAACTGAAAATTTTGTTAATTTGCTCTTATAGATACTGGGTTTGAGTGTAAAATATGCAGCTAAGGAAATGTGCGAAATGAATATGAGAGTAAAAGTGCTTAGGAAGTCAGTATTCAGAATTAGCATTTCCTATAGATTATCGTATCCTATTAACAGACACGACTGTCCACAAGATCGGTACAAAGCTTTCACCAACGGTGGTGTTCTGTAATCTGCAAGCCGCCTCATATGTAGCCACCTCATGCATATGAGGTGGCTTGCAGATTACAGACCACCAGCGTTTACACTTGGTGAAAGGTTTGTATCGATCTTGTGAACAGTCGTGTCTGCTGATAAGATACGATAATCTATAGGAAATATCATTAAAAATCATGAATACTGACTTACCAAGCACTTGCTGTGCTCCTTCTGCCTGGCAAGTTGAAACTAGACTTCTTTGTTTTATTTACTTTAAATGTTGGTAACTTCCATAATACAGATATGTGGTCTCATCCCCGTAAGTTTCATCCTTTACCTCAACTGTTGCATCTTCACACATTGTCGTTATCAAACTTTCTTAGAGAAAGGTTTTTGGCCACCATTTCAGACTATCAATCTCTTTTGGATGCCTCTTTGATTTGACTTTCAAGACTGTGTTCCTAATCAGCCTCCTCTAAGTTTGTCAGCAAACTCCATGCCCTTTCATTATTCAAACAACAAATCTTCGGTTAGTTTCTCGTTTAGTCCAGTTTTCTTAGCCAAAATTCAGTGACCTAACAATTATTTTCTTTTTTTGTCCCTTTGTTATTCCTGTCTTGTTTCTGCTCAAGAACAGTTTTCTGTTTCATGAAGACTCTCAAAGTTTTATCACCAACATCTGGAGTCTTGTCAATTTTTTGCTTTTTCCTGCAGATAAGTCTTCAGAATCAGTCTTAAAAACTTTTTTTGGGTTAAAATGTAAGTAATTTCTTGCGCTTGTTCTTCTGGGTTTTAAGTAAAATCAAACTCTGCCATTATTAAAATGTGCACCTGGTATTATCAGAACACATTTACCTATCTTTGTTGTCACTCGTAAACTTAATTAAGACTGGGACCATTATCGCATTGGGACATGTATTTTTCCTGACAAGGGACTGGGCTCTTTCATCATCATCTCTCTAATGATTCATCCCTCATTTATCTGGGCCACTGGAAGAATATTCTTCCTTGAATACAACCTGTTATGCCTCATGTGTATGATGAGCGTTCACCCATTGCAGACCCATTACTTCCTGAAGCACCAATTAAATGGAGAATCTTTCTATTAAAAATTTGTTAATTGTGGAAATTCTCAAGTAAATGGCAATTGGCACAGAGGAATAATAAGACTGTATCTTCATGGAGTTTGAGGTTGGTTTGGCATACAAAAATCAGTACGTATTTTATTACATTTGGCAATATAGTGACATTGGGTTTACTCCTTTTCCTATTTAAAAAAAGTAAAGGAATGTCCATAGCATTAAACACCAAGGTAATATACATCTGTTTTAATGCACATTCACAACCTTGATTATGTTAATTTTTGTTGTGGCATATAAAGTTTGTGAGGACTTACCAATTTCTTATCCTCCCTTTATTATTATACCTGTAATCTCAAAAGTTACTTTTGATATGTACTCGACAATACCTACTCTTATTTTGGATGTTTACTTTTATACTTGTTGCCACTAATTAGAGGCATCAACAACTTTCTAGCTATATAGCAAATGAAGAGTGTGTAAGCGACAGACAGTCATAATAAGCATTAAGTTTAGGTATGTGAGTATATGCTTAAGAGTCATAATTTTATCATTCTGCTTAGATCCTGAATAATTTTGGTTGAAATGGCTTATCAAATCAAGGTTTAGATGTGTCAAATTACTTTGTTTTAGCTAATGTCCTTCCCATTTTCATGAGCAGTTATTTGTGCACATGCACATTCAGTTTTTTGGTACATCATCATACCTGATAACCAATAGTGCGTGCTTTGTTTAAACTTTGTCCTTTTCACACACAAACCAAGATAAATAGTCTAATTTATTATCAACTGTGATTAATCAAGCCATATGAGAGTTGAAAATATTACTTCATTTGTTTGGTTTAATAAATATCGTCTATATACATTTACTCCTGATAATGCATTATTGTGATTTTCTTGTAATGAGCTACACTGTTATATGATCATCATGTTAAGATTGACTATTATGTCTTAATTTTCTTTTCAGAACTGGGTTGAAAATGGCTGTCCAACATATTTTTGACTTGGTGCTTTTCAATTCCTCCCCGCATTTTTCACCACAGTTCTTTGACGCCCCTGCATCATTTTTCATGGTCATTCCATCTAACCAACATGCTTTGCCCTCAGCAAGCTCATCTTCTACCTTCTGTGACTTTGTCAGCATCAGTATCCAAGTCAGTGGAAGAGGGAGTAGAAGAAGAGGAAGCCGAATGTCAGAGAGGACCAGTGTTAGATATTAACAACATAATTATGAAATTCATTTTGTTATATCTGAGGTTCCCCGTAAATGATAAACATATGGACAAGGTCTTGGTTATGAGAATTTGTTTTTTATGTTTTTAACACTTGTAGCTGTAATGGGAAAAGTATTACTTTAATTATTAGTGATTTATTTAGGAATTGATTCATCATCCTCCTCTAATATCTTTACACTGCTATTGTAAGTGATTGGAACTGTGAAATGTTTTCGTTTCTGTTGTGGACGAGTGTGGCAGTGTAGCCAGTCCCTTGTTTTGTTTATCTTTCACTTTGAGTATGGGAGCGCTGCCCTGAATCTTTCGTCTGCATTGTGGTAACACTAAAAGACACATGTAAGAATCACGAATGCTTTCATGTGAGAACGACGTCAGCCGGTCCATTCTTCATTTTGGCTATTTTACCAAATTAATGATGCAAATGATTATCTATCCCTTGCGAGGGATCTAGTCCAGAGATCTAGTCCAGGAGTTCTGAAGACTAGGTTAATTAATCAAGTTCAGGAGACTAGGCCTGGGAGAAATTTGGCATGATGTAATGAGCAATAAAGAAACAAGCTGAATACCAGGAATTTTCTTCAATACCCCTAAAATGGAATTCAGCACTTCAACTACCTCCCAGTGGGAAGACCTCACCTGGCCTCATCAGTAGTAAGACCCATACTCACAAGGAATATCATGGAATAGCAGGTAGGACAGGCCTACCCTATTTTCCAGGCAGCGTAAACGATAGTCTTCATACCCACCGTGTCAACTATGACAGTACCATTCTCCGACCTGTGTCTCCAGGCAAGAAGACTGACAACAGTGCATATGTACAATAGTATTATTCTTCTCGTCTCTTAATGTCGTGGCGGGGAAAAACCGCCCGTGACATTTGGTGGCAGCTGTGTTGGATCTGTAGCCCAGTGCTGTTGATCCAGACCCACTGTGCCTATATATATTATGTAGGTCACTTATAATGTTTTGTCGTATTGTATGCATTTCTTTATGCAATATTGTTGATTTTTGTCTGACTAAGGTCATGACTTATTTACATGCATATTCATTATTTCTGTAGGGAGATGTATGGCATTGTCTCTTAATGTAGTTTACATTTTATTATTTAATTATATATGTGTTTGAAATATTGTAACAATGGGGACTGGTACTGATGAATCATATATTGATCTAATTCAGTTAGAACAAGAAACACAACAAACATTACAGACAGTTAAGAGCTTCACTCAATCTTACCAGGATGTTTGGTCTCAAGTAGGGGATTTATCAAGTCAAATCAAGGACTTGGACCAGAAGTTGGTTGACATACAGGGTACAATACAACACTTAACACCCAAACATAATAACACTCAACCACCCATAATGTCTACACCACATATGCCTCACATTCCAAGTAATCCATTCTCATGTGACAACCTCAGTACCATAACAGGAACCCCACAATACATACCCCCACTACCACCTTGTACAAATACTAAGTACCCACCACAAAACACAACTACTATTGCAAGTACAGTGCCCTTCATACCCATAAATGTCTCATCAACACCACCTAACCCTGCAGTGGTAATACAACCTCCTACACAACCATCCACACCTATACCTAATCCGTCATCAGGTAACTCTTGTCAGAACCCTCATACCAGTCAGTCAGACCCATTCATTTTGCAGCAAGGTCAACAGACTGTAATACCCAATCCTTACCTTGGACCACAGCCTACTTATCCCTTTAATAATACCAATCCATTCTTTTATTCAATAAACACTCCAGTAGCAATTCCTCAGAGTGTACCAGTGTTAAAGCCGAAAGATGTATCCCTTCTCAAACTTTCTGAACTCAAGGGAGTTCTTGCTGACAACAGACTTAATACTTTTTTTAGACAAGTAGAGTCATGCACTAGCTCAGATGACAGGAGAATAGAAGTGGCAATGGCCCGGGCTGAACCGGATATAGCTACGTTCTTAACAGCAGCGTTAGTAAAACAGGGTAATAATCTACCTTGGGATGAGATTAAGAAACTTATGAAGAAGCAGTTTATTGGCTCAGCCACTCTGTTACAGGCATGGCAAGAGATTACTGCCATGACTTACTATTTTGATGAACCTCCTAGTTCCTTTATTAATAAATTGCAGTGTAAAATCTCAGCTTTAACTTTGAAATTCCCCAATGATCCAATTCCAACATCAGATAAATTCCTTAAGACAAAGGTTATAAGGGATTGAATCACAGGCCCAGCCAAACTAGTTGATTTCTTAGCAGACCATATTCCGTTGGAAAATTTCATGACATGGGCCGAAGAAGAATATTATAGGGCTCAAGGAATGAATAGTAGTAATGGGAATAGAGTCTTGCCAATTTCAGGCACTGGGATTCCTCAGTCATCAACCCCAGTAACAGGTGTTCAACAGGGGGAAATACAAAGAAGTGAGCTAGATAATTTAAGAAAGAAGCTTGAAGAGTTAAATCAAAAGCTGGAGAAAGTAAACATGAAGAAACAAAAGAGTAATAGTAAATATTGTGCCTTTTGCAGAGTGACTGACCATAATCTGTCTGATTGTCCTCTTGATCCTCCAAAGGGAGTTTGTTTTGATTGTTTCCAACAAAATAGTAGGAGAGGTCATGTAGGATGTCCAGGAAAAGTAGGTATAAAATGACTAGGGAGTCCGGCACGAGCTCCTACTATCAGTCTGGTGGTTAATGATAACATGATTGAAGCCTTAGTTGATACAGGTAGCTGTGCCAGTATAGTTAAGAAATCCTTTGTGGAAAGTTTAGGTTTGAAGCCTGCCAAGATGAGAAATTTACCAAGGTTAACGGGAGTCACCCAGGCAGTTGTACCAGTACTAGGATCTGTTTATTTAAATATTCATAGTGGCACTAGAGTTGTTACTCACTTATTTTTTATTGTGCCAGACAACTTGTTAGATACAGAAATTTTATTGGGTGCAGATTTGCTTGGGATTGCTTGTCTAACATGGGATCATCAATACAAATGAGTACAGTAATTTGGGATAATATTACATATCATGTGCGGCTTCTTAAACTGAGACCTTCCACAAGGAGAATTAGGAATCTCAAAACTATTCAGCCATTAAACCTTGGAGTAGATGAGTTAAGATTAAAGAAAAAAAATTATCCTACCTCCCTCTTCTGCAGGTATTTATGCAATTTCTGTAAATGAATTAAAAGATACAATACTCGAATATACCTCAGAATTAAAAGCCTATGGTACTACGAAGGCTTTGTGTCTTAAAGTCAATGATAATCAGGAAGTACATATACCTCTCATAAATAGTACAAAGGGTGTATTAAGTTGAATAGGAACACTGATAGGTACTTACAATAAGATTGATGAAAGGGACATCATTTCAGTAGCTCCGACATGTCGAAAGATTGAAATTAGGAATGAGCTGATACCTGAAAGCATGCGTGTTGTACCAGAACAAGGATGCACTAGAGAGAAAAAGCTAGAAAATTTGATTGCACAGCAAGATTGGTCACATTTAGATGATGAACAGCAGGCCCAATTAAAGAATCTAGTCATGAAAAATCACCAAGTTTTCATAGTGGAGAGTAATGAAATAGGAAAATTCAAGGGAGTTCAGGGACATATTAATGTTAGTGATTCTGAACCAGTTAGGTCACCCATGTATAGATACCCTGAGAAAGCCAAGCAGCTTATTGCAAATATGTTGGAGGATATGGAAGCTAAAGATATAATTGAGCCATCCACAGCTGCATGGTTAAGTCCTATAGTCTTGGTAAGGAAACCAGACAATTCTCAAAGGATGTGCTTGGACTATCGAAAAGTCAATACCCACCTTCAAACTGACATCCATCCTTTGCCTAGGTTAGAAGAGTTAGTCGAGTCAGCATCAGGGAATCAATTTTATGCTTCATTGGACATGAAAGACGCTTATTATCAAGTAGAATTAGATGAAGATAGTAGAGATCTGACAACGTTTAGTGATGGAGTCTCCTTATACAGGTTTAAGAGGTTACCGTTTGGTTTGAGTTGCAGCCCAGCTATATTTTCAAGGGTAATAGGTAATATCTTGGCTCCATTACTAAAAAAGGGATACATAAAGAATTATTTAGATGATATTGTAGTATGGGCACCCAACTTGGAAGAATTAATTGAAAGATTAGAAGAGCTGTTCAAATTATTTAGTGAAAAGGGTGTGAAATTAAACATCAAGAAGTGTCAGTTTGCACAAAAAGAGATCAAATTTCTTGGTCATATAATATCCAAAGAAGGATGCAAGCCTTGTCCTGACAACATAAGTGCCATCAGAGATATGAAAGCTCCTACTGATGTCAAAGAAACTAGAAGATTTTTAGGAATGTGCGGATTTTATCGCAAGCACATACAAAATTTTGCTAAAATTGCTGTCCCCTTAACCAATCTTTTAAGAATGAAAGAGCCATTTGCATGGACACCAGAGTGTCAGTCTAGTTTTGAGCAGTTGAAACACAGCTCCTTATGACCAGCTCACCTTTGCTCATAAAAGCAGACATGACAAGACCTTTTCAGTTATTCACAGATGCTAGTCTGAATCATGTAGGTGCAGTACTGATGCAGGAGAGTGATGGCCTTTTGAAACCTGTTGGATACTTTTCAAAGAAATTGAAGCCGGTAGAACAGAGATATTCTACTACTGATAGGGAAGCCTTGGCTATTGTGTTAGCATGTAGGCGGTTTCATCATTTTCTTTGGGGTGTTCCATTTACCATTCACACAGACCATCAGCCTCTTGTGTCAGTATTCAAAAGAAAGACAAAGTCACCTAGGATGAATAGATGGATTATTGAAATGCAAGATTATCGCTTCAAAGTTGTGTATAGGCCAGGAAAGCACAATGAGGTAGCTGATCAGTTAAGTAGGCCAGTTAGGGCAATCTTTCACAATAATCAAGACAATTATCTTGGTTTGAGTAAGGAAGAATACAAGGCTAAGCAGATAGGTGAAACAAGATGGGGTGAATTAATTGCATACTTAGAAGGAGGAAAATTGCCTAGGAAGAAGTTTCCCAGAGCATTCATCCATCAGTTTATGCTGTATGAAGGCTTGTTATATCTGAGTGCTGACAAGCATGACAATAGTATTCAGTTAAGACTTGTGGTACCGCAGGAGCTTAGGAAAGCTGCTTTGAAGTTTGGTCATGAGTCTGTTGTTAGTCATTTAGGGAGAAGGAAAACTATTGATGCCCTGGAGACTTATTTCTATTGGCCTTCACTTAGATCTGATGTGGTTAAGTTTGTTAAAGAATGCATTACATGTCAGGTTCATAAAGACAGTCCATCCTTACAGCAGAAATTCCAAGAACTTCCACCAGTACATAAACCCTTGGAGCGTATCAGTATTGATTTGACAGATATGATGTCTGGTGCAAATGGGTACCGTTATGTGCTTACAGTGATTGATCATTATTCACGCTTTGTGAAGTTCTACCCACTGAGAAATAAGACTACAGAAGTGGTCAGTAAGAATTTTCAGAAATATTTAAATGATTTTGGAATTCCAGGGTGTGTAATTCTTGACAATGGGGCTGAATTCACATCACAACAGTTTAGAGATCTTTGCCAAAAGCACAATATAAATACTGGTTTCATCACACCATACCATCCTGAAGGTAACAGCATATCAGAAAGAATGCATAGGACTATGAAGACCCTATTGAATGTCATGTGTCAGGGTCATCCTTATCAGTGGCCAACCTATTTAGGCGAAACCCAACGAGTCCTTAATTGTGCTGTCCACGCAACAACAGGTGAACAGCCACATTATGTCTTCTTTAGCAGGAGACCTGCTAGACAAATAATAACTACATTACCGTCAATTGATGATGAAGTGAGTGATTCTGATATCGCCAAAGTTCATGAGATAATCCAAAAGACCCACTTAGAGAGGTCAAAAACATTTTTAAGTATAGCTAACCGAAAGCGAGTGAATACGAGTGTTGAAAAGAATTCACTAGTCTGGGTCAGAAATGAGACTCAAATACCTGGTACTAGTCGAAAGTTAAATGTTAAGTGGCTCGGACCCTATAGAGTGGTAGAAGTTGTGCGAGATGGATCCACTTATGTGTTGAAAAATTTGTTTGATGATACAATCGTAGAACGAGCTGCTAATAAACTAAAGCCATTCCACGGTGATGAAGAATGGTTAGTTACCATGAAAGAGCACTCTGAAAATGTGCCTGATATAGTAACTGAAGTAGTTCGTACAAGAGGTGCTAGGAATATTGTGCCTCCCTCACGTCTCATTGAAGAGATATAAACTTGTTTGATGATGTACAATGCTGTAATTTTGTATGTTTTGCATTTTTTTTCTTAGTTTGAGATTGATGAAAATGTAATTTTTTTTCTGTTCACAGTGACCAGCAATGTGAAAACTTTATAGTGTTGAAGTAATGAACAAAGATATAATGTAAAACATTTTGTACAAGAGTTCACATAGTGCCCTGGTTGGGAATGCAATTGTGTCTTATGGGTCTTGTCTTATAGGAAATTGTCAGAGTTTTGCTCTTGTAGTACTGGTTTGGTACATCTTAGAGGATAGAGTACACCACTTTCCAAACCCCTTTGAGATTCAAGTTTAGAGTCGTTTCTAGCCAATAGCTCTGGTGAGTTTGATAATCATTAGGACGCCTCAATAGGAGTAAATTCTCTCTACACATGTGGAGAACTCTTTTGTTGCAGAGTGATGTGACATCCTGTGTAAGTGGAGTCAATCTAACCCCAGTATTAGGCTAGGCAAAGCTATTAGGAAAGCTGTATTGAATGCACACCTATAGGGTAGTGTCCCCATTTAGTACTCAAGTATATCCTTGTTTTATGTTGTTGCAAGAGCCCCTTTAGTCTCTAGTTGAGATCGTTGTTTGTTCCTACTGTTCAAGACCTGTTTTTCGCAGTCGCAGACCCATCTAAGGAGCTGTTTGGTTCCGTTAGGAAAAATTGTCCTTGATATTAGAGTGGACATGAATCAATTCTTCCCCGAGGGAAAAGCTTTGTAATGGGAAAAGTATTACTTTAATTATTAGTGATTTATTTAGGAATTGATTCATCATCCTCCTCTAATATCTTTACACTGCTATTGTAAGTGATTGGAACTGTGAAATGTTTTCGTTTCTGTTGTGGACGAGTGTGGCAGTGTAGCCAGTCCCTTGTTTTGTTTATCTTTCACTTTGAGTATGGGAGCGCTGCCCTGAATCTTTCGTCTGCATTGTGGTAACACTAAAAGACACATGTAAGAATCACGAATGCTTTCATGTGAGAACGACGTCAGCCGGTCCATTCTTCATTTTGGCTATTTTACCAAATTAATGATGCAAATGATTATCTATCCCTTGCGAGGGATCTAGTCCAGGGGATCTAGTCCAAAGATCTAGTTCAGGAGTTCTGAAGACTAGGTTAATTAATCAAGTTCAGGAGACTAGGCCTGGGAGAAATTTGGCATGATGTAATGAGCAATAAAGAAACAAGCTGAATACCAGGAATTTTCTTCAATACCCCTAAAATAGAATTCAGCACTTCAACTACCTCCCAGTGGGAAGACCTCACCTGGCCTCATCAGTAGTAAGACCCATACTCACAAGGAATATCATGGAATAGCAGGTAGGACAGGCCTACCCTATTTTCCAGGCAGCGTAAACGATAGTCTTCATACCCACCGTGTCAACTATGACAGTACCATTCTCCGACCTGTGCCTCCAGGCAAGAAGACTGACAACAGTGCATATGTACAATAGTATTATTCTTCTCGTCTCTTAATGTCGTGGCGGGAAAAACCGCCCGTGACATAGCTACTATATTGGGTGTTCGTTATCATCAATGCTTCGGTAGGTCACATAAAAGAAAAAAAAAAAAAATAGAGGGTATCTCGATAATTGGCTTCAACCTCAGCAAAACCTCACATAAATGAGATTTTTCTTTCGGCTTGTACTTCTAATTTTTTCATTGGTTGTATGCCTGGCTATAGGGTTACATGGTGTCAGTACTGAAGTTCTTAACTCTTCTCCTGACTAAAATATTCCAGAAAATAATCACTGGGTATGTTTTGACACCTCCTTGCGCTGAATGGTCATAGTTGCCTCAGTGCTTGGCAAATACGCCTAAAATCTATAAATCAATCAGTCAATCACTCTGATACCTCCTTCGACGATGCATTTCATGCGAGCGCAAATTTCCATAAGATAGCGTATTTCCTCTTGAAAATAGTAGTCAGTATATACGAGAGTTACGAAACTAATAACCTAAAAGGACGATTATTTGTCTTTCGAGTTTCTGTAACCTTCCACAAGGTTATAAGATAATTAAAGGATCTCCCAGGGCTGTAATGAAGTCACAATGTCCTCTATATTAACATCGTATAAAGAAAAATAGTAAATAAATATGTCAGGAAATACTTAAAATGATAGTGATGCCGATATGGGTCACAGGACTACCAAATGCAAATGCACTTTTATCTTTTTTTTTTTTTTTTTTTTTTTTTTTTTTGTAGGAAACAATTGGCTGTGATTCTTTTACAAATTTATGGAAATTA